>NW_022437016.1:283799-607462 GCF_009761245.1 Sapajus apella
TGTGTGTGTGTGTGTGTGTGTGTGTGTTTAAATCACATCTATCTATGCATCTATCTACCTATGATTTTATCTATCATCTATCAATCATCTATCTATCTATGTATCTATGTATCTATCTATCTATCTGTCATCTTCCTGTCAACCTTAAAAACGTTTTGAGATAATACAAAATAAATGCACAGGTATATACTGAAGCCATTAACACAATGTAAAAGGTAGGAGTCAAGATATAAAAGTAGAGAGTAAAGTGAATGTATTAAGAAATCCTATCTGATGACAGTTTTAATAGTTAAGCATAACATTTATACTTATGAGCTTCCTGGTAACCAGGGAAAAGAAGCAAATACATTGGATTGCATAACTCTTTTTGCTCATAAAAAGCAGATGAACTTAAAAGGAGAAATGGATACTTTGCTGGTTGTATAAGTGTATTGAGATATACAACATATTCCAAAATATCAGATGAATGTAATCTAAAAATTTAAAGCATGTCATTGCAATGAATTAGGACAATGGCAGATCTTACCAAATGGACATACTGAAACTTTTTAAAATGTAGTTTTATGATTTTCAGTGATGCAGAACTAATGATAAACTGGTACTAGGGAAGTAGGAGATTCAAGGAAAGAAAAAATAAAAAAGAATATCACTTTTCTGGCCTCTGGGGGCTTCCAGTATAGCTGAATGGCTAGAAAACTCTATTAGTTACATGGTCCTTAATAACTCCATTGTCATTCAAAGAAGAGAGACAAGTCTGCATTCTTAGCAAAGCTGGGGAAAGGTCCTTCCATGCTGATTAATAATGGATACAAGAAGAGACATCCATTGGGTATTTGAGGGCTTAACATGTGCTAGGCACTGCCCATATAACAATGAGCAAGTCAAACATTATCTCTTCTTTCATGATACTTACAGTAAGGTGGGTAAGACAAGAAGTTAAATAAGTGATTAATATATAACATAATTTATATACATAACAGACAATTCATGATGTTATGGGTACACAGTAGGGAAATCTTAAGCTGATCTGTCATTCTCTAGGGGACTTCATAGAGGTTAACTCTTCTACCTCTACACTAGCTTAATGAGTAAGACTCCTCCTCAAATTCTTACTAGGCCATTTTACTCCCTTCCTCTTCCAGTTTAAAATCCTTCAACATCTCCCTGTGCCTGCAAAATCCTGGTCATGTTTCCTTGGAAGGCCTCCATGGCCTTCCCTTTAGTTCCCCTAAGCTTTGTTTTCAGCCTCTGATTCCACTGCCTCGACTCCAGGTGCAGTTTTTTATTCCAATCCCCACGCCTGACTTTACTTTTGTGCAGGTGACGTCTTTATTGCGAAATCGAATGCCCTTTCTTACATCTTTCATTAAAAAGAATAATAAGTTACTGTTTACATATTGACCCTTTTCTGTGCTCCCTCTCTCAACTTCCAGTAAGAAAGGAATCCCTCTTTCCTCTGTAGGTTTTTATAGCATGCTTTTACCTGCAATCAATAATAATGAGAGTATTAATGATTATTTTATGGTTACAACCACCACCAACATTTAGTGAACTCATATTATGAGCTCATGTGCCAAGCATGTGACACTCATAATTTCACATAGTTTTAAAATAATCCCAGTAGCGCTATTATTCTCATTGAACAGATGAGGAAACTGAGACTTGGAGCTGCAAAATGGCTTTTCCAAGTTTTTACTGCTTCTAATTGATGGAGTTGGCATCATGGTGCAGGTCTGCCTGATTCCAGAGAAAGTTGCTGTAACCACTATGTAATTACATGACCTGTATTCTAGGTAGCCAAGCAGGGCTCTCCCCAGGTCCACTGTAAGCACCTTGAGAATACAGCATGTGGTTTGTACATTTCCATGCCTAGCAGGCTCCCAATAAGTGTACATTTACCTAGAGTACAACTGTACATTTACCTAGTAATTTTAAATACATAATATCAGGAAAAACATGATTTGTTTTAAGGCTTTTTTTTTTTTTTTTTCATTTTACAGAGGTCCAGAAGCATAGGACCATCCCAGAAAAGAGATCTCAGCTCAAGCCTGGCTTTTCCTCTGGTTCCCTCTTGCTGACTTCCACCCTCCTAATACCTGTCTCTTCTCACTCCGCTTTTTTTTTTTTGCCTGTAAGTGAATGTACTCACACGTGTTTTTGAAACAGAAGCAGTCAGAGTGTTGCACATAGATGTCTAAGGGGACTGGTACCTTCTTGGTATGGTTCCTGAAACATAATTGATGTCCAGAAACTGGATGAACAAATGCTATTTCAAAAAGAAAAGAGAGAGAGAGAGCAATCTGAATCTTAGTACATTTTAGAAGTTCAAGATCTGAGGTTTTTTGAAAAGAAGAATGGCTCATTTCTGAGTTACTCAAACTTTTCACTCATAGAATCAGTCAAGCATCTGTTCTCTGGTTATGCTAGATTTATGGGCTTTGTTGGGGGTGGAGGCAGGTACTGAAAGATCTAAAGCTTTGTTTCCTGATGTTAGCAAAATCAGGAAGTGACCTTTTCTCTTTAAAGTGGGCTAACTTTTTTTTCAATTTCTATGAAATAGGAAGCTTGGTGGTGTTGGTTTTGAAGTAAAAATCAATGTATCTCTGCATTGTTAGGGCAACTGAGTAAGCTATATCAGATTGGATAGATACATTAGCTGTGCAGCTGTGGATATATTCAGTTGTGAAGAGACAAGCAAAGGAGAAACAGGTGAACCACAGCATAGAGCACAGTTCATTTTTCAGTGATTTTTTTTTTTTTTTTTTTTTTTACTTTTAAGAAGGCAATGTTAAGAACTTTGCCTTCTTAACATTGAACTTTCAGCGATGCAAAGAAAGGGAATTGGAAGAAAATAATTGCCCAAGTGTGGGTGTTTGCTTGATGCCCATGGGCAGAGGGACCAGAGAGGGGATAGTCAATGTGGGGACACAAAAGGTATTGAAAATGGAAAGATTTTGACTGGAGCACCTCTCTGGGAAATTTGTCCGCAATGAAGCTATAGAGGACTGTGAATATTTGAAGAACAGTTCAAAGAGGTATCCAGGAAATACAGATCTGACTTCAGTCCCCTTCCCCTTCCTTCTATTCCAAAACAAACATCTATGAAGCCCTGCAATAAGGTAGGTGCTTGCAGCCTTTAAGGAAGCCATTGAGTCACCCCAAGTCTCAGTTATTTTCACTGGTAGTGTGACAACAATCATTTTCACTTTTAGAGTGGTTAAAGGATGGTTATTGTGTGCTTAATACACCTTAAAACATCTTGTATCATACTCAGTGGGCACTTAATTTATATTTGTTGAAAGGATCTGAGCCTTTCTTTCTTTTCCAAGTTTTTACTGCTACTAATCGATGGAGCTGGCATCATGGCACAGGTCTGCCTGATTCCAGAGAAAGTTGCTGTAACCACTATGTAATTACATGACCTCTATTCTAGGTAGCTATGTAGGGCTCTCCCCAGATCCACTGTAAGCACCTTGAGAATACAACATGTGGTTTGTACATGTGCATGCCTAGCAGGCTCCTGATTAGTGTTTAAACTGTGCATTTGTTTTTTGAGGCAGGGTCTTGCTGTGTTGCCCAGACTGAAGCGCAGTGGCATGATCACTGCATGCTCCTTATTGTAGCCTTGATCTCCTGGGCTCAAGCAATCCTCCTACCTCAGTCCCCTAAGTAGCTAGGATTGCAGACATGTGCCACTATACCTGGCTAATTAAAAAGAAATTTTTGGAGACAGGAGGTCTCGCTATATTTCCCAGTCTGGTCTTGAACCCCTGTGCTTAAGCAATCCTCCTGCCTTGGCCTCCCAAAGTGCTAGTATTACAGATGTAAGCCACCATACCTGGCCAGGTCTGAGCCTTTCTTATGTTTACTTGAAGTGTGAGATTCCAAGCTAGCCAAATAAATCATTGGGCTACATCTCCAGACAAGAAAAACTCTCCCTTCTTTCTTCTTAAAACACCTGAGACAATCTTTTCACTTTTCTCCCATCTTTCACACCCCCAGCTACCCATTTGTAAGCTGTTGATTTCTTTGGGGGCATTGCCCCATAAACTTTCTGTAAAGCATCATCAACTTCATCATTCTTCTACTCAAGCTTCACCAAAAATTTGATGTTTGTTCTTGCTTCAATTTTAGCAGAATTCACTTCACTTTGAGATGGGAGCTTTTCAAACTATATTATCCTTTTTAGTGCCTCAAACTAAATCTGTGCCAGACATGTTATAACAAGTTAGTATGAGTTTATTTTGGTGCAAAACATTTGTGAACTCCATGTGGTTTGGTCACGTTATGCATTTTCCATAAAGTTTTTGAAGACTTCTTGTATTTATCTGTTTTGTTTTTGTACTTTATATATTTTCATTTCAAATTAAAAATGATTTTATTATTTATGACTATTATTTTCATAATACAATTCATTATGTTATGTTGTATTGTGTATTTTTTTTTAATAAAGAAAGTATTGGAAACAACTCATAATCCTTACCCATAGAGAAGACTATAAGTAGTATCTTGGGACCATACGGAATATGTGTTATACTGTTGTTTTCTTTTATAATATATGTAGTTTCCTATGTCTCATAAAAAATCTAGTATTTCCTTATCTAAACACCATGCATTACTTCTCACTACCTCTTTCCAAGGAATGTGGAATATATAAAAATAAAATTAAATGTCTCCTTCTGAAGCCAGCCCACAGAGTTGTTGACCCAGCCCTGTGTGCCCTTTTCTTTGTTCTCCAAAAAGTTGCTTTCTGGGGTAGCCCATTCTGTTCTTCACTTCAAAACATATTAGTGTAGCTGATGAACAGCTGGACAGAATGAGAACTGGGAGAGAATAAGACATCCGTCTGAAGGGCTCACTGTGCCAATTTGGTGACACTATAGAAGGCAATTCCTCTGCTCTCGGAGAGTTGAAACTCATGCATGGCTGGAAAAGCAGGAAGGACTCTCTTGGCCTTGAGCTTCTCCCATGAAGTCCTGCCTTTAATTTCCCTGTGGATGTTTATTGGAGGGTCCAGGCTGAGCAAAACTAGCCCAGCTCTCCTCGACTTTCATAGGACCAGAGAGCCCTGTGTTCTAGGCCACATGAATTTTCGCTTATTGTCTTTTTCTCTTGCTTTCATGTGATGGAGCTTGGTAAACATTTTCGAGGAACAGTAATGAACCCTAAATGTTCATACTTTTAAAGCATTGAGGGAAATTCTTGTCTAGGCTGTGTTGGTACTGAAGGCTAATTAATTAATTATAACAATAGAAAGACCTAATCTCTCTTACAGAGTCCTCTGGAGAACTTCAGTAATGTTGCGATCGAAGGATTACAAGTAGAAACTAGAAACAAGAAGAATATATACATGAATTGATTCGACCTGGCAATGTGTAAGAGCTTCTTAAGAGTGTCATAAGTTGGTGAGTGTTTACAGCTGCACTCATGCTATGTGACTGCTGGTTCTGGTCTTGGTTCATTCATACCACTGCCTCTCAAACTTTGTGCATAAGAATCACGTGGAGATCTTATTAAACTGTAGATTCTAATTCAGCAGGTCTGTAGGCGAGGGGGTTGACTGTGTTTCTCACAAGTCCTGGGAGAATGCCAATGCTGCTTCTCCTAGACACATACTTTGAATAGCAAGGAAAGGTAATCAAACTCACATGATCACAGTGGTCAATTTCACTTAGAAAAGTGTTCCAGAGGCAACACAGCAGGCCAAAAGGGCATCATCAAGTACATCATCTTTCTGGTGTGAGTCTTCATGGCAGTCCAAGGGTCAGGCTCCTCCTTTCCCTAGCAACATAAGTGGTAGTGTTGTAGAGACTAAAGGATGGAGTATGGGAACCATCCTAGCTTAAAAACTCAAAGCTCTAAAAAAAAAAAAACAAAAAAAAAAAAAAAAAAAAAAAAAACTCAAAGCTCTGTAGCAACCAACACCTGTTATAACAGCTGTCAGGTCTTGCACTGCGGGAAGCCCAAATCTATGCCTTCCTTCCAAGTATTCATATTCATCCACAGTTTGCCCAGTGTAGAGTCAGTTTATCAATCAGAGGTCATTTTCCTCATTAACAATGCCATTCCACCTTTATCAGGGAACAGATTCCAGGGAATATTCTATAAGGTTAACCCATAGTCATTTTCCTACAGAGAAAGCAAAGGCATTTTGTTAAAACTTTACATATACCTATGTCTTTATTAGCAAGAAAATAAAAATATAATAATAACAAAATGAAACAAAAACTTTACATATGCCAATTTGCTTTAAGTTCATGAGCATACAAGGCCACCAGGAAGTCTACAATAACCTGTCTCCCTTGCAGTTAGAGTGAGGCCATGTGGTCAGTTTGAGGCCATGGGATATGATTGTGAGTTAGGTATTTCTCTCAGCAATTTCTCAGCTAGCTAGATGGCTGCAGGCAGATGATCCAGCAAACTTTACTGAGTAAAGGACTCCAGGGAAGACTTTTGGGGGATGATGAAGCCTCAAAGTGGAAGGAGAACATTAGAATGGGCAGAGAGGTGTCTGGTAAGAATTGTGTGTGATATAACTAACTTAACCCTGTAATTTATTGTTTAAACCAGGATACCTAAGAGGTAAAGGGAGGCTCTTATATTAATAACCACAATGATTACACTGAGGTAATAGGTATCAATGGATACTGTTCTAGCCAAATCATGACATATATGGTCCTTCTAGCTGTAATCCCTGTTGTATCATCCAATAAATTCTTCAGTGAAAAACAACGTGGTTTATCACTGCTTTTAGAACTGTGTGTATGTGTGGGAGGAAGGGATATAATGAAGCATTGAGTCTGGCTTCCAGGTAGATATGTGGCGAAATCAGAGACTGTTCACGGTGATCTATCCACATTTGAGTAGCATGAATGAAAAAAGTCAGGGCTACAGAGGAGATGAAGTTCCAGTGTCACCTGATAAGCTGATGGTTGAACCAGGCATTAAACCCTTGATCTCTTTCTTTCTTTTTCCACTGTTCCACTCTGCCTCTTTGTATTAGTCAGGAAAATACTAGGATGTGCCGCTGTAACAAATAAGCCCTGAAATATCAGGGACCTAGTAAAATAAAAATGTATTTCTCACTTGTTTGAAGTATAATAGGTGACAAGTAGCCCTGGTAACTTACAAGGTGGTAATAGAGGGGAAGACTGTGGAATATTGTACATGGGATATTTTTGGGGTCAGGCATGGGAATGACATGTTATCTCTCCATATATTTCACATCCCTTTTCATAAATACCTTAAGGCTGGGTAGCTTAAACAACAGACATTTATTTCTCACAGTTTTGGAGGTTGGGAAGTCAGAGATCAGAGTGCCAGCAGGGTGAGGTTCTGATGAGGGCCCTCTTCAGGACTTGCAGACAGCTGCCTTCTTGCTGCATACTATATGGTGGAAAGAGAGGGAACAAGCTCTCTGATCTCTTCTTATAAGGGAACTAATGCCATCACAAGAATCTTCCCTTTATAACCTCATGTAAATCTAATTACCCCCAAAGACCCTACCTCCAAATATCATCACATTGGAGGTTAGAGCTTCAACAAATAAAATTTGAGGGGAAACAATCATTCAGTCCACAACAGATAACTTCTTTCGTCTCCTTCTGATGCCCAGGATACTCTGCAACTGGAACTATGCACATTTGGGTTGTGTCCCACCTGTGAATCTGGGTGCTCAGACCTCTGGTCATGTGGCTTCTTGATGCATCAGCTTCTTGAAATGTCTCCCTCTAGAGCTCTTGAAATAAGGAGCATGAAGGAAATTTGTGAAGAGGGATGTGAAATCTATAAAAAGTGATTACTATGACACAAAGGGTGAGAGGTTGTCTGTTCATTCATTTAACACATTTTTTGAGCACTAAATGGAAGACATTAGACACTAGAGACACAAGGATGAACAATAATAAGCATGCTTGCTGCACACATCCTCAAGGACATTTTTTTCTCTTAGTTGGCAACATATACATTATTTTTGTGTTTATTTGAACAATCCCTAATTATGGGTTATAATTAGTGCTATGAAGAAAAGGTACTAGTCATATGAATAGGCATGATCAGGACATCCAATCCAATTTGGGGCATGTCAAAACTTCCTTGGGAGGCTGAGGCAAGTGGATCACGAGGTCAAGAGATTGAGAACATCCTGGCCAACATGGTGAAACTCTATCTTTACTAAAAATACAAAAGTCAGCTGGGCATGGTGGTGCGTGCCTGTAGTCCCAGCTACTCAGGAGGCTGAGGCAGGAGAATTGCTTGAACCTGGGAGGCAGAGATTGCAGTGAGCTGAGGTTGTGCCACTGCACTCCAGTCTGGTGAGAGAGCAAGACTCTGTCTCAAACGAACAAACAAACAAACAAACAAAAACTTCCTGAAGTGAGTAGTATTAGATTAAAGATCTGGAGGATAATTTGGAAGCAAAGTAATAATTGATGACGTTGTTGATGATGATAATGATGATGGCATTTATTGAGACCTTACTATGTGTCAGGCTCTGTTTTATGTGCCTTGCATGTATTATCTTGATTATTCCATGCAGCAGGGGTGTCCAATCTTTTGGCTTCCCTGGGCCACACTGGAAGAAGAATTGTCTTGAGCCACACATAAAATACACTAATAGTAACAATCAGTGATAAGCTTAAAAAATTGCAAAAAAACCTTGTAATGTTTTAAGAAAGTTTACAAATTTGTGTTGGGCCACATTCAAAGCTGTCCTGGGCTGCATGTGGTCTGTGGGCCATGGGTTGGACAAGTTTGTCTTACAGCCATTCTGCAATCTAGTTATTAATATTATCCCTTCTGTTTTTGTTTTAAAGACAAAACTAGCTAGAGAAAATCAAGGTGCATCTCCTACCGAAAAGGAACCAGTACAAAGACGCTGTGGTTGGAGGGAACATGGCATATGACACATTTGAGGAACTGAAGGAAAGTGTTTGGAATTATTCTGTGTGCAATGCTAAAGGAAAAAGACTTTCTCCATTTCCATCAAAGTGAGAATGTGTTGGGGAGGGAGGAGAGAAGGAAATGTGGAAGTTTGTGTTTGGGTGTTACATGTAACGGTCTATAAAATATACTTACCATGTAATATGAACTTATGGAAAATTTGATTTAATGAGGTTGTGTCTAGATTCATTGTAATGTTACCACAAGATCTCAGAGAAATGTAGGCTTTTGGAAGATGTGTAAAACCAAAATTCCAAGAGAAAGGGACTCAGGTTTTGCTAGTACTTTACATCTTCTGAGCTATAAACTTGGGTGTGGGAGCTACTGAGGTTTTTTAAAGGACAGGATTCAAGGAGAATAGTTCCATTCAACCTCATTTAAATCTGCAATGTGTATTGGGCAAGATAACAATTTTGTATAATACAGTGATGACTTATCCAGTCTGGCTCAGCATATTTTCATAGGAGGTTAATGGGAAAGGCTTTTTCATCTCAGAAAATGACCAGCTCTCTTTGAAGTTAGAATTTGAGTCTCTTTTCTAGGCAGTATTTTGTTTTCATTTAATTGATTTAGATGTGAAAAGTCCTGTCATTCCTTAATTCTGCAGAGGAGGTTTGTTTCTTTGAGGCTGAGATGTATATGTGCATAATTATATGTGTCACACTTGCATTGACACATGTCTACATATCTGATGGATCCATGTGTTCACTAATTTACTAGCAAGTATTTATTCAACATCTACTATACGCCACATTCTGTGAATGCTTCCGTGAGCTCACTAAATAAGGTTTCTGTCTTCATGGAATTGACAATCTGAAGGTGCTTATAGATATAAGCAAAAAGATAAATGTAGAAATAAAAATGTTGTTGACTACTAAGAAGAAAAAGAACAGGTTGGTATGTAAGAGTCAGAATAATCAGAGTGTCTACCTAAGAATGAGTAATGTGTTTGGTAGCTTCTGTTTGTCCCATCAGTCCCTCTTCTCACCGTTCCTCATTCTTCCTGGGAGCCTTTCTGCATGGACTGCTTTAAAGGACTCCTCCGCTTCCAGTGGGGATTGGCCACTGAGATGGTGGGAGAAGAATGACGCTGGGTTGTGTACTTTCCTAGCTCTCTCTACACTATATATCCCTATTTGATTGAAACTTTCCACTAAAGGCCATCAGTTCTTTAAGGTGGCCCTTACACTTACACTCTCCAGGTTCTGGTACATTCCCTTCCCTCCCACTTCTGGCCTCCCCAGCTGATGATGCTAGCTGTGGGGTACTGCACCATCTCTTGTTGGTGTCACTAAACCCTGCCCATAACTTGGTATATGGACTCTTTGTGAACATTTTACCCCATTTGATATATGACACCTGTTTCCTGCCGAGGCCCTGACTGACGTACATCCAAGAGGGTCTTTTTGAGGATGTGGCTTTTTAGTTGAAGGCTGAAATGTCAGAAATTGTGGATCAGATGACTAATGAGAGGAAGTCAGTTTTAGAAGGAAGAAAGAATGTGTATGAAGGCTCCAGGACACAAAAAACTTTGTATGTTCAAGGGACATACAGAGGAGGGACCTATATATAGGAACAGAGGACAGGTGATGCTGGATGAGGCTGGAGAAGTGAATAGTCACAGCCACACCCAGCTTTGTAGATGCTGTTAGGGAGTATAAGCAGGATAATCAATGACACTGTCTTTAGCTGAGCTGAATAGAATAGGGAAGACTTTCTGGTGGTGGTGGACTTGGAGTGGAACTTTAATGGACAGATAGATCTTAGGTATTGGTAATGAAAAGGTGTTTCAGAGAAAGAGAACTGTATTAGGCAGTGCTATTCAAAATAGCTGGTCTGTGTCTCAGTAAGATAAAAAACTTGTGTCTGAATATAAATCAGTACATTGCTTTCTTCATCATGGCAACCTTGCAGTGGGCCACCTGGCATTTGTAGGTAGGAGGTAGAGGACAAGAGAGAGATAGAAGGAGAAATTTGTAAGTGGGTACAGTGAAATCAGATCACAGAAGGATACAAACACCAGGGTAAGGAGTTGGGACTTTATGCTGTGGGCAATGCTGAAAGCACTGAATATATTTTTTTTTTTTTTTTAGAAGAATGGCAAGATTAGAGCTATAGTTAGAAAGACAATCTAGCATGATAAGGCTGGGTACAACCAAGAGAGGAAAGTGTGGGGCAGTGATCAGAGAGCCACTGGGGAAGTTCAGTTCTCTCTTTTGTGGTTTCATTAATTTAACAAGATCCGTTTTATCTTTGAAATGATGGCTGTGGTCTAAAATGTGCTATTATTAACTATTATCTTCCATGCTAGCTTTTGATGATGATGTTGATTTTTGATAAACAAAGCCAGGGGTCTTCAATAAAATAAAACAGAAGTCTTGAGAACAAAAGCGAATTGTGGTCTGCTAATTTTCAGCTTATTTATTTATTTATTTTTGAAGTAAGGGGAGTGTCTATTCTGTAAACACTGACTTTGGCAAATTTCAAAATTTTAGGAAGACCCATCACTTTCAGAATAATGTCAAAGAGTCACGCAGAGAAATTTGCTGAATTATCAGCAGGTTAGTTATAGATAAAAGACAGCAATTACTTTTACTACAAAAGCTGCAAGTAAGATTTATAGAAGAGACAGGGGTGAGGTGGAGGGGAAAAAAAACAACGTCAGGCAGTCTAGGGAGAGAGTGAATCTCATGTGCACATTTTCTGGGTAAACTGATTCGCTGGCATCAAGTACATATTTCAGGGTAGACAGTATTTCTTTGAGAGGACAGGCTAGAGGTGTCAAGGGAAACCATTCCCATTGTTGATGGATTTTCTGGGAAGCCTGGAGAGTCTGGCTGAGGCACATACGTGATGAGCTGCTTCTCTGTCTTCTTACGTCTTTGCTACACGCAGCGCCTTCACCATTTTCTTCACCAGAATGTCTCAGTTATAAAACTTAAGTGGAGTAACATAGTCCTGAGCATAGTGTAGATGCTCGCTAATGCTTTTTAAAACACATGCACTCATGGGCACACACAAGTAGGAATGATGGCAAGTTCCTAGTCACACGTCAAAGAAGCCTGTAGAGCAAGCCTTGTTCAACCCACAGCCTGAAGGCTACACATGACCCAGGACAGCTTTGAATGTGGTTCAATACAAATTTGTAAACTTTAGTAAAACATTATGAGATTTTGTTGTGATTTCTTTTTTAAGCTCATCAGCTATCATTAGTGTTAGTGCATTTTATGTGTGGTTCAAGACAATTCTTCCAGGGAAGCCAAAAGATTGGACACCTCTGATGCAGAGGGTTCTGTTTGGTGACTGGCTTTAGTTAAGGGAATAGACTTGTCATCGGACCTGATGCTCCAGGTTCTACCTCCCAGCTTTGTGTGTGATTCCTCGAGAGCATACATCCCATCCTTCACTCACATCTGCCATTAATAACCTGTCGATGGGACCTGTACTTTACTTGTTCCGTGATATGTTCATTTTGGATCTTTTTCATATGCCCTCCTATCTTAAGCCTGCATACATAATTACTATATTTTCTTTTCTTTTTGAGATGGAGTCTTGCTCTATTGCCCAGGCTGAAGTGCAGTGGCGTGATCTCATCTTACTGCAACTTCCACCTCCCAGGTTCAAGTGACTCTCCTGCCTCAGCCTCTCGAGTAGCTGGGATTACAGGGATCCACCATCACACCTGGCTAATTTTTGTATTTTTAGTAGAGATAGGGTTTCACCATGTTGGCCAGGCTGTTCTCAAACTCCTGACCTCAGGTGACCTGCCCGCCTTGGCCTCGCAAAGTGCTGGGATTACTAGCGTGAGCCACCGCGCCTGGCCTTACTATATTTTCTATAAAGCCAGGCTCCAAAATCATTCTGAAGTCACTTCTTGAAGCCATTTCTTATTTTCTCTCTTCACAACAGTCTCCCTTCTCTAAATGCTTCTTAATAAATTTATCAACACATCTACTATATATTTATTACTTTTGTCAATTCATTCAGTAAACATTTTTTGAAAGCCTAATCTGTTATTTAGTGAATGTTTACTAAGTGCCTTTATTATTATTATTATTTTTGAGATGAAGTCATGCTTTCTCACCCTGGCTGGAGTGCAGTGGTGCAATCTCAGCTCACTGCAAGCTTCACCGTCCAGGTTCAAGTGATTCTCCTGCCTCATCCTCCTATTTAGCTGGGATTACAAGCACCAACCATCACGCCTGGCTAATTTTGGTAGTTTTAGTAAAGATGGGGTTTCCCCATGTTGACCAGGCTGGTCTTGAACTCCTGAACTCAGGTGATCTGCCTGCCTTGGCCCCCACAAAGTGCTGGGATTACAGGTATGAGCCACCGTGCCCAGCCCTTTATTATTAAATATATCATTCCATTTGTGACTTGAAGCCATTCTACAGGTAGGCTGTTATTGCCATTTGACAGATGAAGAAGCCTGAACTTGGGAAGTTTATGTGGCTTCCTAGAGGCAGGCAGCTAAGCAGGTTAGTAAGGTGGCCAACCATTCTGATTTGCTCAGAACTGAGGAGTTTCTGCAATTGTGAACTTTCAGAGTCTTGGGCAAGCCAGAATGGTCAGTCTACTGACGTAGATTTGAATTTTGCTCTTTGCTGACTTTGACCTTAGGCAAATTTGTTCACCTTTCTGAATCTGTTACTTCATCTGCAAATTTTCATCCTGAGAAAATCAAACAGGTCATGTGTACACAATGATTAGCACAGAGGACCATCTCAAAAAGTAGCAGCTCTTATTATTATCCTTAAAGGACTTTGGGCTGTTAGTTATTTGGGAATTTTATGCCTGGGACCTGTGCTTTCAGCAAATCCAAAAGAAGCAAAGTTAATATATGTGGCATGAAGTAGAGGTGACAGCCTCAGGGGCTGCTATCACATTCTTTTCCTTTGCTACTGGATAGAAACTAGAGAAAAAGGAGAAAGCAGACATTAAACAAGTAATTATACAATTGCCTCATTAACTGATGATATTGTGAAGAAACACCGGGTTTTCTGTAAGCCTATCGAGGGAGATGGGGCATGACTAATCTAGGTAGTCCTGGTAGGCATCTCAGAGGAGGTGATTTTTATGAGCTCTGAAGGGCCAACAGCTGGGTAACTGTGAGTATGGAGGTTTCAGGTGCTTTCAGTCAGAGGGAATAGCATTTAAAAAAACCCTGAGGCTGGAAGGAGCCTGGCATGATTGAGGTCTGAAAGGTGGCTCTTATGGCTGGAATACAGAGAAGGAAAGGAGAAGCTGTAGTTTCTGGCTGTTTGAATCAACCTGACTGTGCCAATGTCAGAAGTGTTGTTTCATCATCATCACTGTCATCTGCATTTTCACAGCAACTGTCAATAGAGCTCTCACTATGTATCAGGCACGGTGGTAGGCACCTTCCACACATTATTATTATATTTTTATTTATTTCTTTTTTTTAAATCAGAAACCCTGGAAGCTAGTATGCATTATTTTATAGGAACTTCCCAACAGCCCTGGGAGACTGGTATTGTTATCTTTGTATTGATAAGGATACTGAAGTTCATGGAGTCTGTTGACTTTCCCAAGTCATACGGTAAGTAGAAGTTGATTGGAAGCTAATTCTATTTAATTGTACAAACTGAGTCTCTTTATACCACACTCATTGCTTTTTCCACAGTCACCCTCGTCCTCCTCAACTGCAACACTCAGCAACATGCAAACTGGTATTTGCTCAGTGGATTATTGCTGTGATTATTATGTTGCTCAGCAGATGGCAGGTTTACGACATCACCTTTCCTAAAAGTGGTAAAATAAGGAATAGAAACACCAAAATAAGACATCCTGCATTGTAAAATAGGCATCTACACTATAGGAAGATGAAATAGAATTGGGATAAGATATTGGATGATGAATCCAAATGAATTGCCTACAATGAATATTCAAGGACAGAGTGAAATATTAAGGTAAGTCTGTCATCTTTGAATGACATCACTTTGGCCACTGGATGTCACACAAAAAGTTCCACACCCAGATCCTGGCTTATGGATTCAAATGTTTAAGAGCTGCTTCACTAACTTACTAATGAACACTTTCTCATGTGCAATGGGATATAACATATCTACTCCTTGGCTTGTTGGGAGGATTAAATGGAAACACATGTGGAAATATAATGTTTGAATACATAAATGAATTTTGCTTTATTATTTTAATAAGCGAGTGGTTCTCAAAACGTGGTCCAGAGACCCTTAAATATCCCTGAAACCCTTTTAGCGAGCTCATGAGGTCAAAACTATTTTCATAGCAGTACCAACATGTTACAGTTCTTTTTCAGACTCATTCTTTCATGTGTGTGAGTGGAGGTTTTCTGAGGTTGCATGATGTATGATATTTGCAACAGACTCAAGGAAGAAGCAGGTGTGGGAATCCAGCTGTCTCATATTAAGCCAGACACAATAGAGATTTACTAAACTATAAAACCAATGCTGCTCTCAGCATTTTTAAATGTTATTTTTTCATAAAATATGTTACACTATTTTGGTAACTCTTTACTTATTAATTTATTTTAAAATAACAATAATCCATTAATTCCACTATAATGGGATTATTATTTTAAAATAAGTAAGTACGAAAGATTTTAAAGTTTGTCAATTCTTATTTCTAATAATATTCATAGATAAACCCACATGCACACAACGTTTCTGGAGTCCTTAATTTTTAAAAGGCTGAGGAGTTTTGAGACCAAAATAACTGAAAACTACTGACTACATTAATGTTTGACATATTATTGATTCAGTGCTGCCTACTCCCACTGCAATACAAATAATTTGTAATTAATCCTTAGTAATTCTGACAAGAAAATGCCAACAGCAATGATGTGAAGGCACCCTGCTGCTTTTAAAGGAAACAAGAGTTAATATGCAGAAACTTAAGTGCTATTTCACAAGAATAATTACATCTGGGTACATTTTAACCCAAGGGCATGGATTGCAAAATGTAATTAGAACACATTTTCTCAAATATTAATCACTAAATAGAGGAAAATCATACATTAATAGAAAAAATAAAAAAAGGAACTGTACCTCTTGAAATTTCAGTATGTCAGGCTTCTGGCCAAGGGCATGTGATGGCTTCCTTTCTGCAGTCTTGAAGGGGGCTCCTCACAAGCAAAGCGATGCAACCTGCATTGATCCTGATTCTGCTGTTAGCTTGCTACTCTCCCTGGGGCCCATTTTCCTCATGGAGGTAGGGAGAGACTATCTCTTGGGTCCCTCCTCGAGAGACTCATTTGTATTGAGATATCTGAAACAGAATGAGGAGTGGATAAAGAGGACATTTAGGAAGGCAGCACAGTGATAGGCAAGGCCAACACTTTGGATTTAGTCAAAGACAGGCCCATAGGAGCCCAAGGAGAGATGGTAGGAAATCTTGCATTCAAAATTCCAGGCGGGATTAAGGGAAAGTAGTAGGTATGTATAAGGAGCAAAGTAGGAGTTTATTCGAGAAGAAGTTGTCACACAGTTGATGAGAGCAGGCACTCCCTGAGTAGTACATGGCCACTTCCAAAGCCAGCAAGGGGACCTCCCAAGTACAGTAACTTCTTTTGTTAGGTTGTGGATTTGAATCTGTTTTTAGGCAAAAATCTTAAAAGGAAGAAACATACTCCAGGTGTTGGTCTCTGTCTTGTGACACATTCTTGTGCATCTGTTTATGGCATTTCCAGTGACTCAGCATCGCTTTTTGGATGGGGTGCAAATGCTTTACGGTCTCTTTCCTCCTATCTTTGCAAGTTTGTTCCTGATGGTTTCTACAGGCACACTCTCCCCTTCAGCTGATCCTAATCACCTCGGATCCTTTAAATCCTGATGGAGCTTGCTCTCAGGCCCAGGCCTTTGCACGTGCTCGTACTTCTACCTGGAGGCTCCTTCCCCGAAACAGGCTGGCTGGCTAGCTTTCAAGTTTTCAGTTTAAATGCCGCCTTCTTAGAACTGTCTTCTCTGCGACTAAAGTAAGCTTGTAGTTTATTTACCTTCATTATTCTCTCTCATGGTACCATGTTTCGGGTCTTTATAATACCTATTTTATAATTTTTGAGAATGAGTATTTTTGGAAATTAATTACTACTTTATCAAGTTAAAAAAACACGCTGAAGGTTTATAATGAAAACAGCAGTGCTCTGCCTACCGATCTCTACCACACTGGGTCTTGCTCTCCAGAGAAATCACTTGGAACTGTTTTAGCTATCTCTTCTAATCCGTGCCTCAGTTTTTCCAGCAAATATGATTATATTGATTTATTAACATTAGACTTCTAGTTTCCTGCTATAAAAGGAAAATTTAGATCTTTTATACCTCTTCATTTTTCCTCTTGCTTTAATATTTGTATCATAATTTTTGGATAAATCAGTATCAGCGTTTATGTTTTTATGCTTATATAAAAATTCTTCGCAGAGTCCAAGTAGCATACTAGGATCATATTTTTTATTGTCCAACTTGATACTTCCTGAGTTAATAATTGCCTGTTTACCTCCAGCTGGTGTTATTCTACATTTATTCTTATCTTTTTTTCTCACCTATTCCATCAGATCCCTAATTAGTTATTTTTTTTTTTAATCGGGCATTGGCAAACCCTTTCTATAAAAGATCATATAGTAAATATTTTTAGACCTTTTGGTCCAGACAGTCTGTGTTGCAACTACTCAATTCAGCTATTAAAGTCATGGGCAACATGCAACTGAGCTGCAGACAATATGTAAATGAATGGGGGCGGCTGGTCGTGTTTCAGAAAACCTTTATTTACAAAAACGGGTGGTAGACAGGATTTGGTCTGCGGACTGCAGTTTGTCAACCCTTAATCAGAATGATTATTGGTTTTTGTAATGTTTTACTTTCCCAAAGCCCTGTCCTGGAGCCCTCGCCTGAGTTGCTCTGTCTGTCCCGGTTGATCTCTTCATGTTCTACCCCGCCGGCATCCTGGAACTTCCCCGACTGCTTTCCTGTTTTAGACCCCTTGCTTCTTGGGCCTCTGCACTTCCTCTTTCTTGTTTCATTCCTTGGTTTAGCTGGAGGATATTCTCAAGTAACTTCCTAAAAAAGAGGGTGTGAATGGGAGGTATAATTTCCAAGTCTTTCTATGTCTGGAAATGTCTACATGTTCCTTTTATGCTTTTCCATAGCTTAGCTAAATGATGTATTCTAGATAAAATATTTCATCAGCCTTTTGAAGGCTTTCTTCAGTTATTTTCTGACTTCCAGCATTTCTGGTAGAAGCCTCATTGCCATTCTGATTCCTGTTTGTGTATGATCCTGATATCCTTCTCTCCTTACCCCCAACCCTTTGTCTGAGTGGTTTTAGGAACATGTCTTTATCCCTGGAGTTCTGAAATACGTGATGATGTACCCTGGTGTAATCATTTTCAATCTCACATCCCACTTGTATCCCTGTCTGTGTCTGATGTACATGAGTCTGGAATTTCTTCAAACGATTTCTCCAGATGCTAGCTCTCCTATCTTCTGACTGTGGGATGGCCATCAGGCTCTGTGGGGCCAAGGGAGGGAGTCTGCAGATTTAACTCTGAGTTCAGATGTGCAGCCTCATGTCTTGCTCCTTGCCTCTGTGGGCATCAGGTCTCCAAGAGACACACCTTGCAGGTATATGTAGGGTGCAGGAGAATGATTATGTTCGACATTCTCCTCTCCAGGCTCGTTAACTTGAAGTTTTCTCACTTTTCAAGAAAGTTGATTAATACCCATGTATCTATTCCCCATCTTTCAAAATTTGATTAAAATTTGTTGTTCATTTATACCTTAAAATAATTTTTTGGTTCATTTTATCAGGAGAAGAAAAAGATATAAATGCTTGTGACCCATCTCTTGTGTTTAACCGAAGTTCAGAATTTGTCCATATGTATGTGTTTTTTCTTTTTCCTTGAAAGAAATTCTTACTCTGTCCCCCTGGCTGGAGTGCAGTGGTGTGATCTTGGCTCACTGCAACCTCTACCTCCCAGGTTCAAACAATTCTCATGTTTCAGCCTCCCGAGTAGCTGAGACAATAGGCGTCCACCATCACACCAGAATAAGTTTTTGGATTTTTAGTAGAGATGGGGGCTTTCCCATGTTGGCCAGGCTGGTCTCGAACTCCTAACCTCAAGTAATCTATGCCTGCCTCGGCCTTCCAGAATGCTGGGATTACAGGCATAAGCCACCACACCCATCCTATGTATATGTTTAGTGGTCTAAAGCCTGTCTGCTTTTCTACTAGGAAGAGGCTGTGTCTGTTTCTTCACCCACTGTATCTGTCACACCTGGCTCAAAGTGGGTATTCCACACATATTTGATAAATGAGTGACTACACGTTGAGTGAAATGGTTTGATGGGAAGAGGCTTCAGGTGGGAGCCCAGGGAGATGATGCTGTAAGATGCTGAACCTGATTTATGAAGATCCTTGAGTACTCAGGGCGAGGAGAGTGACTTTTCCCTGGTTAGGAGCTTGTTAGTAGTTTTTCAATGGTGGGAGATGTGAAGGTGTTAGGGTATTTTAATCAAAGTGATTTCAGAAATAGTTTTTCTGGTTGTGGTATGAAGGCTAGTTTGAAAATAATATAAACGTAGGGAATAAGGTGATCTGAACTGACAATAACTTCTGAGAAAGGAAGAGCGGATTGCAGAGAGTTTTTAGAAGAAAAATCAACAGGACTTTTGTTCTGATTTAATATAGGAGGTTAAAGGTGATTCTCAAAAATGCTACCATGTGGGTGTGATGGCTGACACCTGTAATTCCCAGCTCTTTGGAAGGCTAAGATGGGCAGATTGCCTGGGCCTAGAAGTTAGAGACCAGCCTGGGCAACATGGTGAAATCCTATCTCTACAAAAAAATACAAAAATTAACCGGACATGGTGGCATGTACCTGTACTCCCAGCTACTCCCCAGGCTGAGCCTGGGGAGGCAGAGGCTACAGTGAGCAGTGATCATACCACTGCATTCCAGCCTGGGCAACAGCGTGAAACCCCGTCTCAAAAACAAAACAGAACAAAACCTGATGGTTGTCTTAGTGGAAAGAAAGAATACAAAGGATTTTTGGGGGGTGGAGAAGAGAAGATAATGGTTTTCATTTGTCATATTTGAGGCAATAAAGGAACATCCAAGTGGAAATGTTTAGCAGGCAGTGGCTATATTTGAGGTAGAAAATGAAAACAGATTAGACAGTTGTTCTCACAGAGAAATTAAAGAAGAGGATGACATGAAGAAAGATGATTACTTGCTCAAGGTCATAAAGCTGGTAATTGGCAGGCCCCAAACTGGAAGTCAGAGCTGGCTAAACTCATGGTTCATGTTCAACCACAGTAGTGTTCTAAAACTTTGTTGAGAGGCAGCCCAGAAGAACAGAGACTTAGGATGGGCCTTGGGGAATACTCACATTTAACAAGGCAAGTGACTTCTTAAGAATGAAGGTGCAAAATGCAATAGAAAGCTAATGAAGTATGAAGGGAAAATACTGATGTTCCAAGAATCCCCCAAAATCTGGACAGGAGGGTAGGACCTGGTACCTTGGGCCAGGCAGCTTGGCTAGACCCATGTGGCTTTAACAAGGTCTGAAATCTCCCACAGACGCATCTCGCTTTCACTCTGAGGACTTCTTCAAGACCATCAGTTGCGCTTTCTTTTCATACACTTTCCACTCTGCCCACTGCTATGGTTCAAGCCAGAGAACACTGTGGCCAAGTAGCAATTCTGAGAACATAAGTGAGGCTGACATCCTGCCTGGTTTCTTCCTCTCGTGCTCAGCCCAGAGCAACCTGAGAGAATTTTGGTGAAGCGGTGTTTGGGGATTTTCAGAAGTGTCCGTGCTGGGAAGGGCTCCTGGGCTCTTCTCTACCCTAGATGCGCTCCCTGTTGCATGCCTTCAGGTTCATGGCATGGGCTGGAGGAGGAAGAGGAAGCAGACACCATGTGAGTGGAGGCGTGGGCATGTAGGTTGTGAAACAATATGAGAAACCTCCAGAGCCAGCAAAGAAAGTTTTGTTTTTGGAATTTGGAATTAAAGGTTTTCACACTCAACATTTCTGTGACTAGCAGATGAGATAAAAATCTATGTCATTCCACTGGTTTTCACCTTTGTTTTAAATTATCTGATTTTAAACAGAAATTATCAGTCTGATATTGTTTCCTTTTCTAAAATGTGGTTTAATTTCGTAAAGAGCCGAGTAGGACGGCAGAGCTGAATCATAGGAAATGTCAGCATGCAAGCTCTACACCCATGATTTCAAAATCATGTTCTACTAACCTTGGTGCTCTCCTTGAAAAAGCGTTCCTTAATCCTAGGGTTTTGTTTTCATCTAGGCACATTTCCTCTTTGTTTCTTCTACCATATGGGCGTCTTCAGTTTCATGTGAGAGAACTAATCATGGGTCCCGAGTTTGAATCCGACCTTCTCTTCCTTCCTGAGCAACAGTGGGACAGCTACTTAACCACTGAACCTTAGGTGTCTCCCTATAAATGCAAATAAGATGGAGGACACACACACACACACGCACACACACACACATGCACAGCTGGCACTTAGTAGGTGCTGAAATCTTGTAGCTTCTTATCATGGAACAAGTTTGGATAATGTTTTTTTCCTATTGGTAGCCACTGACTCACCAAAGAAAAAAGAAAAAAAAAATCAATTTACTGTATGTTGTTAAATTAAGAGAGACAATTGTGGGTGTTTGTGTTTTGGATCTTATTTTTAGGCATTACAAAAATGTTCCATGCACTGGATTTTGAAATTAAGAAGGAGGAAACATTATTTATATCTGAATCAGAAATTACAACAAACGAAAATATTACACGTATGATTTCAGTTCTATATTACAGGTATTTAAAGGGAAGAGAGGGGGGGAAAAGGAAGGGAAGGAAAAAAAGGGGTGGTAGTAAACACACAGAATTGGCAGAGATACAAAAGACATGGCAAAGGTAAGAGATAGTGGATGTAGGTGCCATTGTTTGCAGATAAATATTTTTAGTTTTACCCTAATTAACACTTGACCTATGGGTACTAGAGTTACTATTTGCAGCTGTAACTTCTCTTTGAAACACATCTATTCATCCATTCATTTATCTGTCCATCCTTTCACTTATTGTTTGATTTAATAAACAACAACTCAATGTATCCTTTATGTTTGGCCCTTTCCTAGGTGCTAGCAAGGCAAGAAATCAAGCCAACCTTGCTTTCCCAGAGCTCATAGTCTGGCTGGAGAGACAGACAAGTAAACAAATAGTGGTAGAGAATAATAAGTGACTAACTTGGATTTGGGGTGGTGGAAAGGCTTCATAGAGAAGGCGATTCTATGCTAAGTCTCAAAGGGAATTGAGTGATTTGTTAAGCAGACAAGGCTTTCAGATGGCAGGGGAGACTATCTTGTGTTCTGGGCAGATGAAAATTCTGAATAGCTTTTGGAGTAACTAACCTAGTTCTATCTTAACTGGGAACTAGTCTATTTGAAACAGCTCTGTGTACCCAGGAAGACAGTGTGATGAGTGGTTAAGATTATGCATGTTACAGGCAGACAGATATAGGTTTAATCCTGATTTACTAGTTGTCTGTCCTTGGTCAAGCTGTTTAACCTGAGTCCTCACTCCATATTTAAAGGGAGGATAAAACACAGAAATGTAAACTTCAGGTGAACTGCGATAACACATGTAAAATCTATGTATGTTGCTGGGCACACAGTAGACCCTAAAATGGAAACCATGATTTTCATTTCAAAATGTTGGATCTTTGGTTTATTAGTCTTAGAGGCACTCTCAGAAAGTTGGATGGGGTTGAAAGAATGTGTCCCTGTGGAAAAAAATGGGTTATGGGAGTATTCCTGACTTTCAACTCTTTTGTTGAAACTTTTGAAAAACTTTTCTGAATCACAGTAGCTTATGTTGAAACTTTCCTTTGGGGTGCATTCCCCTCTGTATTTCCTAAGGCTGAAATGAAATCAAACCAAGGGTAGATTGACATCTTTGTTGTAGATTACCTCTTGGTTAAAAAACCCTGAAGCATTAACTCCTGAGGTTAACCCTAAAGCTTTAACTTCCAAGGCTCTTTGGAAGGCCATCAGCAACACCTGTAGCACAAAGCTGTTTTCAGGCCTGTAATTATGAGTAGCACCAAGGGTACCAAATGGTGAGGAGATTCTAGATCTGGTTTCACTCTCTTAGCACGGACACTCACATACGGGATGTAGAGAAAGCAAGCAAAACCTTAAGACTAAAACATAAATGGAGAGTAATCATTTTTTAACAAAGACCATCCTGAAGTTAGCTGTTTCATCCACAGGAATACCATTCATTCCTAGGGGATAGGAGTACAATTCATATCAGCCGATCGGCTGTCTAGTTTATAATTGTTTTTTCTCAGGTAATGGCCCCTGTAATGCAGTGGCCAGATTTCCTTGTTATCTCCCTGTGCCCATGGCCACGGTTGATTCTAAGGCGGGAGTGTGCGCCAGAATCTCCTTGTTAAAACAGAGCACTGGATCCCATCACCAGTGTGTTTGACCCTGCAGGTCTTGGGTAGAGCTTGAGAAGTTTCATATCAATAAGTTCCCATGTAATGCTGATGCTGCTTGTCTAGGGAGTGCATCTTGAGAACCACTGACCTGGAAGAAGGCAACTGAGCTCTCTCTGTATTTTTCCAATGCACCCACTTCCTCCCATCTTCATTCCACCCTCACGTTTCACAAGTTTTCCAGGTATATTTTCCATTGGTTACAAGCAAAATAATTTTAATCAGCACTGGAGGGGAGCTTGTCTACAGCCTGGAGAAGAAAGGAACCAAAGTGTGACGGGGACATCAAGGTGTTCTCTAATATCAGAAATCTGTGTGTCAAGACAAGAATAGGAGGTGGATCTTTTCAATCTGCCAATTTTGCCTCCCTCAAAGGAAGACATTTTTAACAATTTTAAAATGTCTGAAAACAGGCAGATTTTGGTTAAAGATGATATACTGAACAAATTCATTTACTCTTGCTCTCTCTTAAATACCAACACAATGCTAGTAACTAAACTTTTGGCGTAGTGTGCAGCATAAACTCTCAAGGACAAAACGAAGGGGAGAAGGGATGATAAGAATATTGAATACAAAAAAGCAGATAGGCAACTGTTCCTACTGGCTTCCATAGACTGGAGAATTCTGAGCTGTAAGTGGCATCTGAGAGCTGCCAGCAAGGGGATTTGCACACCAGAGCCCCAGAAGGGTTCTGGATTCTGGAACTTGTGAACGAGATATAGGTGGGCCTAAAAAGAGGCGGAGTGATTGAGAATCTGCATAAGGAGCAAGAGAAATTCTAGGTCTGCCCTATCCACTATGTCAGGTGATGCCTTCTCCTTTGTCCTGGCATGTAGCTGGAGGTTTGCTCTCGGAAGGTAGTGAGTCAGTTCAGTCCAGAGCTCTGGACAGGTGGACACCAGGTACAGTTGGATGAAGGGGTATTTTATAGAAAATGGGTGGGGGATTAAATGAAAGTCAACATATGGAAACTTTACACCTTAGTCTTCTTCCCATCTTGAGCTCCCAGAATGTTGACTTCCAAGTGTGTACCTTCCAGGTTAGTAGCATAATGCTGAGATTTTAGAAGGTACAGTCTTCTAACAATTGGTATCTATATTCACAAAAAGATTGGGGGAGGATGGAAGGGGTTTGTGGTATGAGAGAGGCCTGCTGAGGGTTTCAAGCTGAGTTTAAAGTCAGCATTATTTACTGAGCAGCTACTCTGTTCCAAATAACAAGGTGTGAGCTTAGGCAATTCCATAATTAGAAAGATTCAGTGTGCACATCCCTCACTGAACTAGACAGGAAGATTGACACCGGTAATTGATTGACACCAAATTCCAAAAACAGATTGGAGGAAGGAACAGCATATACGGAGGCAGATGGTAGAGAAACAACATGCTGAGTTTGTGGAACCACAAACGGTTTGGTATTGTTGGCATGGAAACTATAGATGTGTAGGGAGCATGGGAGGGAGGGAGGCCCGAAAGATGCTGCTTTGCTTATGTCCCTCCCGTTCTTTGCATGTGTTCTGTCACAATGCATGTTATTTTATATGCATCTATTTTGAATCTTCATAAATGTAATCCATTCTCATTTTTTATGTTTTTTTCCATCAAGGGATTTTTTTTTTTTTTTGAGATGAAGTTTCACTCTTGTCTCCCAGGCTGGAGTGTGATAGTGCGTTCTTGGCTCACTGCAACATCTATCTCCCAGGTTCAAGCGATTTTCCCACCTCAGCCTCCTGAGTAGCTGGGATTATAGGTACCCGCCACCACACCTAGCTAATTTTTTTGTATTTTTAGTAGAGACGGGTTTCGTCATGTTAGCCAGGCTGGTCTGGACCTCCTGACCTTAGGTGATCTGCCCACTTTGGCCTCCCAAAGTGCTGGGATTACAGGTGTGAACCACTGCATCTAGCCAAGAGAAATGTTTTTTTTAAAGATTCATCTATGTTGCTATGAACATAATCTAAGCCATTTCTTTGAATTCATGCCTGATATTTTATTATATTATAATATGTGGCTTTACTGATTTTTACCTACTCATTCTTTCAGGCATGGTTATTAAAGTTATTTTCCGTCTCTCTCCTGACTTTCCATCACTCACTCCAGAAAAGAAATATGGCAACAGACATCCCCAGGAATGTCCTCTGACAAACCTATGTGACAATTGCTTGTGTTTTATACCCTGGAGAAAGATTTCTGCTAGGTGCATATGGAATGAGACTAAATATTGACAGCTTGCCCTCTAAAATGGCTGCCTACCAGGCTGGTTCACCATGGAAATGGTGGCCATGATATTCTACATTGCTGCTAATCTAGATTTTTTTCACACAGTTTTAGGTTTTTGGCTACTACAATGTCATTTTCTCTGGATCCAAATGTTATTTGCATTTCTCTAACTGCTAATGATTTTGAACACCTCTTCATAAACTGGTTAGCTTTTGAAGCTTTCTCATCTGTAAGTTGACTGTTCATATCCTGTTACCATAATTCTATTAATATTGGGGCAGCTATCTGTTTCTTCCTGATTTGCAAAATTTTCTTACGTATTTTAGATATTAAGCTCTTGTTGACTTTAGACATTATAGGTATATTTCTTTCAATCACTCATCTATTTGCTAACTTTGTCTTCTTCAGCTTTATCTTCTTCATTAAACAAAAATTCTTGGTTATAATATAACCAAATTTATCAATTTTGGTTTTTTTTGTGGTTTGTATTTTTGGAATTTTAGCTATCCCTTCTCTAGGTTACAAAGACATTTTTCCATATTTTCTCCCACTAACTACAGTTTAAGCCTTCATATTTAGATTTTCAATTCTTTTAGAGTCCACCTTTTGCATGTGATGTTAGGTGAGCATTCAGATTTGTTTTTCTCCACATAGTAAGTATATTAGTCAGACCTATCCAGAAAAATGCATGCCATTTTTAATGTTTGCAACAAAAGAAATTTAATGGAGGGATTTGGTTATGTGAATGATGGTAGGTCTGGTGAGTTAACCAGGAGATGCTGAGGCAATCTAGACCTTGGTGGCAGCAAGAGGCTACTGTCACTCTTAGGTTGAATGATAAAGAACAGGAGGAGGCAATGTTACTGGAATCTAGTAGGGGAACCCCCTTTCTTTGCTCCTTTTTTTTTAAAGGACTACTTGGTGGAATTGGAATCCATGCAGGAGTTTTTGGAGGGAGTGGGAATGAACAAAGAGATGCCACTGCTGCCATAAATGTCATCAAATGCATGAAGAGTAGGAGACAATACCCTGGATTCTTTCTTCCTCTTTCTCTGCAATCTTCTCCATTGCCTCCCATTGGCCTCAATGGATGAAGGACAGGTGACAGGAGAGACTGGGAATGTGGCCTGCAGCCTGTGATATAAAGTAGAGGAGAGCAAGAACTATATTTGGGGGCAAACAGGTCCAGAGTCAGCACAGTGAGCTGATATTTCCCAACATCATCTGCTAGAAACGACTCTTTCCCATTGCTTTTTGGTGTCACCTTTCTTATATATTAAGTCTTCAAATGTACATGAAGCCTATTTAGAGTCTAGTCTCCCTATATTTAGAGATAGACTCTAAATAGACTTCATGTACATTTGATGACCTAATAGTAGACTCTAATTTAGAGTTTATCTCTAAACTCTCTGTTCTGTTACATTTGTCTGTGTATCTGTTCTCATGCCAATTCTGGTTTGTTTTTTTAATTACCATGGCTTTACAGCATGTTATATCTAGTCGGGAAATCCTCTTTCTTTAATCCTTTTTTAAAATTGACTTAAATATTCATGGACCTTTATTCCTCTATATAAGTTTTTAGAATATTTCCATTTTCCAGCTCTTCTGTATCTATTGTTATTTTAAAGTTTTCTTCATAGAAGTCTTATGTATGTAGTAGCAGAAGAAAAAAAGTATAAATAATACACTGTCTCAGAAACGAGAAGGGTCATTTTTACTCACATTTCTAGTCAAAATAAGTCACACAGTCACACTCAATTTCAAGAGGATGAGGAAGCGCAATGTTTCTGGTAGGAGAATTAGAAATCTTTGGTGGAAAACATTAATGGTGATCAAAATCTGCTATTCTGGTCACCAAATATTTAGTTCACTGAACTTCTTACATGTAAAAGACAATCATGCTACCCCAAGACAGAGAGAAAACACAGCAGTCCAGACAGTCTCTGGAATCAGCTAAATGTCCAAGGTCTCTAGGGGATGCTAGGTGGCCTCTTTACTAGACCTGGATGTGCCTTCTCTCACTCTGGTAATTTGTAAACTAAAAGGAAAGGGTTTCTATGCTCCCTTCCTACACACCTAACATACAGAGAAAACAAAACCAAAATAACTCTTCCCATTAGAAAGGAAGAAGAGGTGAGATGCATAAGTAGATGTATTCTTAATGAAATGAAAACATATATCCAACAAAAAAATTTGTACATAAATGTTCCCAGCAGCATTTTCTATAATGGCCAAACATTATGTTAATGTTTAACAAATGTAAAAACATTATGCTAGTGAAAGAAGCCAATCACAAAGGACCACACATTGTATAACTCCATCTATATGAAATGTAAGAATAAATGAGTGAATTGTATGGTATATAAGTTATGTTTCCATAAAGCTCTTAAAAAAACAAGCAAACAAAAATAAAACAAAACAATTATTGGTTACTGCGTTTAAATGATACGTATTTGGCTGGAGCAGGACTGCTCATATCAGAGCTGAAGGCCGCCTTTCAGTTGCAAGTCCTACCTCAAGATGTAGCCAACAGAGTCTCAGAAAATGACCTTGAGACTTGGGATGGCATAGCCTGGTAGTACAGCTCTGTGTCATATATGCTTGCTTATGGCCCCACAGACCACTGAGGTTATCTTGTCATTAAATTTTTTTTTTTTTTTTTTTTTTGAGACGGAGTTTCACTCTTGTTACCCAGGCTGGAGTGCAATGGCGCGATCTCAGCTCACCACAACCTCCGCCTCCTGGGTTCAGGCAATTCTCCTGCCTCAACCTCCTCAGTAGCTGGGATTACAGGCACGCGCCACCATGCCCAGCTAATGTTTTTGTATTTTTAGTAGAGACGGGGTTTCACCATGTTGACCAGGATGGTCTCGATCTCTTGACCTTGTGATCCACCCGCCTTGGCCTCCCAAAGTGCTGGGATTACAGGCTTGAGCCACCGCACCTGGCCGTCATTAAATCTCTTAATGTCAGACTTCATTCACAAACCTCACCCTTAATTACTTCCTCTACCTGGGGATAATCTTCAGTTATAAGCACATATTATTAATATTACTATTATTATTATTATAGTATTTTATTAGACAAACAAGAGTTTTACTGTTGAAAAATTGGGGCTGAATGTGGTAGCTCATGCCTGTAACTGCAGAACTTTGGGAGGCCACGGTGGGAGGATTGCTTAAGGCCAGGAGTTTGAGACCAGTCCGGGCAACAGAGCAAGACCCTCTCTCTACAAAAAAATTTAAAAAGACAAAAAAGAGAAAAATTGGAAAATACTCAAAATGACAATAAAATTATTAAAGATCACTTACAACTCTGCACCTAGAAATGACTACAGTAAATATTTCAGGATGTATTTAAGTCTCTGAAATTGAATGGCTAAGAAAATGTAAGCAACCTTATGACAAATGACACTCCTTTTTTTACCCCAGTGTTCTCTATTAATCTCTCTTGTAGAACTTTCTACATTTTCCTATAGTTATTTTCCAGGGATTAGTAGAACAGGAATCAATTGGCTTATGTTTTAGTTCCATCTTTGATTTGCCAATCCCCCCAACCTTTTTTTTTTTTTTTTTTTTTTTTTTTTTGAGTCAGAGTCTTGATCTGTTGCCAGGCTAGAGGGCAGTGGAGCAATCTCAGCTCACTGCAATCTCTGCCTCCCTGGTTCAAGGAATTCTCCTGCCTCAGCCTCCCAAATAGCTGGGACTACAGGCACGCGCCACCATGCCTGGCTAATTGTATTTTTAGTAGAGATGGGGTTTCACCATGTTGGCCAGGATGGTCTCAATCTCTTGACCTTTTGATCTGCCCGCCTTGGCTTCCCAAAGTGCTGGGATTACAGGCATGAGCCACCATGTTCAGCCCACCTCCTTTTGTGTGTGTGTGTGTTTGTGTGTGTATACAGGTTTAAATTTTTTTTTTTTTAATTATATTTTAAGTTCAGCAATACATGTGCAGAATGTGCTGGTTTGTTATAAAGGTATACATGTGCCATGGTGGTTTGCTACAGCTATCAACCCATCATCTACATTAGGAATTTCTCCTAATACTATCCCTCCTGTTGATCCTAATCCCCCAACAGGGCCTGGTGTGTGATGTTCCCCTATGTCCATGTGTTCTCATTGTTCAACTTCTACTTATGAGTGAGAACATGTGCTGTTTGGTTTTCTGTTACTGTGTTAGTTTGCTGAGAATGATGGTTTCCAGCTTCATCTATGTCCTTGCAAAGGACATGAACTCATCATTTTTTATGGCTGCATAGTATTCCATAATATATATGTGCCACATTTGCTTTATCCAGTCTATCATTGATGGGCATTTGGGTTGGTTCCAAGTCTTTGCTATTGTGATCAGTGCTGCAGTAAACATCTGTGTGCATGTGTCTTTATAGTAGAATAATTTAAAATCTTTTGTTTATATACCCAGTAATGGGATTGCTGGGTCAAATGGTATTTCTGGTTCTAGATCCTTGAGGAATTGCTACACTGTCTTCCACAGTGGTTGAATTAACTTACACACCCACCAACAGTGTAAAAGCATTCCTATTTCTCCACATCCTCTCTAGCATCTGCTGTCTCCTGACTTTTTAATGATCGCCATTCTAACTGGCATGAGATTGTATCTCATTGTGGTTTTGATTTTCATTTCTCTAATGACCAGTGATGATGACTTTTTTTCCATATGTTTGTTGGCCATGTAAATGTCTTCTTTTGAGAAGTGTCTGTTCAAAGAGAAGATATAGAAAATTATGCCAATGGGTTTGGAGTTTCTTCTGTTAGTGACTGGGAGACATTAAAGGATTACAAGCAGTTGAATAAACCAAAATAGTTTTTGAGAAGGAAGTTTCCCTGGAAGCAATGATGCATGAATGTAAGTGAATGAAAATAACATTCATCAGGTATGCGACTGTGCTAAAGGTATTATTTATGGTATTTTATTCAATCCTTTTGGTACTATAGCATAGGGGTAATCATCCTGAGGACTAGGCTTTGATTTTTTTTTGTCTTGTCCAAATTCCTATCCAAGGAGTCTGTGGAGTCATGCCCCACAAACCATAAATTCTCATCAGATAGGTTTTATTTAACCCTATATACCATGACTTACTTTCCAATATGACTCTGGCATAACACTATGTGACAAAGGAGAAAGTCAAAATATTTTACTTCTTTTGTCATTTTTTGGAATGGTCCTGCAAAACTGTCCTTTCTGGGGTAAAATGTGCATCTGTAAAGAATCTCTATTAATATAGGTAGATATTTTTCTTCCAGGCCCTCCCAATCCTGAAGAGATTAAATAAGAAATAAGAGTCTAGCACATTTTAAAGATCTGAATAAAAAACACTTGTCATCTATTGTCTCTAAGAGCAGCCACTATACAAAAGAACCTTGGTCTTCACATCTTTTTTTTTTTTTTTTTTTTTAAGACTGAGTCCAGTGGTGTGATCTCAGCTCACTGCAACCTCTGTCCCCTGGGTTTAAGTGATTCTCCTGCCTCACCCTCCTGAGTAGCTGGGACTACAGGCACCTGCCATCATGCCCAGCTAATTTTTGTATTTTCAGTAGAGACAGGGCTTCACCACATGGGCCAAGCCAGTCTTGAACTCCTGACCTTGCCCAGCTTGGCCTCCCAAAGTGCTGGGATTACAGGTGTGAACCACCACACCTGGCCTTCACAGTCTTTTTTATCTTAATCTGAACACTTCCTTTCCATTGATCCCAGGTGTTTAGACAAACTCAACCAATTGTTAATCAGAAAATTTTAAAATTTGCCTATAGCCTGGAAGTCCTTCCCCCCGCCCTTTGATTTGTTCTGCCTTTCTGAACCAAACCAATGTATTTCTTAAATGTATTTGATTGACGTCTCATGCTTCCATAAAATGTGTAAAACCAAACTGCACCCCACCCACCTTGGGCACATATTCTCAATACCACCTGAGGGCTGTGTCATAGGCCATGGTCACTCATATTTTGTTCAGTGGAAGACAGTGTGGCGATTCCTCAAGGATCTAGAAATAGAAATTCCATTTGATCCAGCAATCCCATTACTGGGTATATACCCAAAGGATTATAGAGTGTTCTGTTATAAAGACACATGGACCGTTCATTACGGCACTATTTACAATAGCAAAAACCTGGAACCAACCGAAATGCCCATCAGTGATAGACTGGACAAAGAAAATGTGGCACATATACACCATGGAGTACTATGCAGCCATAAAAAATGATGAGTTCGTGTCCTTTGTAGGGACACGGATGAATATGGAAACCATCATTCTCAGCAAACTGACACAAGAACAGAAAATCAAACATAGCATATTCTCACTCATAGGCAGATATTGAACAATGAGAACACATGGACACAGGGAGGGGAGCATCACACACTGGGGGCTGTTGCGGGGGGTGGCTAGGGGAGGGACAGCGGTGGGTGGGGAATCTGAGGAAGGATAACATGGGGAGAAATGCCAGATACAGATGATGGGGGATAGAGGTAGCAAACTACCTTGCCATGCATGTACCTATGCAACAATTCTGTATGATCTGAACGTGTACCCCAGAACCTAAAGTGCAATAAAAAAATATTTTACAGAGTTTGACTCTTTTCATCGACAATCCCCAAGTTAAGAGACAAGAAATTTGAAACTCAGCTGGGCTAAGCAATGTGCTCAAGGACACACAGCTAGTAACAGTTATAGCAGGGAATTAAATCTAGCATGTCCAACTAACTGGTTTCTTTCTAGGCACAGAGATTGGCTCAAGAGATATTTCAGCAGTCTGGGTGGGCTCTGTTCTCACTGCATAATGAGAAGTTATAATAGAATGTTTAGCAGGCTGCATTGTTAAAACAGCAGATTGGCTGATGGCTGACCCCAGGGGTTTTTCCCTATGACTCATACACAGTTGGGGAATCCTGAGGGAAGCTCAGCTTTTGCTTCTTGAAATGTAAAGTCCTGACAGTGTAGTGATTGCAGATAGAGATCTCAGTCGTTGACAACAAAGAAGTTTAAAAAGGGACCTTGGGTAAGTCCCTTTCTCTCTGGACCTCAGTTTTCTTAACCACAAATAATTAAACAGTCTCTGAAGTTTTCTTTTGTTCTAAGTCTCAAGGATAATACTGAGTGCCTAATATAATGTGAAGTTCTAGGTAGAGGCTTAACAATAGCATTACTCATTTATAGGAATTAAACAGAATACCCACAAAGAACTGGTTGAAAGTAGTCTGCAGAAATGGTACAGAAGGTACATATTCTTATTCAACTTTTATGCATTCACTAGACTGTTAAGATTCAGGTAGGCGGGGCTGTATGCTTGTTCATCCTACATCTTAGAGGCCATCACTAGTGTCTTGTGGATAGAAAACCAGTTTCATTGAAAGAAAGAACAAATAATGCAGAAAGGCTGCTTGTCCCCAGTATTTGTTCTTCACTTCTTCTTCAATAATGCACCACCTAGAATTACCTGTATACAGTAGCCTAGGAACAAACTTCATTTCTCAGACTTCCTTGCAGCTAGATGTGCTCATGCTATTAAATTCTGTCCAATGGGATGTAAATAGAATTTTGACTTTGTTTTTTTCAAGAAATAATCTTAGAGTGAGAGGACATAATTTTCTCCTTCCAATTTCTCCTTCTGGCTCAGATAAAATGGATACATGGGTAAGCTATTTGGAACTTGGATCATAAACATGTTGAGAATAGCAGTGCAATGAGAAGTGTGGTGTCTAGGTTATCTTCAATAGTCAAGTCTCTAAGCAAACTTTTAACTGTGTAAGTTTACTTAAGTACGAGAGACAGTTATGTCTCTATTTTGTAAAACACTTTTATTTTTGGTTTACAAATTGTTGCAGCTGACCCTAATACATGTGAATATTTTCAAAAGAGGGCTGGGCACAGTGGCTCAGTCTTGTAATTCCAGCATTTTGGGAGGCCAAGGTGGGAGGATTGTTTGAGGCCAGGTTTGAGACCAGGTTGGGCAACATAGTTTCTACAAAGATTTAAAAATTAGCTGTGCGTGCGTGGTTGCACATGCCTGTAGGCTCAACTACTTAGGAGGCTGAAGCAAGAGGATCACTTGATCCCAGGAGGTTGAAGTTGCAGTGAGCTATGATTGCACCACTGCACACCAGCCAGGGCAACAGAGTGACACTGTCTCAAAACAACAACAACCAAAAAAAACCTTTCATAATTCTTCTTTCAAGAACAGCTAATAAAAATAGTTTGAGCATGGCTGCCATAAACTTCACAATGACATATTATAGATTTGATTTTGGGTGATGATCAGAGAGTGCCTACCTAGCTGGCCACTAGTTAATTTTTATATAACTACAGGATTTGCTTGATCAATAACTTATTTTATACCAATTGTCTAAACTAGCCCTTTTATTTTCACTGAAAACTTTTATATTTCCATATTTTACATAAGGGTGTTAATGTGAAACTAATTTATTTTTGTGAATGAAATGAGGAAGATATATATATGTATATAAAATTGCATTTTAGGTTCTGGAGTACACTTAAAGAACATGCAGGATTGTTGCATAGGTACATACATATATGGTAATGTGGTCTGCTGTCTCCATCCCCATCACTTATATCTGGCATTTCTCCCCATGTTATCCCTCTTAACTCCCTACCCCGCACTGTCCCTCCTCTAGTTCCCACTCCCTGCCAACAGACCTCAGTGTGTGATGCTCTGCTCCCTGTGTCCATGTGTTCTCATTGCTCAACACCTGCCTTTGAGTGAGAACATGTGGTGTTTGATTTTCTGTTCTTGTGTCAGTTTGCTGAGAATGATGGTTTCCAGGTTCATCCATGTCCCTACAAAGGACACAAACTCATCGTTTTTTATGGCTACATAGTACTCCATGGTGTATATGTGCCACATTTTCCCTGTCCAGTCTATCATCGATGGGCATTTGGGTTGGTTCCAGGTCTTTGCTATTGTAAACAGTGCTGCAGTGAACATATGTATGCATGTGTCCTTATAATAGAAGGCTTTATAATCCTTTGGGTATATACCCAGTAATGGAATTGCTGGGTCAAATGGAATTTCTATGTTTAGGTCCTTGAGGAATTGCCACAGTGTCTTCCACAATGGTTGAACTAATTTACACTCCCACCAACAGAGTAAAGGTGTTCCTCTTTCTCGACACCCTCTCCAGCATCTGTTGTCTCCAGATTTTTTAATGATCTCCATTCTAACTGGCGTGAGATGGTATCTCAATGTAGTTTTGATTTGCATTTCTCTAATGACCAGTGATGATGAGCATTTTTTCATGTTTTTTTTTGCCTCATATATGTCTTCTTTTGAAAAGTGTCTGTTTGTATCCTTTGCCCACTTTTGAATGGGTTTGTTTGTTCGTTTGTTTTTTTTCTTGTAAATCTGTTTTAGTTCTTTGTAGATTTTGGATGTAAGTTCTTTGTCAGATGGGTAGATTGCAAAAATTTTTTCCCCATTCTGTTGGTTGCCGGTTCACTCTAATGATTGTTTCTTTTGCTGTGCAGAAGCTCTGAAGTTTAATTAGATCTTGTTTGTCTATTTTGGCTTTTGGTGTTTTAGTCATGAAGTCCTTGCCTATGCCTATGCCTATATCCTGAATGGTTTTGTCTATGTTTTCTTCTAAGGTTTTTATGGTGTTAGGTCTTATGTTTAATGAAGCCTTTAATCCATCTGGAGTCAATTTTAGTGTAAGGTGTCAGGAAGGGGTCCAGTTTCTGCTTTCTGCACATGGCTAGCCAGTTTTCCCAACATCATTTATTAAACAGGGAATCCTTTCCCCATTGCTTGTTTTTGTCAGGCTTGTCAAAGATCAGATGGTTGTAGCTGTGTAGTATTGCCTCTGAGGCCTCTGTTCTGTTCCATTGGTCTATATCTCTGTTTTGGTACCAGTACCATGCTGTTTTGATTACTGTAGCCTGGTAGTATAGTTGAAGTCTGGTAGTGTGATGCCTCCAGCTTTGTTCTTTTTGCTTAGAATTGACTTGGCTATGTAGGCTCTCTTTTGGTTCCATATGAAGTTTAAGGTGATTTTTCCAGTTCTTGAAGAAGGTCAGTGGTAGCTTGATGGGGGTAGAGTTGAATCTGTAAATTACTTTGGGCAGCATGGCCATTTTCATGATATTGATTCTTCCTAACCATGAACATGGAATGTTTCTCCATCTGTTTGTGTCCTCTCTTACTTCATTGAGCAGTGGTTTGTAGTTCTCCTTGAATAGGTCCTTTACATCCTTTGTTAGTTATATTCATAGGTATTTTGTTCTCTTTGTAGCAATTGTGAATGGCAGTTCATTTTTGATTTGGCTCTCTTTAAGTCTGTTATTGGCGTATAAGAATGCTTGTGATTTTTACACATTGATTTTGTATCCTGAGACTTTGCTGAAGTTGCTTATCAGTTTCAGGAGATTTTGGTCTGAGACGATGGGGTCTTCTAAATATACAATCATGTCATCTGCAAATAGAGACAATTTGACTTCCTCCTTTCCTAATTGAATACCCTTTATTTCTTTTTCTTGACTGATTGCTCTGGCTAGAACTTCCAATACTATATTGAATAGGAGTGGCGAGAGAGGGCATCCTTGTCTAGTGCCAGATTTCAGAGGGAATGCTTCCAGTTTTTGCCCATTCAGTATGATATTGGCTGTGGGTTTGTCATAAATAGCTTTTATTATTTTGAGATACTTTCCGTCAATACCTAGTTTATTGAGAGTTTTTAACATAAAGGACTGTTGAATTTTGTTGAAGGCCTTCTCTGCATCTATTGAGATAAGCATGTGTTTTTTGTCTTTGTTTCTGTTTATGTGGTGAATTACGTTTATAGACTTGTGTATGTTCAACTAGCCTTGCATCCCCGGGATGAAGCCTACTTAATCATGGTGGATAAGCTTTGTGATGTGCTGTTGCAATCAGTTTGCCAGTATTTTATTGAAGATTTTTGCATCTATGTTCATCATGGATATTGGCCTGAAGTTTTCTTTTTTTTGTTGAGTCCCTGCTGAGTTTTGGTATCAGGATGATGTTGGTTTTATAAAATAATTTGGGGAGGATTCCCTCTTTTTGGATTGTTTAGAATAGTTTCAGAAGGAGTGGTCCCAGCTTCTGTTTGTATGTCTGGTAGAATTCAGCTGTGAATTTTTGTGGGATTTTTTTGGTTCGTAGACTATTAATTGCTGCCTCAACTTCAGCCCTTGTTATTGGTCTATTCAGGGTTTTGACTCATATACTTCAGATGATCAGAAATTTATTGGATCAGAGGTCACTCCATGGGTTTTGCTAAGTACTTTCATAGATATAACTCATTGTAGAGAAGGGGATGAAACACACACACACACACACACACACACACACACACACACACACACACGGAGATTTTTCCCTAAAAGTTTCAGTTTGAAAATGTTTGTTTGTTTTCTCTTTTTTGAGAAAATTTGAAATTATCTCTCAGCCATTAAATCCAGATTTGAATATTTTGTGGTTGTATGACTCACTCAAATCATTTCACATCATCAGATGCCTCTTTGGAGAATCAGAGCTTTCTATTATCCCTCTGGTAGAAAGTAGAGAAATGCCAAGACCATTCACAAGGAAATTCCAGGGAATACTTCTGTTTCTAAGTCCTCACCTGTCCCCGTGAGGCCCAGGGTGAAGAGAGTGTCATTTTTTTTTTTTTTTTTTGGTTAAATCATATAATCAGAGTCAATTTCTTTGCCTGTAATATGGGGTACTCCTACTTAGGGCAAGAATGATCTTCCCAGTCACTTAGAGGAATTGAATGAGTTGCCCAAAATCATACAGAATCATATCTGACAGGGACATAGCTTGAACTCAAGTGTTTTGAGACAAAGTTCAATGCTGTCTCGGATCCATTCAATGAGGCTGCCTACAGCTGAAAGAAGCCAGAAAGAACATGCTATGAAACCTCTTGATTTGAGTGTTCAGTGGAAGGTGACTGGGTAAAAGCAGACCTGAGAGGATGACATGCTGTGGAGTTTAGGAGGGGCTTCTGGGCAGAGCCCCAAATGGTCCAGGGTTGTGACTGGCTCAAGTCTGGTTGCTTGCTGCTCAGAGACCGAAGACATGAAGCGAGGTGTGGTGAAAGGAAAGCAGTTTTATTAATCAAATGCTAGCAGTTGAGGGATGGCCAGGCTCAGGACTTTAAAAGACCATTCCACCATTTTGGGCTGAGTGAAGGGGTTTAAGAAGGAAAAGGTGTGGGGATCATGTGGGAGCGGTGCACCAGGGCGCAGGTGCACACATCTTGATCCAATGACTGTCCTCAGTAATTGCCCATCTGGAGGTCTGGTTTGAGTCACCCTGACTTTATTCCAGTAGTGGTGGGCTAAATGTTTGTAACTCCCCCTAAACAGAAGGATTCTACAGCTGGGTCTTTCTGCCTGGTTTTTTTCAAAATTGGCCTATGGAGTTTCTAAGCAAGAACAGAATTACGTGAGTACTGTTCACGAACGTACCTGGTGGAAAAGGGAGACACGAAGAGTTTGAAAGTATGTTTCAGGGCTGAAAGCGAGAAAGGAAAAGCTTGGCTTTTGGGGATACTTGGGATATTTTGGGATACTTGATTACAGAGGGACACTTAGAAAACTAAACAATACAAGGGTATTTACTTGCCTTAAAAAGATTAATGTCTATTAGGCAATTAAATACTCTACTGGGGCTTGATCTGAAGGTATCGTAATGGGTCTGAACACATGTATTTCCAGGAATAGCCATAGCAGAATTGGTTGTGAGTTTGATGCAGTGGAAACAACTTAAATGTCTAGTAAGAAATTTAAAAAATAAAGTATGGCACAGCTACAAAATAAAATATTATATAGTCAATAAAAATGATGGTGGGTCATTTGTTCTTAATAATTTTTAGTTATAGACACTCCCCCCAACATTTTTTTTTTTTTTTTTTTGAGACAGGGTCTTGTTCTGTCACCCATGCTGGAATATAGTAGTACAATCATAGCTCACTGAAACCTCGAATTCTTGGGCTCAAGCAATCTTCCCACCTCAGCCTCCCTAGTGGCTAGGACTACAGGTGTGCACTACCATGCCCAGCCAATTAAAAATTTTTTTTTCATGGAGGTGAGGTCTGGCTATATTTCCTAGGCTAATCTCAAAGTTCTGGCCTCAAATGATTCTCCTGCCTTGTGCTTCTAAAGCTTTGGGATTACAGGCATGAGCTACTGCACCCAGCCACATGGACCCTTTTGAGGGTTCAAGAACCATATAACTTGTCCCCAGAAAAATGTATCCACATACACACAAATGTCAGGTTACAATTTCAGAAGGGCCTTCAATTTTCCTGAAGCCAGTCATGCCAAGAATTCCTATGTAAGATATATTTTTAATGACTTGGACAGGTGTTTGTGACAGCATAATTTTTGCACAAAAATACAGTTTACAAAATGGCATGTATAGGGTGATAGAATTTGATTTAAAAAATGTAAATATCTTTCTATGCAGAAGTCAGGAAGAATATCAAAATATTAATAGTGTATCTCTACAGGTGATGTTTTAGATGATATTTATTTTCTTTTTAAGCTCTATTTGTATAAGTTCTATAATAATCATGCATTAATTTGTGCAATACTTTTAAATAGTAAATTTAAAAAATCTGAGAAAGATGAAAAAAGTTGGCAGTTGTGAAAGTAGGGTACGCAGGACAGCTCAGAGGTGTGAGGTCTCTGGAGGAAGCCAGGTGCAGGGCGGGTGTACCCAAGGGCCCTATAGGGTACACCTGTTGAGGCAGGTCTAGAGGTCTAGCCCTGCCTGTCTTTGCTCAGCTACCCTGTCTTTGCTCCAGTAGGTGAATGCAACCCTGAACAATTATGTAAGTACAATCATTTACCTCTTTCAGGTATGATCCTTGGGGCCCTGAAGAGCTCTCTCTGGAACATGACATTGAATCCCAATTACAGAGGGAGTTAGGAAATAGGAAGGTATCTAGAGAAAGGGGACAAGGATGGAGTCTATGGTACACACAGACCAGTGGAAGGTCCTAGGGGGGTGGCCAGAGAAGAGATGACTAAATATGGGCAAGGTCGTTGTTTTCGCGTGTTTGAGGAGTGTCGTGGAGAAGAGGGGATACAGTTGTGTAATAGTCCAAACCAATGTTTCTTAGGCACTGTATTTTAGGCTGTGTTCTTAGAGCTGGAGAAATAGGTGATGCAAGTCTTTGCAACAGAGGATTTAAGAAAGCATTCCAATATGGTCTAATGTGGGCTAGGATGAAGATTCAGTAGAGGAACAATAGAAAAGCAAAGGGGCAAATGAACTACTCTGCCTGGGGAGGCTGCAGTGCATTTTATGGTACGATAGAACTTTTCTAGGTTTAGAAAGATGACAAAGAATTCTAGGCAGGGCAAAAGGGGCAATGTATACAAAAGTGAGAGGCATGAACAGCAAGCTACAAAGGGCAGAAGATGAAAACAAGGAGATTTAGGTGGTCTCCAAAGTGTGAAGAGTCTTGAATTCTATGTTAAAACATTTGGACCTATGCTATGGACATATAGAAAGTATCCACCCTATGATGGAACTAGGTCCAATGATAGAAGATACAGCAATTGCCTTGGGAGAGAATGACTGTCCATCACACAGAGGCTGGTAAGCTCTTTGTTGGGTATACACTGAAGAGAGACAACCACATAACATGGCATTTGTCTGGACTTTGTGATCTCTGCCATCCTCTGGGAATGGCCCCAGTCTTAGCTTTTCAGGACATGTGTTTGTGTATTTCCCTCTGTGAAAGACAGAGCCTGGAGGTACTACATATTTTTGATTTCTAAGTTAGTGAATTAAGAATAATAACTTGACAGCTTATACCAGAATTCATCTATGAAATGTGTGTCTAAGTCTGCTTGGGCTGTTATAACAGAATTTTATAGACTGGTAGCTCATAAACAACAAACACTGATTTCTCACAGTTTTGGAGGCTAAGAAGCCCAGGATCAAGTTGACTGCTGTCTTCTCACTGCATCCCCACATGGTACAAGGGTCAAGGGAGTTCACTGGAGTCTCTTTTATAAGGATGCTACTCTCATGCATGAGAGTTCTACCGTAATGACCTAATAATCACCTTCCAAAAGCCCTACATCCAAATACTATCACACTGGAGATTTGGGTTCAACATATAAATTTAGGGAGGGGGCACAAACATCCAGCCTATAGTAGAAGGAGCCCTTCTTATTTGGAAAGATCGTATGTGAAGCCTGTCTGAGTAGCAGGTAAGACCCCAAAGAGGTTGTCAGGAGTTCAAGCAAAAGAAAGACTATAGCTAAGCTGTCCAGCCTGAGAGCGTAAGGAGGGTTAAGAGATATGTCTCATCACTGTATCAATGGGGAATAGGAAAGATCAGTGGTTTATAAGGTGATGAGGGAAGGAGGGACTAGAAAAATGGTCTATGGCCGAGAACTCCAGAGGGCAAACAGAGCTAGAGCTTTACAGCAATATGCGTGTTTGTGCAGGTTGCCATTGCTCAACTGACTGACTGAGGCAGTGGGTTGGGGTTGCAATTAAACCAGTGTCCTGTTGCCTAAGTCATATTTCCTGGGTTTGCATTTGAAGGAGGTGTCTCTATGGCCTAGTGGTGACCCTGGGAAAGGAAAAGCATCTTATGGAATTGCCTTATGATAAGGTGGTTATTAAGCATTGAATGTTTGTGTCCACCCCAAATTCACATGTTGAAATACTAATTCCCAATGTGATGGTATTTGGTGGGGGGACCTTTGGGAGGTAAAGAAGGTTAGATGAGGTCATGATGATGAGGTCATTATGATGGGATGAGTGCCCTTATAAAATGAGGAGGAAACATAAGATCTCTGTCTCTCTGTGCGTGTGAAGATACAATGAGAAGGTAGCAGTCTGCAAACCAGGAAGAGTGTTCTCATCATACACTAGCTTTGCTAGTGCCTTGATTTTGGACTTTTGCTGTTTATGCCATCCAGTCTATAGTAATTTGCTATGGCTGCTGAAACTAAGATAATGTCCAAGGGAGGGTTTCACAAGGGAGATGCCTAATGTCCAATTTGAAGTTGTTGTGATGTAATGATCCTTTTTCTAGCTACTACATCAATCTTCAAGTAAAGGCATTATACTTATTAGCTCTTTGTGCAAGATGAGTGTATGGGTGTGTAAAAATTATAAAAGGACAGGGTTTCGTGTCTGGATTGTAGCCATGTGGAAAAAACAACATTTGCAGAATCAGAATCCTAGATTTGGAGACATCAGAATACAGGTTTCCCAAACCCCCATCACTCCCTTTTCTTTCCCAGAAATCTGCAAGCTTTGGTCTTCCGTGGAGCATGGAGTTGATAGTTTGAACCAGGCTTACCTGGATTTTAAAGGGCAGGGAGGAAACAAGCGACATCAGGATTACATATCATTATTTTAGTGCCTCCAGCAAGATGTTATGAATAAGTTTATTTTATGGCTGTCTGTCTCTTGCTTAAGTAAGCGAATATTGCATCACGGGTAGTTTACACAAATCATTGTTTTAAGGATGCAGTTTAAAACAACAAATATATGAGCAAACTGAAATTCTTATCTCTAAGACCCAAAGGATAATAGTTCATTTATGCATCACATCTTCTGGGTTGTGTTTTTATAGACTCTATAAATTGGATAAACAAGCTAAGTGCAATGCATGATACTGAAGGATAAATAATGAGCTTTAGGTTGAAGACCCAGCTCATGCTAAGTTGCTGTGTGAATTTAGATAACTGTAGTCCTCTCTGATATATTCTGTAATGTTGGAATGTGAGACAAAAAATGACCTCCACCATCTGTATTAAGACTAAATTAGTTGTATTAAACTGTGACTTCAGTAAGATGTAAACATCCTTCTTCCTCATGTAGAGGCCTCAAGATAGGCTATAGGTATCTCCACTCTAGGAAATCCTCTAGGGTCCAGGATCCTTTATATTTTTTCTGAAGGCAGTAAAGCACAAAAAGCCAAGAAAAGTCTCTAATGATTAAATATATAACCTGGAAGCTGCACATAGCACTTCAACTCACATTCCCTTGGCCTGAAGTTTGTCACATGGGCTCACCCAACCTGCAAGGTAGATTAGGAAATATAGAAATAGAGTCTATATTCTTAGCTGATATATGTTGCCAGCTAATTGGGGTTCCATCACTCTGAGAGAAGAGGAGAATGGGTATGGCAGAACAATTAGAGTCTCTGCCCCAGGTTCCTTCCAGACCTAACAGTTTAAGATTCTTGGTGTTATCAACAGTTTTGATGATCAGATATCAAATTACTCTCCATCTTTAGGACTCTTTCTGCTGGGTGATGATTGAGATGCCTCGATCACAGAATTAGCAAGTAGTTTAGATCAGTGCTGTCCAGTAGAAACATAATATAAGCCACACAGAAATTTAAAAAAAATTGTAGTAGCCACAGTAAATGAAGTAAAAAGGAGCAGCTAAAATGCATTTTAATAATTTTATTTGGCCGGGCGCGGTGGCTCAAGCCTGTAATCCCAGCACTTTGGGAGGCCGAGGCGGGTGGATCACGAGGTCAAGAGATCGAGACCATCCTGGTCAACATGGCGAAACCCCGTCTCTACTAAAAACTACAAAAAATTAGCTGGGCACGGTGGCACGTGCCTGTAATCCCAGCTACTCAGGAGGCTGAGGCAGGAGAATTGCCTGAACCCAGGAGGCGGAGGTTGCGGTGAGCCGAGATCGCGCCATTGCACTCCAGCCTGGGTAACAAGAGCGAAACTCCGTCTCACACACACACACACACACACACACACACACACACACACACACAAAATTATTTTATCTAATCATGTAAACACTATTAACAAGTTATTTTACATTTATTTTTTCATACTGAGTCCTTGAGGCTTATTCTGTAGCATACTTTTACAGCACATCTCAACTTGAACTAGCTGCATTTTCAGTGTTCAGTAACTCCATATGTCTGCTGACCACCCTGTAGTACAGGATAGTTACAGACTGTGTTGGCTAGAATGATAATACTATTGTGTACACCATGAATTATTTTATTATAAAGGGAATCTGCTAGTTAATTAATTTAGATTTAACTCTGGATTATAACACATACATACATATATACATACATTGATTGATTGATTGAGACAGAGTTTCGCTCTTGTTGCGCAGGCTGGAGTGCAATGGTGTGGCCTCAGCTCACCACAACCTCCATCTCCCAGGCTCAAGTGATTCTCCTACCTCAGCCTCCCAAGTAGCTGGGATTACAGGCATGCACCACCACATCCAGCTAATTTTTTGTATTTTTAGTAGAGATGGGGTTTCTCTATGTTGGTCAGGCTGGTTTCGAGCTCTCGACTTCAGGTGATCCACCCATCTCGGCCTTCCAAAGAGCTGGTATTACAGGCATGAGCCACCATGCCAGGCCTATAATATTTATTAATATGAAGGAGAGCATCATCTTTTCACCTGAGGCTTTCCTATGAATAAGTAACTGTGGACTATTCACCTTCTGGATCATCAGAGTCTAACCAAATACCGATACCAATTAGTCAAGTTGGATAGAACCTGTTGGAGTCCAGCTCTGTCATGAGAAGTAAGCTGCTTAACTCTTCTGAGTCCAATTTTCTTTACCTGTAAAAATGTCACACGTTGCCGGGCGCGGTGGCTCAAGCCTGTAATCCCAGCACTTTGGGAGGCCGAGGCGGGTGGATCACGAGGTCAAGAGATCGAGACCATCCTGGTCAACATGGTGAAACCCCGTCTCTACTAAAAATACAAAAAATTAGCTGGGCATGGTGGCGCGTGCCTGTAATCCCAGCTACTCAGGAGGCTGAGGCAGGAGAATTGCCTGAACCCAGGAGGCGGAGGTTGCGGTGAGCCGAGAATCGCGCCATTGCACTCCAGTGTGGGTAACAAGAGCGAAACTCCGTCTCAAAAAAAAAAAAAAAAAAAAAAAAAAAAAAAGTCACACGTTAAAGTATTTTTTTATCTGTATTTTTTGGAAGCTGGATGCAGCAGAAATAGCACTGGATAAGGAACAAAGAATTTGGACGTTAGGTTCAACCTTCCCCTGGTTCTGTGAGACTAACAATATCTTCTCTTTGAATCTTTTTTCCATTTTGAAAGGTGCGGTGGTATTTTAGGTGCTTATCAATTCTTCTTCCCTCTTTTGAAATGGAATCACTTGACATTTAGCTAAAAGGGTCACATTTCTAGGATATCATTAGGGAGGTAATTGCTTTCTCAGCTTCCAACTACTCCCAATAATTCCGTAAAAGGGAGAATTGGAATCTGGAAGGCTGAGGCTGCCATAGTAGTCCAATGTTTCTGAATTGATACATTCTTTGGAAGAAAGAGTGGGAAAGATCAGGTAAAAAAATATTTTATGGTAGTGACTGGTCCTTTGGCATAAACATTGAAAAAAAATCCCGAGAACCCTCTATCAATCCTGTTGAAAATGTATATTGGGGAGTCTTTGAAAGCTGATTTGGCAACATGTATCAAAAGATAGAAAACATATATGTCCTTTCAAGTAACAATTTTATGTCTAAGAATTTAAGGAAATAATTTGATGTTCACAAAGGTGTATCGATACACATGTTCATTGCTCCATGGCTGACAACATCAGAAAATCAGAAACACTCTGCCTGCAAAAAATAAGGACCTAGTAAAAAAGTTATGCTACAGGCATACATGAAGAAATTATCAAACCATTAAAAGCCATGTTTTCCCAAAATATTTAATGATGTAGGCAAATGCTTTGCTACAATGTTGACCATAAAACATCACTAACAATATGACACAATCAGTCATATGGTCGGTCCTAGACTTCTTTTTAAGTTGCCCCTCCCAGGGGGTCCCCTCATCGTTCCTAACTTTGCCTTCTTGTCCTCTGGTCCCTGTTTCTCCCTTCCATCTTCAAATGTTCTCAGAGTGAATCTTTGTTTTCTTACAGGTCAGAGTCTCTTACATTAATATTTTGATATTTTAGCCTGGATAATTCTATGTTGCAGGGGTAGGGGTCTGTCCTGTGCTTTGTAAGATGTTGAACAGCACCCCTAACCTTTGTAAATTAAATGTCAGGAGCACCTTCTCCCAGCAAAGATAAACGAAAATGTCCCCAGACATTGCCAAATGTTTTCTTGGGGCTCAGTCACCCCTCCACACTACTACTGAGTTGGTGATGGTTTAAGTTTGGTGATCAGAACTAGGAATCAAGGCCCAACATGACTTCATCATTTGTTCCAGAAAACTCTTGCCTAGGAAGATAAAGCTGTAAACCAGTAGATAACTTCATTGTTAACCTCAGGCACTTCATGAAAACCCATTTCTTCTGCCCAGGCCAATTGGATGCTCATCTGGGTAGACATCATCACTCTTAAGACAATAAATTGCTCAGCTGGAAAAAACCCTCTTGCTCATCAAACAACCATTTACTTAAGAAGACTACCTTGAAACCTCTAGCCTCTCAGTGTCTACCAATCCTATGTTACCAAATGACAAAGACCTGCCTGCAACACTGGAATCCAGACCCCCAAACCTTTGACCTCCTCTTTCTCAGACATACTAAAACTTGTTCAAGGCAGTACTCTCCCATATTTGGTCAGTAAAAATTGGACTTTGCTAATAAATAGTGGTCTATCTGGGGAATTGGCAATACTCCAAAACCTTTCCACCTTTAAAGAAGGGGGCACAATTATAAAGTCATCAATCCATGATGCCCATAAAAAGACAAGAAGAAATTCTGAAACAGGCACTTTTCTGCATCCAAGGCCATATAAGATTCCTAGGCATGCTGTCCCCACACTGCACTCTATAAGTAGAAAGGAAGCCACACAAGGATTTGTGTTCCTTCTGCCCACGGAATGTGAGTGTGTGTGGAAGAGGGTTGGGACAAAAAGCTTCATAAGCACAGAAAGAAGAAAAGCATAGAAACACACACAAATAAACACATACATACATCTATAAACATATATACACACACACGCACATAGGGTGGAATTATGGGTGATTACATTTTTATATTTTTCCCTGTTTGAAAATTTTTTTAATGAAAATGTCTTCCTGTTAATAAGTAATTACTGTTATAATCTTAGATGAAATAATATGTTAATATAATCTTATCTTGGAGTATATTGGGAGGTCCAGTATATTAGCTTTGAGGAAGTGCCAAAGAAGTGGAACACTTAGTCCGTGGGATCTTCCTTCTTTCTACACAGTTCAGGAGAGCAGTAGCAAAAGCCGCTATGAGGTTGGGAGTGTATCATTTGTACCAAGTGTTCATTTGAAGCGTCAATGGAAAAGATGATAATTACCTGTCCTTTTAAACTTATATTTTCTTTAATAATTTCATAGTTGCTAAGAAATAAACTCAACAGTGAGATGGGATGAGTAAGCTAAGGTGTGTATGACAGGAAACAATGTTCAGGCAGTAAAATTAGTTGTGCTGTTGTATACTCATGGGCATCAATAGATGTCTAAGCTGAGCATGTCCTTGATATAATAGGTCAGTCTAGTGATGAACCCTCTGGCTTTCACCTTGACACTATCATATGCTCATTTTGTGACCATGAACAAAATATTTCACCTTTTGACTGCAGTTTCTTCTTTTATTTTTCTATATATTTCTTTTTTTGAGATGGAATCTTACTTTGTCATTCAGGCTGGAGTGCAGAGGCACAATCTTGGCTCATTGTAACCTCTGCCTCCTGGGCTCAAGCAATTCTCCTGCCTCAGCCTCCAGAGTAGCTGGGACTACAGGCGTGTGCCACCACGCCCGGCTAATTTTTTGTATTTTTAGTAGAGATGGGGTTTCACCGTGTTAGCCAGGATGGTCTCTATCTCCTAACCTTGTGATCCGCCTGCCTCAGCCTCCCAAAGTGCTGGGATTACAGGTGTGAGCACTGCTCCCGGTCACCTTTTGACTGCAGGTTCTTCACCTGCAAAGGTAAGAGACTTGTATCTGCCCAGCGAACCTCATGCATTTGTTATAAAGACCAAAAGAGATAATCCATATATACACATGCTTAGGAAATAGTTCCAATGCATGGCATCATGGGAATACCTCTCAATTTTTTAAGTACTTCTCTGACATTAACATAGATTACAATAAACAGCTCATGTTCAATTTAAATGCTGGAGCTGTTTAGCTCTATGGAGTGCTTGAGACAGAGGTGTAGGTATTTGGTGATCTCCACCTTATCTTGGGGCACCTTGCCCTGGCACAGCACCAGGGACCTGGCTAGAGGCCCCTAGCTTGCAGCCTGGTTTCTCCAGGGCTGAGCACATACCTAGGAGGAATCTTTAGGAATGCTTGCCACAGCTGCCCACTATCCCTCATTAACATTTCATGCCTAGCATGTAAACCTCAAATTGAATTTTTCGGGATGGAGTCAAGGAATTAAAGGAATGAGGAGGAGCAGACAGATAAGCACATCTCCTGCTTCCATCCACTATTTATTTATTGTGTGCACACCATTTTCTAGTTATTTACTGGATGTCATCTCATTTACTAATACTCAAAGCAACTTGTCATTTACTAATACTCAAAACTTTCTTGTCATTTACTAGATGTTATCTCATTTACTACTACGCAAAGCAACACAAGTGTAAGGTCTACGTGACTGTAGCCATTTACAAGTTTCATAAACTTGACCCAGGTCACAGAGCTCATCAATAGCAGAGCAAGAATTCACACCCAACTGCGTAAATTCCATTCTGCCTTACCCTATCTGATATTTGGCATTTGTATATTACCCACAGTGGAGTAGCACAACACTAGTACTAGGTTTTCTAGTCTGCTTTATTCTTTATATCAACTACAGGTGGCAAGAGGGCAGAGGGCAAAAGAAGCAAGAAGAAATAAGAACGTTGATGTTTAGTGATCTTATTCATTCCCCCCCAAGCCGAGTAAATTTATGCTTGACTATGCAAAGTGCTTAACTATACAAAACATCATGGAAGTGAGTGACATTGATATCAATTACTTCTCAGGGATTAATTCTTTCTGTTGGTTTTTCTCTGCGACTAGCCACATTTTGGCTTCCTTGAATGTTACAAAACAATGTTAATTAAGAATGCATGCATAAAATTTCCCAAAAGTAAGCAAACATTCCCTGCACTCCTTATATTAATTGGTCCCTCTCTTTTTTTTAACTTTTTTTTTTTTTTTTTTTGAGACAGAATTTTATTCTTGTTGCCTAGGCTGGAGTAAAATGGCACGATCTCAGCTCACTGCAACCTCCGCCTCCCAGATTCAGGCAATTCTCCTGCCTCAGCCTCCGGTGTAGCTGGGATTATAGGCATGTGCCACCATGCCTGGCCAATTTTTTTTTTTTTTTTCGTATTCGTTTTTAGTAGAGATAGGGTTTCACCATGTTGGCCAGGCTGGTTTCAAACTTCTGACCTTAGGTAATCCACCAGCCTCAGCCTCCCAAAGTGCTGAGATTACAGGCATGAGCCACCACACCTAGTCTCTGGTTTCTCCCTTGGTATACCCTTGCTTTGTGTACACTGGTCTCCTGAAGTGACAGCTCTAATGAAATAATACGTGATTTTGTCTTGGGCTCCCCTTGCTTCACTGCGAGTATTACCTATATTTATGTAACTCAAGAGCCCACAGAAGTGTTTTCTTCTAGGTGATTTTTAAAAATATATCCAAATAGAAGAATGGCTAACTTAAATTTTAAATTCATCTCAACAGATACCTATTTGATGTCTTGATAGATACCCTACTATGAATATATTGTACAATAAAGCTTGGGATTTGAAGTCAGAGCAACTTGGACTTTGAAGCCTGGCTTGTAGTCATCACTTGTGACCAGACCATTGTTCTCTCAGACAAGGATGTGTCTCTCCTTGCCACCTGTTTTACCTTCACTTACCTAACCTCCACACTGTAGCCAGAGTGATTTGTCTAAATTATCCCTCTGTGTAATAGGCTTGAAAATATTCCCCTTTTGTATAGTCCAAGTTTTCTGGATTTGACACAGGTGAGCAATGACTATCTGGGCTGGTGGCATGGGGGTAAAAGAATTTACCAAGACAACTGTAGATGAAGAAAGGCATATTAAAGAAAGTATGTAAAGAAGTTGCGAGTTTGCAACAGGCAACCAGTAAGAGAGGAGCCAACTGCAAGGAAACAAAGGCTTGCTGGGGATTTTGTAGATGGTGTTCATGCTGTAGAGGGCTTTGTGCAGTGCTGATAATGCCTAGGTTGCAGTGAGCTAACTCGCAGGTGTCTGGTGATAAGTTAGGTGCAGGAGGGCTATATGTGCTGGACCATGAAGAGACGCAGACTTATAGCTTATCTGCTTTCTTCTTTTTGCTTTCCCCTGGTCCCACCAGCCTGACTTCCTTTCCCTAATTAGGACTCCACAGTATTGATGATGGATTTCTTTTACATTTATAAAGAAGGCTAAGCATGGGAAAGGATAAGCAAAATACTAAGGTACACATTATAGCAGTTAAGATGAATGAAGTAGATCTCTCTCTATATGCAATACGAAGGTAAATCTCCAAATCATTGCAAGGACTGAGAAGAGCATATTGTAGGTGGGTTACTAACATTCAATTTATGTTCAGTTTTGAGCATACAAAAGAGGAAAATAAGACTGCAGGCTTAAAAGGTCCAATAGATAGTATTCCCTTTACTTGTCAGAGTTCAAAACCGTGTCACTCTGGGGGCCTCTTGTCTGTCTGTGTACCCTCTTAAAAGGCCTTTAACATGGATTGAGGTAGAAAAAGGGCATCACCCACTATGATGAGATGAGGGTGAGGAAAAGCAGAGTGCCCCAGAAAATTATTTCTTTAAAAAGAGAAAGCCAGGCTGAACGTACTGGCTCACGCCTGTAATCCCAGCAGTCTGGGAGGCTGAGGTGTGTGGATCACTTGAGGTCAGGAGTTCAAGACCAGCCAGGCCAACATGGCAAAACCCCGTCCTTACTAAAAATACAAAAATTAGTTGGGCGTGGTGGTGGGCACCTGTAGTCCCAGCTCCTTAGGAGGCTGAGGCAAGGAAATCACTAGAACTCGGGAGGCATAGGTTTCAGTGAGCCGAGATTGCGTCACTGCACTCCAGCCTGGGGAACAGAGGGAGATTCTGTGTCAAAAGAAATAAAAATCAAAAGAGACGGCCAAGCACACATAGGCACAATAGTAGACTTAGATGTTGTCCATCTTGCCATACACTTGTCACTGCCTCTCAGTTCTCTTACCTCTTTATTCTTTGGAATAATTAATTGTAAGCCATTTTATAAAGCTTGCAGATGGGCGATGGACTGATATTGACCACTCATCCTCCTGTCTACCACAGGATTTCTGTGCTTCAGAATATGCAGAATTTGATAGGTATGTGGTCTTTAGGGATTTTTGGCACAAACTCCCAGATGGTAGGGGATGTGAACATGGTTTTACACTTCATTAAGCCCCCAGGTAGGAAATGATCAGGTCCCACTACCAATTCATCCAGAGCATGGGTCTTCAGTGCCATGACACTGAAGACATTCATGGGGCCAGACTTCCGGCTTTGGAGTTTTTATCAATGGTTGAAATTATCTTCCTAGTCAGCTCTCTGCAACTGTCCCCTACAAACAAGCTAAGCCTCAGCCACAAGGTGACTCACTAGGATTACACCGTGTACTTCCCCACTTTGAGGCCTTTGCTACCCATGCCCCTCTACTTGTGGTGACCTTTCTTTCACTAGTGAATACATGCTCACCCCGAGAATACCTCTCCCATCTTGACCATCCAATCCTTCCTCCGTGTACTGCTAACACTTCTTCAAGGCTGCCAGGGATTGAGCTGGGCATGTGTCTGGCTCTCCCAGTAGACTGGGAGTTCAGTGAGGGCAGAGGCCTTGGCTTTTCTCATGTCCATATTTTCTGAGATTCAGTGGCTGTCACATGCTGGAACAGATGATGCTTGAGTCCACCATTGTGCTATGAGCATACCTGGCCCTCAGTACCTATAATTGCACCTCCCCTTCTGGGGATCTCTCTTATTGAAGAGGCTCTGGATTCCAGAGGGTTCTCAGGAAGAATGACTGTGTAGATGTGGTGGAAAAAGAACTGGCTAAAGAGGCCTGGGTTTGCCTCTCTGCTCTCTCAGCTTCCTGGGCATGAGCAAGCCCCTTTCCCTCTCGGGGCCTCAGTCTCTACCTCTCAATGAGGCCTGTCCCTCACAGCTCTGAAGACGTAAGAATCAGTTGCTGTTTGCTGTGCTTCTTTCAAGTCAACCTCCCCTGTCTTTCTGTCTCTGTCTCTTACTTTCCCCTGTGTCCTTCCTCTTAGGTGCATAATAAACCAAGAGTTTACAGTAAAAGCACAGGAAGAGCTGAATGATGTGTTCTCTTCAGGAAAGTACCTGGTCCCCCAGGGAGCTGGGGGCGCCTCCGGAGCCCCTGCTCCCGAGCTGTGGCTCCTGAGGACTTTCAGTGTAGACCTGGCAACTTAACCTTAGCCTTTGATGTGGCTCTGACAGTGCTCAATGTGCAAGCAGCTCAAATTCAGAGCCGTGAAAAGGCTTGCTGCTTTCTACCGCTGACCCTGGAGACTTATCAGAGGTGGGGGGTTGTGGGGACAGCCTGGGGGTCCCTCAGGGGAGTGGCACAGAACATGAATCTTGATAATCACACCCACGTGATCCCCAGACTTCAGGTAGGACCAGACTCTTCTTCCACCCAATCTCTCTTAAAGAGGAAACCAGACATGCCCTTGTAATCTGGTGTGCATCCCGAGAAGCCACACAATGCCCAGAGGAAGTCCCTAAAGGGCCAACACATTGAACAATCAGCCCCTGTATCTTCAAGAGGTGTCTGTGTTCTTATAAAGAACTGAGAGATCCTAATTATTTTTTGTTCACATCTTGTTTTTCTTGGTAGAAATAAAGGTGATGAAGGATTCTGAAGATGTGGTTTCAATTCATGGCTCATTCATTTATTTTCTTGGTAAACATTGGAGGACCTATGTTATGCAAGGCACTGTGCTGGGCATCAGGGATACAAAGGCTTTATATAGGTAGCTCAGTAGATAAATAGGGATAGGTAGATAGATCAATGGAGATGGAGATATGGATCTAGATCTAGTTCCATATCTAAATCTTGTAAGGCTTAGAGTATGGTAGTAGATACAGTCTTCATAAAAATAATGATACAGCCAGGCACGATGGCTCACCTTGTAATCCCAGCACTTTGGGACGCTGAGGTGGGTGGATCACCTGAGGACAGGAGTTTGAAACCAGCCTGGCCAACATAGTGAAACCCCGTCTCTACTAAAAATACAAAACTTAGCTGGGTGTGGTAATTCATGCCTGTAATCCCAGCTATTCAGGAGGCTGAGGCAGGAGAATTGCTTGAACCCAAGAGGCGGCGGTTACAGTGAACCGAGGTTGCACTACCGCACTCCAGCCTGGGCAACAAGAGTGAAACTCTGTCTCAATCAATCAATCAATTAATCAAAAAGAAACACAAATAATTGTCGTAAGTTTCCAGAGGGAAAATGATGGTAAGCCATGAACCTATAAAACAAAAAGAATCCTGATTTATTCTGGGAGTTAAGCAAGGCTTTCTGCGTAGGGCCCATTGAGCTGAGTACCTATGGAAGGAGACCAGCAAACCTCCTGCTACCAACACTCATCAAACTAATTGTAATATGGGTTCTGGAGTCAGGCTGCTTGAGTTTCAATGTCTCTACTAAAAAGTAAATAATTTTACAAAGTCATTGAGGACTTAGTCTCCTTCCTTTTACAATATCACCCCACCCCCAACCCTACAGTGTAGCTTTCAGCCTTGGATCATAGGATGGCTGCTACTCCTCCAGCCATCACAATTACTTTCAGATGCAAAGAAGGGCTGGACCAAAAGCCAAAGGGGATATTTCCTTTCAAGGAAGTTAACCAGGACCTCCACTCATTGAATGTTATCTACATGTCATTGGGCAGAAGTGGATCTTATAACTACTCCTGTTTGCAAGGATGTTGGCTGTGTGTGTGTGTGTGTGTGTGTGTGTGTGTGTGTGTGTGTGGTGTGTGCGCGCACGCATGCGCATGGGCAGGGTTGGTAGGGAGTATTTTAAATTGAGTATTTTGACTTTTTGAACTAAATCAGAGGAGGCTGGGTAGAAACCAGCCCTGTCTGCCCAGGCTCTAGTTGATATTTATTCCCTTTTCATCACCTTTATCTTTTTCCCACTCTTGGCAACACTGACTAAAATTCCTTTTGGGAAATGAACCTGCCCTCAGATGGAAATTTGTGATGATTTACCTTCTTGAACCCAAAAAATGAAGCTTCAGGATTTTGAATCCTAAGCAGAAGAGACAAAGTTGGCAAAACAGTGGGAGTATATTCATTCCAAGGCATGGTCAGAACTGTGCATTTATTTTCTGCTGCTTAGAACCCTGGAACTGCTGAATATCTGTTCTTTTCAGACTCAGATTCAGTGTGCTTTTTTTTTTTAGCTTTCTCTCGGATCCAGGGAGCCAAAGCCTCTGCTTCCTCTTCCTAGATGCCTCCAGTCAGAAGTGCCTTCTTTTCTCCTGAGCACCTGGCTCTTCACTCAGAGGTCAACCTGGTGCTCAGGTTGACTGGCTTTTTTCTTTTCGGTGGTCACCTATGAGTCTGTCCCCCATGTCCTACCCTCATCTACTAGACTATGAGATCCTTGAATGGAAAGGCTGGGTCTAATTCATTTTAAAGTCTCTAGCACCTAGTATGGTGATTAGCATATATGGTTTCTAAATACACGTTTATTGTTGGTTTTTGCAGGCCCAGCAGGGCGCTGGCACTATTATAGGTTGGAAAAGCAGAAGAGTGTCTTGGCCGTGGAGGGGTTCCTGAGCGTGTCTCTAGACCTTCTCTTAGAATCCTACTAGCTGATGGACTTCGTGACTTCTTCAGGAAGCCCTGACTCCTGGAGACACCTCTTTCTCTATATTACAACAAATGCCGCTGCTGCTCTTTTTCTCCTCCTCCTCCTCCTCCTCCTCCTCTTCTTCCTCTGCCTCTTCTTTTTTCTTTTCTTTCTCCTCTTTCTACCCCCTCCTCTTCCTTTGCTGTCATCATAATCTTCATCATCACCACTGTTAACCCATACCAAACACTGTGTCTTACTATATGCCAGGCCTGCTCAAAGCATTACCTAAGAGGGTAAGCCTCTTGCCCAAGATTACAGCTAATTCGCCGCAGGGTTTGGACTCAAACTCAAAGTCAGTTTGGCTCAAATCCTGTGTTCTTGACCGCACCCCCTTAGCCACAAGTGCTGACAGGGAACCCTGGGGAGGATGGAGAACCTCTCTGGCCATGTCCGCCTCTGCTTGAACTCCTTCCGTCGTCTGCAGTGCCTGCTGTGGTGTGCACAGATGCTGGCCCAATGACCCCTGCTTTCCTCCACAAGCAGCCAGCCACCTTTCATGCTGTTCAGTTTCTGTTCCACTTCCCATGCCTCAGGTTCTAACAGAACCAACCTGCTGATCACACCAGCATACTCTGTGCTTGCCTGGGCAATGCCTTTGCAACATACTCTGTCTACCTGAAACCCTCTTCCCCAACCCACCTGGAGAAATTGCAGCCTTCATTGAAGACCTACGTCAAATGACGGAGGTACATGAAATCCTCCTGGATTCACACCCACCTTCCCATTTTCAAACCTTAGCTTCCTCTTCTTTAAAGTTCCATGGAACTTCTGATTTTCCTTTGTGGCCTCAGGAAGCCACGCAGGGCAGAGACTAAGGCTTTCAAGACACATGCACTCTGCTAAAATCCCTCTTCAACCCCTTACTAACTTTGTGAATGTTGGCAAGTTACCTAGCCTTTTTAAGTCTCTAATGAGCTGTGAAAAGGATATACTTCGGGAATATGAGATGATTCTAACAGCATGGCTCATACCCCTGCCCTGACCCTGACACCTTTTGTTACATCTGCCACCCACCCTTTTTCGGAGGCAAAGATGCTAGGCAGCCCACAGGCCTGACTTTCTATCCTGTATCTGCCAGGGAGCAGATTATCTTTGGCGATAAAAGCATTATAAAATGACACTTTTGGCTATATCGCTTCTGTCTCATCTGCTAGGATACTCATTGCCCTGACAGCAATTTCCTGTGTCCCATTCCTTCCGTACCTGGTGGGTAGCACCCTAGACATGAATATCTGCTCCACTGAGGACAGGAATTCTATTTCAATGGCTTTGCTACTTTTTTTTTTTTATTGGTATGTCCAATAAAGGGCATTATAAACCTTGTGTGGAGTGGGAGAGGATGTATGCATGCGTGAGAGAAAAACAACCTGGTTCTAGATACGGAATTGCCTTTAATACCCTGTGAGATCCTATCAAGTCTCTGCCCCCCTCTGGCCTCAGTTTCTCTTCTGTATAACGGGCTGGTGTGACTCAATCCCTAAGCAGCTTCCACCTAGATCAACTCATTAGGGTCCATGAGTCTGTTTCAGGGGAGTCAGCTTGGCTTCTGATGCCCCATGGTGTTAGAGGTGGGGTGGTTGTTGGTGGTGAGTCAGCCTGAATTATAGGAATCTGGAATGTGTGTGTGGGTAGGGGTAGAGGAGAATTGGACTGATGCAGGGTTCTGCAAAGGGGGTATATGATGGCTATCTAGGACAGTCACTGAGGATTCAGTACTACTTGGAATTCTTGAAGACATTACAGGCAGCTTCCACATATTTTCTTAAAGGCATGTCATTAGGATGTTAGGAGCTTTACATTTGTTTTTATATTTTTCATATGGATAGTTGGTTTACTCACATACTTTATGTCAGGGCACAGCGTCATCATTGGTACAAATAACATCTCTTGATTCATTTTTATTAATATAATTTTCTTCCCTGCACCCTTGATCACCTTTCCTGCCCTCCTCAACCTCATCCTAGGGATATGTATATTTTTTAAAATGTGCAGTGTTTACGGTGGATGCATAATGTCTTCATGTACGCATATGATGGTGTAATACATATCTCACTCAGTTTCTTATTTTTTCACTTAACATAAGAATCTATCCATATCAATGGATATACTTTTATCCTACATGTCTAACTGGTGCCTAATATCTCTCAATGTGCAGCCACTAGATTGCACGCTTTCCTTCTCCTGGGGATGGAGTATACATTGCCTCTAGCACCCAGTGACCAAAAGCAGAGAGGCAGAACTGCTCTGTGTATGTCCTACTTGAACTTTCTCCCACTGTTCTTTAAAGGCAGCCACTTGCTACTAACAGATAGTTTCAGGTGCTGCCAAGTATGGCTGTTAGTAACATGGAAATATACTGTGTTTGCACTGTGAAGATCCTATCAGTTTGATATTAGTAAGTCACCACCACCTCTCTTTGCTTGCTAAACTTCTCTTTTTAAATAGATCAGAAACAGGCCTCAGGCTAAACTATTTTCAGGCAGCACACTTTACCTGAAATTTAATCATGTTGGAAATTTAATTAAAATGTAAGTTAACAAAATGTATTTATTTAAATGAGTTTTTATGTTTTAATAAGCAAAGCTGATTTTCTACTTAAAGAAGTGACACTTCATAGTTAATAGAATCTAAAATGCCACTGATTATCAAAATCACTATTATATATTCCATTAAGAAAGAAAAATTATTCTATGAATTAAACTACCATATACCATTGCCTGTAAGAAGCATACTGTTTTCAGAGATGTTATAATGTGAATAAATGTACATCTATTTCTGTTTTCTTTGCCAAAAAAAGTTATTTAAGTAAAAAGAAAAAGATTGGCTTAATGAAAAAAATAATTAAAAATGACAATTTGGGCATTAATTGAATTTGCCAGGAATGATGGCACTGGCAGAGGAATGTCTGGAGTTTGAGAAGGGACACTATACCATGGGGGTGATCATCTTATCAGCCTTGTAAGGGAGGCATTGTTACTTCTGTTTAACAGGCAAGAAAAGCCTGGGGCAGAGAGAAGTGGGCTTCTCAAGGCCACAAGGTTAAAAGGAAATTTAAACTGGGGCAGAGAAGTCAGAAGGCCCACTTCCAGATACCAAAGTCCGTAAACCCTGTGACCTGATTCCAGCATGGACTGTCTCCTGCACCTCCTCTCTGAGAGGCCCTGACAAGTACTCAAACCTGGCGTGTTTCCCTGTAATCCTGAGCCCTTCAAAGCACTTGAACCCTTCTATGTTGGCAACCTCCCATCACTCCCACTCGAGTGTGAATTAGTGATTAGTGTGTATCTTTCTCACAGTGGCTACATTATCAAACGGGGAAATCAAATGATGATGAATGGATATTTCTCCACTGTGGACTCCACTAAGGGATTGAGACAGAGAACAGTAATAGTTGTAGCAGTAATTTCCCTGTTAGTTACAGTCTCTTTCTTTCTTTTTTTTTTTTTTTGATACGGAGCTTCCCTCTGTCTGTCACCCAGGCTGGGGCACAGTGGCACGATCTCGGGTCACTGCAACGTTTGCCTTCTGGGCTCAAGCGATTTTTGTGCTGCAGCCTCCTGAGTAGCTGGGATTACAGGCATGTGCCACCATGCCCAGCTAATTTTTGTATTTTTAGTAGAGACAGGGTTTTGCATGTTGGCCAGGCTGGTCTTGAATTCCTGGCCTCAAGTGATCCACCTGCTTTGGCCTCCCAAAGTGGTGTGATTACAGGTGTAGCATTGTACCCAGCCAGTTACACTCTCTTTCACTTACATTTTTATTTGATCCTTACCATGATTATGTAAGTAGGCATTATCCACATTTCACAGATGTAAAAATTGACAATACTAACTTGCCCCAAATCACAGAGTTACTAATTGGTACAGCTATATGTGGAGCAATGAAGGCATTGCCTTGCTTTTTTAAAAATTAAACTTTTTATTTGGGGATAATGGTAGATTCACATGATTTTGTAAGAAATGTATCAGAGATCTGAGAGAGCTGGTATAGTACTGGCTTTACCAGTTTCTCCCAGTTGTAACATCTTACAAATACAGTACAATAGCATAACCAGGGTACTGGTATTGATGCAACCAAGATACGGAACATTTTCATAGATCTATCATCTGATGTTGCCCTTTTATTGCCGCCTGACCTCTCTCTCCTGAACCGCTCCCACCTTGACTCCTGGCAACCATGAATCTATTCTCCATTTCTATAATTTTGTCATTTCAAAAATGTTACGTAAATGAAATCATCCAGCATGGAACCTTTTGAGATCGACTTTTTCCTCCCTCAGCTTGATTCTCTGGAGATTGATGCAAGGTTTGCCCTTTATTCTTGCTGAGTACTATTCCCTGGTATGAATGAATCAGAGTTTGTTCAACCAGTAATCTGTTGAAGGACTTCTGGTTTGTCTCTAGTTTTTGGCTATTATGAATAAAGCTGCTGTGAACAGTCACGTACAGGTTTTTGTGTGAATATAAGTTTTCATTTCTCTGGGATGACTGCCTAAGGGTGCAATTGCTGGGTTGTATGGCAGTCCATGTTTTGTTTTATAAGACTTCCAGACTGTTTCCAGAATGGCCGTACTATTTTACACCTCCACCAGCAGTCATGAGTGACCCCGTTCCTCGGCAGCCTCACCAATATTGGTTTCCTTTCGCTACTTTTTATCTTAGCCATTTTGATAGGTGTGTCACTAGACCTCACCGTGGTTTGAATATGCATTTCTCTAATGGCTATTGATGTTGAGCATCTATTCATGTGCTAAGTTGACATCTGTTTATCCTTTCTGGTGAAATATAGTCATGCACCGTCTAATGTTTGCGTTAACGATGGACCACATACACGATGGTCCCACAAAATTATAACAGAGCTGAAAATTTTCTATTTCCTCCTGATGTCTTGGCCATTGTAACCTTGTAGCAGAATGCATTACTTATGTATTTGTGGTGATGCTGGCATAAACAAACTCATCTCCCTGCCAGCTAAATAAAAATATTAGGTATGTATGTTAACACTTGACATGTGATAATTATAATAAACAACTGTGTTATTGGTGGATACATTTGCTAATGTTTTTATCATTATTTTAGAGTATACTCCTTTTACTTCTTTAAAAAAAAAAGTTAACTATAAAACAGTTTCAGGCAGGTCCTTCAGGAGGTATTCCAGAATGGGGCATTGTAATCACAGGACAGACAGCTTCTTGTGTGTTATCACCCCTGAGGACCTTCCAGTGGGACAAGGTGTGGAGGTGGAAGACAGTGATATTAACAATCCTGACCCTGTGTTGGCCTAACCTAATGTATACATTTGTATCTTAGTTTTTAACAAAAACTTTTGAAAGTAAAATAATTAGAAAAAATCTTATAGAATAAGGATGTAAAGAAATACACTATTTTTTGGACAACTGTACAATGTGTTTTAAACTAAGTATTTTACAAAGCACTCAGTTTTAAAAAATTAAACCATTTATAAAGTGAAAATGTTATTGTAAGTTAAGTTTAACTTAAGAAAGAAAAAATTTAAAAAATAAGTTTAGCGTGGCCTAAGTGTACAGTGTTTATAAAGTCTGCAGTAATGTACAGTCATGTCATAGACATTCACATTCCCTCACCCCTCGTTCACCAACAGAGCAACTCTCAGTCCTGCAAGCTCCATTCATAAGTGCTCTATACAAGTGTACCATTTTAAAATCTTTTATACTTTATTTTTACTGCACTTTTTCTATCCTTAGATACATAACTACTTATCATTGTGTTACAATGACCTACACTATTCAGCTCAGTAACATGCTGTACAGGTTTGCAGCCTAGGTGCAATAGGATATACCAAATAGCCTAGGCTTGTAGTAGGCTATATCATCTAGGTTAGCATATGTGCACTCTATGATGTTTGCACAGCAAAAAAATTGCCTAATGAGGCATATTTCAGAATTGAGTGTGAAGCATGACTACTTTTTTTTCTCTGAATTTCCTTCCATTTTCCCCAACATACTTTTCTTTAATGGAAATTTTTATTGAGAAAATGATAAATTCACATGCAATTATAAAAAATAATAGAGATCAATAATAAAAAGATGAATTACCTAATTAAAAGATGGACAAATAGTTTGAACAGACATTTGTCCAAAGAAAATACACAAATGGCCAATAAGCACATGAAAAGATCCTCAACCTCATTAGCCATCAGAGAAATGCAAATTGCAACCACAGTAAGATACCACTTCATACCCATTAGGAGGTTATAATAAAAAAGACTAATAATAACAGATGTTGATGAGGATATGGAGAAATTGGAATCCTCATTCCAATGATGGGTATGTAAAATAGTGCAGATGTTTTGGGAAACAGTCTGACAGTTTGGCAAAAGGTTAAATGTATAGTTAGTTACTCTAGATTCAGCGATTTCACTCCTAAGTATACACTCAAGACAATTGAAAATATATGTACATTCAAAGACTTGCACATGGATATTCATGGTAGCATTACCCATAGTAGCCAAAACTGGAAAAACCCAAATAATGTCTGTCAAATGAGGAATAAATAAATACAATGGATAATAATTTAGTAATACAAAGAAATGAGGTATTGACACATGCTACAATAAATATTCAGTAAAATAAGTCACTTATAAAGGACCACGTATTTTACGACTCTCCCTATATGAAATTTACAGAATAGGCAAATCTGCAGAGACAGAAAGTAGATTAGCAGTTGCCTAGGGCTTGGGAAATGGTGGGGTGGGAAAGCAATGGCTAAGGAGTGAGGGGTTTCTTTTTGGGATAACAAAATGCCCTACAATTGATTAGGGTGATAGATATACAACTCTGTGAATACACTAACAGCTATTGAATGGTAGACTTTGAACGAGTGAATTGTATGGTATTTGAATCAATAAAAAACAATAAAACTATTTTTAAAAATAGAAATGATACAGAGAAAATATGTGTACTCCTTGCCCAGTTTCCCCCAATAGTAGTATCTCGCCAAACATAGCACAATAGGAAATTAAGACCAGGATATTGAGATTGATACAATCCACTGGTCTTACGTAGATGTCCCCCATGTAACTCGTTCTTTCCTCTTTCTCTCTTTCTGGGTTTAGTTCTATACATTTTATCACATGTGTAGGTTTGTGGATCTATCATCACAGTCAAGATACTGAACGGAATACTGCCTGTTTTAAAGCTGTGTTCACCGTAGGTTCGGTTTGAAGCAGCACCCCAGAGACCTTTAGTTTTTCCTCACAGTTAATAATCAGATGCAAGGCAGCTCCCCCTCTTTCCTCCACAGCCTCCCACCCAGCACTGAACCCTCCTCATCGGTGTCAGAGGCAGAACTCACAGAGGGGCATGAATTCCCACCCACACAGGAGGGATGCAAGGTTGGGATCTCAGGCACCATTCATCTAGATTCTAGAGTCACCCACACTTATGCAAGAGAAGGAAAGTATCTTACCAAAGGGAGGAACATGAATTCTGGAAGAGGGATACGCCCCCGTGTCTCCATACTTCGCTTTTTCCTCCCACCAATTTCGGAAGTGTTTTCTATAACTCCCAGGCCCAGTCTGCGAATTGTCAGCGCTTTTGGAGATTCGGTGTTTATGGGGTCACCACTAGCAAACACTGTCAGGGAAAGGACTGACAATGAATCATCTGTGCTAATCCCTGTGTTTTCATCAGTCTTGCTTCAGTGCAAGGGGACAGCCCCAGTTGTTCTTCTATATCATCATCACTTTGGTTTCTCTCAAAACATTTGCTCAGAAAAAGCCCAGAGTTTGGCTTCAGTTCACTTTGGGCTTCCAGGGGAATTTCCCATCCTCCTTGGACTCCATGGGTGAAGCTGCTTGAACGTTTGCTCCTTGCTCAGCAGGGCAGATGGCAAAGCTGGTGCCAGCCCAGATGTCTTTTAGGATCAAAGACAAGCTTAGCAGAGTCACATAATTCTAGACGAGATGTTGGAAGCAGTAGTGGTAGTCATTACTCTCCATCTCTCAACTCTGATTCCAATGACCCCAAATCACCTGTCCCATCATAGTTGACTACATGCGAATCCCTACTTCACCCCCTACGTGGAGCTTGTAACTCAGCCAAGCTCTGGCCGTCTAAAATGTATCTTTGTGCATACGCACCCTATATGACCTCACTTGTAGTCCCTGACCTCTGACCACATCACCCTTTCCAAACCTTAGACCCCAGACCCATGATCCCAATTAAACTTAGCATTGTGACTGGCACATGGCAAAATATCCAGAAATAAGTATTAATGCTAGTGATTATAATTATACCTCTGATTAATTGAGCACTAATTATGCCTCTGATTGAGCATCAGGCAATATACCACCTCTTTTTTTAAAAAAATTTATTTTCAGTTCTGGGTTAAATGTGCAGAATGTGTAGGTTTGTTGCGTAGGTAAATGTGTGCCATGGTGGTTTGCTGCACCTATCAACCCATTACCTAGGTATTAAGTCCAGCATACATTAGCTATTTTTCCTAATGCTCTCCCCCTACCCAATCTCCCCCAACAGACCCTGGTGTATGTTGCTTCTTTCCTTATGCCCATGTGTTCTCATTGTTGAGCTCCCACTTATGAGTGAGAACATATGGCGTCTGGTTTTCCGTTTCTGTGTTAGTTTGCTGTGGATAATGGCTTCCAAGTCCAACCATGTCACTGCTAACGGCATGATCTTATTCCTTTTTATGGCTGCATAGTATTCTATGTGTATATGTACCACAGTTTCTTTATCCAGTCTATCATTGATGGGCATTTGGGTTGATTCCATGTCTTTGCTATTGTGAATAGTGCTGCAATGAACATACACATAAATGTAATTTGTAATATAATAATTTATATTCCTTTGGGTATATACCCATTAATGGAATTGCTGGGTCAAATGGTATTTCTGGTTTTAGATCTTTAAGGAAGCCACCTCTTTTCTAAGCATGTTCTCACAACTCTGTGAAACAAATAGAAGCTCAGAGATGTGTCCAAGATAACATAATGTAATGGTGATAAAAATTGTAATAATAAATTAGAATTTCTCTCTTTTAGTCATAGTTTCCTGGAAACCTCCTACCTCCTTCAAGTTCATTATTCCAGAGAACAGGTACTTGACCTCCTTAGTAAAACCATATCCTTGCACACTGGTTTTTATAGAGAAGAAAATAATTTGCTGAATTCATTTATCTCTCATTTATCATAGCAAATACTAAGCACAGAGGACTCCTCAACATTTACTTCTGTACATCATTAAGGCTCAGTATAAGGTTGGCTCAAGTGGTGTTAGGGTTCTCCAGAAAACAGAACCAATGGGAGATCTATATACAAAATAGAAACAGGATGCATAGGACATTCAGAGAGAGTGAGAGAGAGTGTGGGGTGGGGGCATTTAATAAAAGACTCACATGATTATGAAGGCTGGCAAATCCCAATCTGCAAGATGAGCCAGCCCGCTGGAGACCCAGGAAAGAGTTGTTAGTGTACCTCAAGTCTGGAAACCATGTGCTGGTGGAATTCCTACTTCCTCGAGAGAAGTCAATCATTTTCTTAAGGCCTTCAACGGATTGGCTCCCCCACATTATGGAAGGTCATCTGCTTTACTGAAAATCTACCGATTTAATGTCAATCTCACCTATAAAATAGCTTCATGGCAATATCCAGACATGTTTGACCAAATGTCTGGGTACTGTGGCCTAGTTAAGTTGACACATAAAATTAGCCAGCACAGCAGCATAGGGTTTTATGGAAAGGAGAAAGCAGGGCAAGAGCAAAGAGAGAGGACTGAACCATCCTGCATTCTAGTTTGTAACTGCCTGAGCATTTGAACCACAAAGGAGATGTGCTTAAGATAAATGAAACAGGCATCCAGAACAGAGGGTGGTTCTTCTACTCTGCTTGGGGAGCTGCCAGGCAAAGCCACTTCACAGGATGCTGCAGTAATATCAGGCAGCTCCCCCAAAGAACATGGCAGTGTAGTGCCTGCCAGGCTAAGGAAGCCTCAGAAGGTTAGCTTTTTCAAACTGCTCTTGGTTCCTGTGTGCCATGGACAGGACCCAGAAGCAGCTGAGAGCTTCTGAGGGTACGATGCTCATTAGAGGGTCTCGCCATAGGAGGGTCAAAGTGGCTCTGTAGTGAAGGCTTCACAGACAACAAACCATCTGATCGGAGGCTGAATGGATTCATGGAAAGTCCCCAGAAAGGTCTGAAAGTAGTGTGGCCGAGTTAGCCGGGGAGCACCTGGACTTTGCCCACAGAAGGACAGCAGATTCCAGGTTTCATCTGCTAAAGACTTCAGTTGCAAACACTAGCAGGGCAGATGCAATCAGGTCAAAGGTGTTCCTTCTGACACAAGCATGTGACTCAGAGCTCCAACACACAGAAGCCGTCAAGGAGAGGAGTTGGTGAAGGCCAGAAGAAAACCCATAAAGATTGGACTTTATTTTTCTTTAGAGAGACCAGGGAGTTCCTAAAGGCACTATTTAAAATTATTGGCTCAAACTAAAAATAAACTATACAGAATTCACTTTTATTTTTATTTTTGAGACAGCATCTCACTCTTTCACCCAGGCTGGAGTGCAGTGTGTTATCATGGCTCACTATAAACCTTGATCTATTGGGCTTAAGTGATCCTCCCACCTTAGCCTCCCAAGTAGCTGGGACTACAGATGCATGCCACTAACCCCACCTATTTTTTATTTTTTTATTTTTAGTAGAGAGGAGGTCTTGCTATGTTGCCCAGGCTGCTCTCAAACTCCTGGCCTTGAGCAATCCTCTCCTCTTGGAATCCCAAAGTGCTGGGATTGCAGGCATGAGCCTTTGCACGTGGCCAAACCGTATAAAATTTAAGTATACACTTTATCTGCTAAGCGAAATGAAGACTTAGATTCATTAGACAAAGCAATACATATCAAAGTTGAAGCATGGCTACATTTGTGAACATGTCGCATTGATTAGTGGCAAATACAGAAGTTTAAAACTAGGTCTTTGTAACTTTAAATCAAATTCTTTGTGCTGTCTCCTGTACAGTGTCATTGCAGTGAACTGACACTCCCCAAAAGCCTCCATCACCACTGGCTAACCTGCCTTGATCCTCTTCTCTAGCCTGTCCCTTCTGAGGTTTCCCTAAGGTCAACAGATAAAGGCTAACAGATAAAGGACACTTTCATCACTTCTTTGTATGACTCATTTTGCTATACTTCATAACTTTTATTTTGAGAAATTTATAAAAAATACAGAAGCCAGGCGCAGTGGCTCATGCCTGTAATCCTAGCACTTTGGGAGGCTGAGGTGGGTGGATCACCTGAGGTCAGGAGTTCAAGACCAGCCTGGCCATGATGGTGAAATCCCATCTTTAAAAAAAAAAATACAGAAAAGCATTCATAACAGGATCACACATATTGCCACTATCCAAATTAACAAATGTTAAGATCTTATCATATTTGCTTCTAGCCTTATATTTTCTTCTGATGTTTAGAAACATCAGGAAAACTGCAGATGAAAATACTGTTTCCTTTGACCATGATCCCTGGACCCATTTTCCTTCTACCTTTCCCAGAAACAACCAGGTTCATAATTTGACGTGGATTCTAGTCCATTAAAAATAGTCTTATACACACAAATGCATGCATCTATGAAAAATGCAAAATATTTTGTGTAGTTTCAAAATTTAATTAAATGGCATCCAACTGTATATAAGTTGATTGCTGCATTTTTTACTTAATCTTAGCTTTAAAGACTACATGTTAATGATTCTAGTTATTTGCTCTCCTATAGATGGACATTTGATTTTTTTTCAATTGCTTAAAATGTATAGCTGGAATTGTAGTAGACATCTCGGTTTATGTTTCTATGAACATCTGTATGTGTCTACATTTGATATGCTTCGGGAAGGGAAAGGCTGGCTTTCTCATACTTGTAGGAGGTAGTTATCACACTAGGGGCTCAATAATTGTATACATACCTGTTTGCCTACCTAGACACTGAGTTCCTTGAGGTCAACGGCTATGCTTTATTCATCTCTGCCTTGCCAGTGTCTGACATATGATGTTGAAATAAATGAATAAATACAAGCAAAAATGAAATGTCTTCATTCCTCTCTCTGATTTCACAAAATTACTTCATCCTCACCTTAGCATGATGAGAGTGAAGGGAATTTCCTTCTACAACTTACCATGTACATTACTCACAGGATTGCATTTAATGACCACAACTTTATGAGATGTACCACTTTAAAAGTGATGAAACTGAGGCATAGAAAAGTGAAACATTTGAAGCAGGTGGACCACATGAGGTCAGGAGGTCAAGACCAGCCTGGCCAACATGGTAAAACCCCATCTCTACTAAGGATACAAAAACAAAACAAAACAAACAAAAAAATTAGCCAGGCATGGTGGTATGTGCCTGTAGTTCCAGCTACTCGGGAGGCTGAGCCAGGAGAATTGCTTGAACCCGGGAAGCGGAGGTTGTAGTGAGCCGAGATCACACCACAGACTCCAGCCTGGGTGTCAGAGTGAGACACAGTCAGTAAGGAGTAAGGGTAAGAACTGAATCCAGGCCTGCCCAAATCCAGCACCTACGGCCTCTCCATTCTCATTTGCTACCTCTCAAACTACTGGACAAGCTGTGGAAACATTCTGATATTTTGCCTTCATAAACATAACATCGGCTTGAACAATTCTCTCCCCTTCGATGTCATTTTTTTTCCCCTCAGAGTCTGGGGAAATCACCTTCATTAATTATCCCACAGCTTTGACTAATTAACTCACATCCTTCTCTCTTGTGTTTTAAGTCTGTGTGTCAGAATCCTAAAATGTTAGCAGGATGCTTTGGTACGAGTGAGGCTAACCCTTTCATTTTAGAGATGGAGTAGACGACACGTGGATAAAGAGACAAAGAGCATTAGAACCCGAGTCAGCCCCGGGTCTCCTGGGACTGGGTCTGGTGCCCTGTGATCAGTCTTTTGGGTTATCTGATGGAACTGGCTCTCCTCCGACAGGGAGGAGAGCTGGGTAATGTATGAGTCTGTCTTCTCTCTGATTTTCAGAGTAACAGAGAAGAGACTGAACAAGGATCAGGGTCCAGGAATCAAGGAACATTCTATCAGTGAAATCCAGCTTGGAAAGCATTGGATAGAATTCTCCAAAAGATTATGAATTTGCTGGACACAAATCAGAGGAGAAAGCAGGCTTGACTGCAGAAGAAACATTAGTCTGGATAGGCTAACTGCTTTAGCAAACAGCTCCATAAGCTCAATGGCATAACACTATAAAAACTTATTGTTTGCCCATTGCTTCTGTTGTGTTTGATCTCTGCTCTGTGCAGTTGTTCAGGAATGCTGTTTCCATCTTTGGACTCTTCCCTCTCTAACACACTGTCCATAAATTCAGCACCAGTGGGTATAGGAAGCCCAAGGCGAATTCAGGTGAGTCCGGGGCAGAGCTTAGACTAGAGCAGGAATTCCCAGCTTCATGTCCAGTGACTGGTATTTCTACCACACCATCCTGCTCCTCAACATCTCTGCTCCTCAGGTTGCTCCTCTCTGAAATGAGAATTATATAGTCTTCTCTTGCCCACCCCTAGGGTTGTGAGTTCAGGTACTGGAACTGTTTTTGTAAATGGGTGCATGCTTTGCAAATATAAGAATGGCTGTGGTTTCTTTTTTACATTGCATGTAGCTAAGCATCCTGCCCACCCTTGCCTGGAGTCCTTTTCCTTACAACTTTGAAAGTAGAAGACAAATTTGAGAAACACTCCTCATGAATGGGAAGGCAGCTGTAATGTGACCTGTCAGGTCACAGTCACCTGCTGTGAGTCTGTGGCACAGGAATCTCTCCTTTCAGGTGATGCCAGTGGACCCATGTTGTGTGTGCACTTTGACACTGAGGGTCAGTTGCTACCTTTCCCAGGCCCTCCCACCTTCAGCCATCGAGCTTATATCCTGGGAGTTAATCATTGACCTTGAACCTTGGCTGCAGCCCCATCAGAACCTGGCAGGGTAGTTGGTTGTCTTGAGCATGGAGTTTGGAATCCAGTAACTGGATTAAATCTTGGTTCTAGTGTTTAGTGGCCTCACTTTCCTCATCTATAAATGGGGAGAATAACTTGTAAGGTAGTTTTGAAGTCTAAGTGAGCTCATTATGAAAACTGCTTAGCAGACTGACTGTAAATAGACAGCATTCAGGAAAGCTGCGGTTATGTTCATGCCATATCCAATGTGCTAGAGATGAGTTCTGGGTGCTTGCATAATGGTTGAGTCAGACCTTCATCTTGTGGCTTCCCTGTTGGCTCTGTTTCATGAGCAGTCTTCTGGCTCAGTGTCCCTTCCCCGCCAGTCCCAATTCCTGCCCTGAGCCTCAGTCATCTTAGCTGAGGTCTAAAGACTATGTGGCCCTGGCGAGGCCAGATCCTACGCCCCCTCTAGCACTACTCAACCTTGTCTGGTGGACTCCCATGGTGGGCTCCATCACCTTGATCACCTGGGTACTAAGGCCTGAAATGTAAAGCTTTTCCTGAGGCTGTTCACTGTTTGGCCCACCTAGACCTTGCTAATTTGGTCTCCTATGGAGCTCCTGGTTCTCACTATGTAACCACAGTGAGCTGCCTCAGCTCATCAGACCTAAAGCAGAGCCTGAGACAAGGGCTTGGGAGGTACCCTCAGGATAGAGGGGTAAGGGAGCAGGAGTGAGGGTAAGATAGGGAGGGAGAAAAAGCCAATACGTGCTGTGCTCCACTAGTTCCTGCCCTGGGCAACCATGGGTCAGTCCCATAAGGCCCCCTCTGAATTGTCCAGTGGGAGCCGGGGACATTCATCCCCTGGTCTTTTCCCTCACTGGCTAATGTTCCACTTTGAAAATGTTTCTGGCTCAGATCTGTGTGTGCCTCCCATACTCTAGAGAAAGCCCTAAGGCAGAGAAGTGGAGAGCCTGAGAGGCACGTGCTTGAAGGAGAAACTGACCACCCCATTGGCTCTGAAACCAGAGATGATATGGACACAAAAGGGTCTGCAGAAGCCATTTCACTTAGCAAGCTGTTTTCTTCTCCAGACCTTGTGCATTTACTATGTGACAGACCCCATTGAAGGTCTAGGTTTATGTTACCTTTTCAGAGAGGGCTTTCTTGACCTCCTATTTGAAGGTGCCTACCTGTGGTTATTCTATCCCATGCTAATTTCCTTCCTGTGATCCTTTTCTAGCAGCCTAGCTAGTGATGCTTAAAAATCTACCAGCCCACAAGGGTGTCCAGGTGTTGGGACAGGTTTAAACAAGACGCATACCAGACTTGGGCTGGGGTTATTATGTGAAAAGAGATGTAAGATGCCAATGCCAGTTCAGGAAGCAGCTGCAAAAGGAGTGCTAAAGCTTCGGCTGATTATCCGATGTTGGAGTAGAAGATGTCAAGAGGTGAGGGGAAGGAATTTTACAGTCAGAGTCAGGCACAGGGAAAAGGTGAGACATTAGCAGAAAGTAACCAGGCAGCAGGAAATAAGAACTCAGAAGGAGACCAGATGGCCTGGTGTTATTTGAAGACAATGTTGGGCTGATAGGAAGCTCTCTTGAAAATGGAAAAGATGCATCTTCTGGTCCTGGTTTAGGCCTATGTAACAGCACTTCTCAGTATAGGTTTCACTCCCTCAGTGTGGCCATACGGGACGAAACCATGGAAAGGTGGAGGAAGTGACCACTTCCTTGCACACCTCAATGAAGATATATGTCCATCGGGTTGCAGTTCGTTCCCAAAACTCTCAAGGCAATGGGACTCTTGGACCTAGAAATAGGCTCTTCTGAGTCTTGCTGCAAAGACAAATGGCTTCTGTAGACACTTATTATGCAGCTTTCCATGGCTTCTGGAATTTAGAAGACTCTGGATTGGAGAACAGCAGGGTGTGCCTTCTGGGGCCACAGTTTCCAAGCTGCAGGTGAGAGAGCCACTTCTCCTTCAGGCCAGCTCAGCAAGATCTGCTTGTCTGAATACAGTATGAGTCACCCTCCAGACTGTGGTCAGGAGCTGAGGCTGCAGCTTTCTCTTTACAGTAACCTCATAATCCCTGTCTCAATTTCTCCATGCTGCAGGAAAAAAAAATCTCCATTTTTCAGGAGGAGTCTGCAGAATGACGTGCCTGGCTTGTAGGCAGAGAAGACATTAGGGCACGTGCTTGTTCTTTCATCCTGTGAATTTGTTTATCCTTCAAGCAGAATTGCAACACAACATGACTTCTCTTCTCAGCTTTCTTCCTTGCTGTGTTCAGGTTCTGCAGATTCTGATGCTGGAACTTCTGTGGTAAAAGGAAAATGGGATTTATTGCGTACCTCTACCATTGGTATCCAAAGTGTGTGGGCTGACTTATTTGCACCATTAACAGTGTATTGATTATGCTCATAGCCGTCTTCACAGCTCCCAGATGATGGGGTTCTAAATGAAAGTGCTCCATTTTAATCCTAATTGTATTAAGTGGTACACCTCCTCAATGGTGTAGTTTTAAGATTAACTAACCCTTCTGTGTCACAGCTTCCTTCTTTGTATAATGGAGATTATAACACTACTTGCCTGATAGGATTTTTGTGAGGATTAAGTGAGCATTTTTACGTGAGCAGCACTTATAAAAGTGCTGGCATATGTCAGGAACTGTGAAAACTGTATGATGTTATTATTTCTAGCATCATCATGCATTTAAAGATGGTGAATCTGAGGAAAAGAAGTCAGGTATCTTTTTAAAAGTGGTAATCTGTAAGCAATTTCATGTTTTTAATATTCTATATTACATTTTTGCAGAAGGAGTTGCAATGGTTTATGGATTAAAGAGAAATAAGGGCTGGGCGCTGTGGCTCATGCCTGTAATCCTAGCACTTTGGGAGGCCAAGGTGGGTGGATCACAAGGTCAGGAGATTGAGACCATCCTGGCTGACATGTGAAACCCCATCTCTACTAAAAATACAAAAAATTAGCTGGACATGGTGGCATGTGCCTGTAGTCCCAGCTACTCAGGAGGCTGAGGCAGGAGAATTGCTTGAACCCAGAAGGTGGAGGTTGCAGTGAACCGAGATTGCACCATTGCACTCTAGCCTGGGTAACAGAGGGATACTCCGTCTCAAAAAGAAGCAAAATTTGATCATTAGGATGAAAAAGAAGACAGAGAGCAGTGGAAGAAACTAGAACAAATTATGCTATAGACATAGATGTGATGACTGGAATAAGTGGCCATTGAATTTGTCCCTACTTTCTCTGCAGCTAAGGAAGCTGGTTGACATATATTTCACTTCCTGATCACAGTATCAAATATACATTCATTTGCAGAAATAAATTCTTTGGGGGCTTGGTGGGGCAGATGCAGTAGGAATCTACCATGTGGTTCCCTTAAATATAAATGACTTTGAGTACAGTTTATTGTATCTCTGTGTTTAGCTTTACTATGAATGACTGCTAAAGGTGTGAATCTCTGAAAGATCAAGGACTTTACCTTATGGAATGCAAATAGCCAAAGTAGAAATCACAGTGTAAATGAAAGACAAACACAAGTGTTGGCTGCAGAGTGCTGTCTCATACTTAGCAGAGATATACTTAAATCTTACGTTTGCTTCCTTCCCTCTGTCCTCAAACTCCTCCATAAAGCAACTGCATGACCCAAGGCACTTGACCTAATCTGTCTGCACTTTCTCCTAAATTAACTGAGAGCATTCGTATTAGTTACACTTATTAAGCTGCCAGTCAAAGGGTTATTGATCATTTACTTTGTGTGAAGGATTTTGTGGAGAATCAAGGGAGATACCATTTACTGGGCACCAATTACATGCCAGACACAGTCTGGGACACTTTATATACATCAATGCATTTGTTGCAGTCATATGATGTTATTATTATTTCAGATATATATATATGGAAAAATTTATATCTCAGAGATGTTATGTAAGTTGACCAAAGTCACATGGCTACTTTCATAACAGAACCAGGACTTCAAACCGTCTCAATTGATTCATTCATTGATTTTGCATATTGCTATCATCTTTGATACCATCTATGGTATTTCTGATACAAAGAATGCTAAGAAATGATTTTTGCCTCCAACACACCCTTGATCTGGTCAAAGAGGCAATTTCCTGACTCCATGTCCAGACGTCTTGTTAGACCCAATCTCGAGCCTTAGTTTTGAAGACATGTATTACATGATGTACATCCAGCCATTTAAATTCCATTTGAATGCCCTTGGGAATTATGTGGGGAAAAAGAAAAGGATTCAGCGGTGACTGAGGTTGGGGGCTGAATGCTATCATAACATCATGTTCCCGTTTACACGTAAGGTCTCCTTCACAGAGATGGAGTCTTTGAGCAAGACTCTCGTAACTTTAGACAGGCTCACCTAAAAGTGAAGTTTTGCCTGGAGAAATTTCTTGCAGAAATCATGCTGACCCAGGGGCAGTGAGATTCTCCTGCAATAGAACATGGGCAAGGACGCAGCTTTCTTTTCCAGTAAGAAGCTTGTTTGGAGAAACTAATTAAACCCAGAATTTTTAGAAGGTTTGGGGTTTTGTCAGCTTGCAGTTGTGAATCCTCCCCAGCATGTTCCCTGAGGGAAGGACTCTGCCTGTGCAGAGGAACAGTCAGCACTTCTGTGTTTATTCCCCTTTCTGTCTACTCCAGGAGTCAGCTTCTTCTCGAGAATAACATCTGTGTGTCTTGACTCTTTCATGATTGTCTTTCCTTTTGTTGCATTTGAAACTCAGGCTGGAGACTGAAAACCTGGCACAGAAATGTTTTTGACATGTTGTTTGCATGCAACAACTAACTGAACAAGAGGTATACACACTTTAGGACTGGAGGGGACATTACAATATCACTTTATTGATTGTCTGAACCACCAGCAAGATCTAGAGTTCTTCCAATATCTTCCAGTATCACTTCTATAACAGCTTGTTAGTTCCTTGGATGGCTTTGGCTATTCGAAGTTCTTTTCTTATTGGAGTGCAGTTTCTTTCCTTACAGATTTCACCATCAGATCCTAGTTCTTCTCTGTCACACAACAGAGTATGTCTGTTCTTTCTTCTCCATGACAGATGTTCAGAGATTTTAAGACAGGGGTTATGCCCCTGCTTATTATTCCATTTTTCTTTCTAAAGAGGCAGAGTTTCTGGTCATCTCACTATCCTGGTGGTCTCAATATGCTCCATTCTAAGGATAACAAATCTATTAGTAAGGCACATCTATTAACTGAGTGGAAATTTCTTTCCTAGTAGGCCTGGTTGTGACCTCTGAATGCTTTCCAATAACTTCCAGGTGGTTATTATAAATTCATTTCTTAATAAAGAGATCTTAATTGTGTAACTACTATATTTAAGTGCTATGCATTTGGGATGCAGCATTGAAGATGGAATGCTGAATACCACAGCCTGCTCTGGAGCTAACCAAGACTTGAAAAATAAAGATGAGTACTGAGTTGAAGGCTCCTCAGTACCTTTGAATGTGGCTTTTTGGTGGAGACATATTTTCAAACCCGACTCTGGTGCTTACTTGAAGGGTGTCCAGGTGGAGAGCGGTCCTCAGCTCCTGCTGAGCTGGGTCTACTGTGTCTCTTTACCAAACCACTTTCACACCCAGAAGATCTGCTCTGCCTTGTTCTTTGCTGGCTGCTCAGAAAGCCCTGGTGGTAGGAAAATACATAAAAAGCAGATGCCTCTGGGGATAATCAAAGCTTCATTTTACACTGAGAAACAGAGGCCTTCATTGGAGAAGCTCTTGAGCACATAATCAAGTGAATTTAGTGTAGCTATGCTCCTACCATACCTGGGAAATTCCCCTCTGCTCTCTCTCCTCATCATCTGAGTAATCCATTTTAGTTAAAGGTGGTAAATCAAAGGCTTGAAAGGTCAGTTAATTTTGCCCACTTCCCCACTGATCCATGAGAAATGATGATTCTCATTATAGCTGGCTGGTAGGACCTCTGTCCAAAATTGGGAGCATGCTCTCCAAGAGACCACATATGAAGTCCCTGGAGAAGTTATTCTGGTTGGAAATACAAGAGGTTGTGTTTTTGAAATGACTGATATTTATGGTATTTTTTTTCTCTAAATATCCTGCTGGATCTCTCAGCTGTAAAACAATTTCTGCCCATTAACTCATCCTTCCACAGGAGAGGCTGCCTCTGTCAGTTCTTTGTAGAAGAATTTCTTTGCTGTTTCTTTAAATTACGTTTTTAGGTTCCTATCTGTTGAGGTCATGGTGTGGGTGAGGGGGAACTGAATTCGAATCTACAGTGATTACATGGTGGCTTCAGGAAAATCACTTCCTTTCTGAGTTTGTTTCAGCTTTAAAATGATGATCTGGGAATATAGTTGGCATTCAACAAATTGAATATACAAGGCTACAGATGGCTGCACTTTCCTCTTAGGGCATATATTCATGCGTAATGATTGAGAAATAATAGAACAACCTCCATTCTAGGTGCTCGGGACACGGCAGGGGGAAACATACAAAGAGCCTGTTGTCATGGAGCTTGACTCCTAGAAAGCATGCACATAAATAGGTTAGCTATAAATAGGTGTGTCAGGTGGAAAAAGCACTATGGAGAAAAATAAAGATGAGTACTGGGAATGGGGAGGGCTCTGTGTGTGTGCATGTGTGAGTGTGGTTTTGCATGGGTAGGTGTGATGTGTGTGTATATGGGAGGATGAGGATGGTCTTTTTGAGACGATGACATTGGAGATGCCTGAAGGAAATGAGAGAGCGAGCCATGCATGTGTTAGAGGAAAGAGCATTCCAGGAGAAGGGCTTGCAACAGCAGGGAGTCAGCGAGTATCATGAGATAGGGGCTGAGGCCAGGGAATATGGACCTTGAAGCCTGCTGTGATGTCTCAGGCCACTTTCCTCTGAGCCATAAGGCCAGTGTTGGAGGGTTCAGCAGCAGAGTGGTGGAACACAGCTCAGCGTTCTTACAGGATCACTCTTCAGCTCTTTGGAGGGCATAGACTGGCTCTAGGAGGCAAGTGCTGGGGACACAAGGCCCTTGGCTTCATTCTCAGTGTTGTCCAAGCTGCTTAGAATGATCTGCAGGGATCACCACCTAAACCAGGCTTCAGAGATGAAGAGGAAGACCACAGCCACAGTAACAGGAGCAAGTGCACATTTTCAGATGCGCCTTACCCTGTGCTAGTGAGTTAAGGGCAGGGAAGGAGGGTCAAAGTCTTCTTGCTAAGCGGTCAGGGACAAGCCAAAGGGACAAGCACAGAACAACAAAAAATGTGCTTGCTGGGACCTAACAACCAACAGTAAGGGGCTGGAAATCAGGTGAATGAGTTATGGGACCTGGATACAATGGAGGCCTTGAACATGTTAGACAAAGGCTGGTGGTCCTTGCAGAGCCTGAATGGAAACCGAACACAGGCCAAAAACTCCCTGTGGCTGACGTTCCTGTCTCCCGACCCTAGTGTACATCTGCAAGAGGTGATCACTGAAGCAGTGGGGTGGGGGTGCTCATTTTTGTAAAGCAGATGGGGAGACAAGAATATAAGAGGAGGCGGGTGGATCATTAAGTCAGGCGTTTGAGATCAGCTTGGCCAACATGGTGAAACCCCGTCTCTACTAAAAATACAAAAATTAGCTGGGCATGGTGGCACATGCCTGTAGTCCCAGCTACTCAGGAGGCTGAGGCAGGGGAATCACTTGAACCCAGTAGGCGAAGGTTGCGGTGAGCCGAGATTTCTCCATTGTACTCCAGCCTGGGCCACAGAGCAAGACTCCATCTCAAAGAAAAAAAAAAAAAAGATGGCTTGCCAAGTTCCTTCCCACTTCTGGGAAAGATTTTAGCCTCTTATGGAGAGAAGGATTAGCGTGAAGGCAAAGTTGTTTACCTAAAGTTGTCTATGAGCCTGAGAAGTCCAGTAGACATAAGCCTTGTCCAGTTCAACACATCTACCAGCAGTGCCCTCTTGAAGCCAGGTGGAGGCTGCCATCTGCTGGTTGACTTAAGGAGTTTTACCCAAACGTTTAGTTTGTCTTTCAATTTTTAGGGAGAGAAACCTGTGTTGACAGCATTTTCTCCAGGCAAGATACTGTCCATTTTCTTTTTTAAAATATCACAGTTTCTCATCAGGGTAGGTGTTCTTCATGATCATTTTGATGGATGCTCAGAAGAATTAAGCAATTAGACCAAGATGATTCAGTAATTGGAAAACGTGGGATTTGAGCTCAGCTCTCACCACAAAGAAGGGGACTGTAAAGAAATTGTTATAATCACATTGGCTTTGCAAACTGTAAAGTGTTATGAGAAAACTCGTAAATGACAGGTGCTCTGAGTGTCCTAAATGGAAGAATGGATAAAAGAATAAATGTGCAAGAATGTTCCTCAAGGCACTGTGACCTGAGGAGTCAGAGGACCCAGGTTTGAATTCGGCTCTAGCACTTGGAGGCTGAGTGAACTTGGGGGAAGCCATTTCACTACTCTGAAACACAATTTCTTAACCTATAGTTACAAATGTGCTGAACAAATGTGGGAGCTGCTTATTTATTTATGTATTTATTGTTTTTGAGACAGAGTCTCACTGTCACCTAGGCTGGAGTGCAGGTGTACAATCTCCGCTTACCGTAACCTCTGCCTCTCGAGTTCAAGTGATTCTCCTGCCTCAGCCTCTCGAGTAGCTGGGATTACAGGCATAAGCCACCATGCCCGGCTAATTATTGCGTTTTTAGTAGAGACGGGGTTTCACCACGTTGGCCAGGCTAGTCTCAAATTCCTGACCTCAAATGATCCGCCTACCTCAACCTCCCAAAGTGCTGGAATTACAGATGTGAGCCACTGCACCAAGCTGGAGCTGCTTATTTTGACTGCATCTGTGTGGTTTTATTTTCCTGTAAGATATTGAAATCTATGTTACATCCTGGTGGGATTGAAACAATTCTCAACTCTTTTTCTGCTTCCTTTCCAGAAATTGTAATTCCTTTGGGAGCTTCCTAGGGAGGGAGGAGGATGAGGGGAGTGAGCCCTCTGCTGGTTGCTAATATGTCCTGCCAGCCCAAACCCTGGCAGCAGGTACAGGCAGGGAACCCTGGTATCCCACTGAGGCCAGGGGCACAGGTGGCCGGGGCCAGATTCCCTTCTAGTGAGGAAGTGGGCTTTCTAAAGAGCAAAGTTGATGATGCCATCTGGGGCTGAAAACCCTTAGCAACTCTCATCTGGGCTCCAGGACGCCCAGCCTTCAAGGCAAGAAACAACCCCCACCCTCACCTCTGCTCCCCACGCCTTCACCCCCTGTGTCCAGCCACAAGCCTCCCCTTGGCCTTACCACTTCTTTACTTCTAACTGCAATCACCTCGAGGGAGGCTTCCTGATTCCTTCCCCACCCTAACCTAGTGCTCCAGGACCCTGTGGCCTCTCAGCTCCAGGAGTTAATAGGCCCCTGACTCCAGTTTCCTCTATCCCTAACTAGCCTGCTTTAATTAAAACTGTCACCCACATCCAGGAAAAATCCACTATAGGAGTTGACGGCTGTTTAGGAACAAGGGTGGGGACATAGAGAGCTCTCTGGGGTCTTCGTCTGACTTTCTCAATATCTCTCAGAACCATAGCTCTGTCTCCGCAACACTAGACTTAGCCTAACTCCATCATCTCTCACCTGGATTTCTGCAGTAGCCTCCTCATAGGTCTCTTCCCACGTTGCACCTTCCAGCCCAAATACAAACGCAACAAAAAAGATGACTTAAAAAAAAAAAAAAAAAAAAAAAAACTAGTTGTGATTACAATGCTCTCCTGCTTAAAACTTCTCAGTAGCTTTCCATTGCATTGAAGGTAAAGAGCAAAATCTTTATTCTGGACCAGAAAGATCTGCATGGCTGGGTTCCTGCTGATTCCTGAAACCTCGGCTTCCATGATGTGTCTTTTGCCTCTATGCCTCGGACTGTCTCTGTGCACAGCCTGACAGCCACAGGGCTATAGAGATACCTGCCTTCTGCCTCCCCTGCTTCCTTTGCCTGGTTAATTTCTACTTGCTGTTTGGATCTGGGTTCAAATGCCTGTTCCTCAGAGAGCCTTCCCCATCAGATCCCCTTTAGACATCTTCATAGCTTTTTCTATTTGCTTCTAAAGCACAGCCCTCAGTTTGTAATTACACATTTGCTTGTCTGATGATGTGTTTGTCACTGGCCTCTCCGGGGCACAGAGGCTGCATGGAGTCAGGGAATGTGATTATTTTGCTCACGCAGTGCTGAGCATAAGCGGAGAGGTGCTCAATACTGATTTTTAAATGAAAAGAGAAATGAGAATCTTGGGAGAAGAGGACCAACCGATGAGCATAGCCCACAGGAGCTGTCTGATTCTCTGGGGTTAGGCAAGGCATGGTGGGAAGAATGGCTTGAATGGGGCAAGCTGAGAAGGGGGACGGACTGGGCTGTGTCGCCAGCTATTTTGAGAGCATAGGAGGCTCAGTGAGGAAGAACCTTCAAGGTGTCTCTCCTTTTGGAGAACAGACAGCCATGGCATCCTGCAGAGGAACAAGCAGAATCTGATGGATTCTCATCAGAATTTACTGCCTGGATGCCGTGGTACCTGGGGCAATCCCCAGCCCCCTTTGGACTGCTGTTTCCCCATCTTTAGAAGGAAAGAAATGAGCATGAATTCAATGAAACAAATATATTCATTGAGCACATCTTCTGTGCCTCCCAAGGGTTTCTCTCAGCCCTGCCTGTGTGACCACCCTACTATAACACTGTGACCCTGTCCCCTTACCCTAGTCCACTTTTTCCTTTTTCCCACAGTGCTTAGTACCCCTGACTATACTGTTTCATTTGATCATTTATTACATTCATCGTTCACTGTTTCTTGTTAGAATATAAACGCTGTGATCTCAGGGAACTTTTCCTCTTTTTTCCACTGACAAATCCACACGGGAGGTGCTCCACAGACATTTGTGGAATGAATAAAATGCTGTTCTCCATTTAGTGTGGCTTGTTGAAATGAGTAAGATATCCTCGCTGAAAAGAACTCTGATTTTGGAATCAGGCAGCCTGGCTGTGAATCTTGGTCTGATCCCAGCGGTGTGGCTGCAAGAAGCTACCTGACCCCTCTGAGGCCTAGTTTCCTATGTGACAGAATAGTTTGGTCTGTCTCACAGGTGACCGTGATGCTTGGATGACTTTGGATATTTAAAGTGTCAAACACAGTGCTGGACTACAAGAGGGTCAAAAAATGTCACGGACTCATGGTCTAGTGAGGAAAGTACTAGCCAAGGTATCAGGCTTCTAGCACCTGAAATCATCTGGGACTACCTAAGCAGAAAAGGAATTTTCTGGAAGGATATCAGGAGGCTCATACAATTGACAGGAAGTTTGAAGAAGCAGGCACAGAAAATTATCAGGAACCAAAGGAGGCCAGGTAGCAGGAACCATCAGCCAGTCTGCCTTTGTCACTGCTGGAAACAGCTGTCACTGTTAGACAGAGACGTGCTGGGCCACAGATCCCACGGATAGATGGCCCCTTTGCTAGACCCCATGGGGGAGCCAGTGTCCTACGCTCTTTGTTTTGCATTCCTTGCTAAAGGTTAGAAGTCCCTCTGTGGGTATCCAATTGGCAAAGCCCAAGTTACGTGCCCATGCCCTGGCTACCAAAGGGAGGAGGAAAGAATATTTTCCTTTGTGGCTTCCTTGGTGGGAGGCAAGTTTCTCAAATTTCCTGAAACCGGAAAGGAGTTTGGATGCTGGGAAGCCATTAAATGACTAATAATCACTTTAGGAAGAGAGGCAGGAAGTAGAAATTATAATGGATAAGGCCAGCCGGCAGCTGTAACAGTGGCATTCAGTGCTCCCAAGGGTGGACGAGCCTACTGGTGTCCCTGAGGAGAGTTAAAGGAGAGGCGTTTTTCCCAAAGGTGTGGGCAGGAGGGAGGAGAGCCACAGAGGCTGGCACAGGTCCTCAAGGCTAGCAGCAGCTAGGGTGCAGTGACCACTCCTAAGCCAGAAGAGGCAAGTGAGAGAGCTGTTTTCTAAACCTGAAGAGAGAATTGCATGGAGACAGTCAGTGAACACTGGCTACAGCTCTCTTATGCTGGCATTGACAGCCCACAGTGATCACAGTGATACTGTGTAGACAGAGCTGGGCAACCAGTGCGCTGACCCACCCCCACTCTTAATCTCTTCTCTTCAATGTCCTGTTGGCTCTTCCCATTTTGTCACCCACCTGGAAGCTGGGGATCATTGATGTAATCCATATAGGATGGCCTTGAAGTTCACAGAGCAGGGAGAAGGGGAGCAGATGAGAGAAGGAACAAGGGGAAGGTGGAACACCCTGGAAATTACTTCCCAATTGAGACATTTCGACTGTTTCGTGGGGGCAGGGATAGGGCCCAAGCCTTGAGGGTGAAGTGGAATTTTAAGGGAACTTTCAAGACAGAGGAGGTTTCCTGAACTAAGCCACAGAGGCAGAGACTGAAGGACATGTTTGAGAAATGGTACGCTCACACTAGAGACTGTGGTCTTTGAATGACCTGGCCCCAGACCCTGTTGCCTGCCCTGTCCCCATTTGGGTTATTACTGACTCTTGTTTGATGTGGCTTCTTAACCAACCCAAATCCGATTCTTGTGTGGCTTGTGGGGAATACCTTAAAGCTTAGGTACATCCACAGTTCTGGAGAGGGGATAATAGGGCTTGGGTTTAGAGACTCACAAGTCAGCAGCCAGTGGAGAGGTAAGCCTCCAGCTTGAGGCCTGGTTGCTGCAGGGAGCCCGTTTGTTTGGATTTATACAGCCAGGAGAGTGTTGCTATGGCTGAATTGCATGCAAACAGTTCTTATGATCTGGAACAGCAAGTTGTATATATAACATGACAGCATTTATTAAAGCAAGATAAACTTAGCAACAAAGGATATGGCTGGAGCCATAAATTCCTCTGATCCTAGCTTCGGAGCCATCACATTCCATTTGAATGAGGCCTATCAGCCTAAATTTGACTTATTTTGTTAAATAAGTCAATTTTCTGAAAATCCCTAAGAGAATGAACTGGGAATTACTCTCCCTGCCCTTGTTTAAAAAGAGAAATGTTATGTGTTGAGTGGTTCTGACTCACTGTATTTACTGAGGACGAACAGATCTGCCACCCAGGGCAATGGGTTCCCCATCACTAGATGTGTTCAGTCTTAGGTTGATGGAACATGGGGTCCGTCCCATTTTGGGGACTGTGATGTAGGGGAGAAGGCAATATTCCTAATAGACATTCTTCCTAGTTCTAAGAGTTCAGGATGGTAGAAGCCTGATGCAGCATCCAGTTGAACTTTCCCCCATACCCCATTCTGCAACCTGTACTCTTTTGCCACAGCACACATTTCCCCAAAGATGGAGAAATTTTCATTGAGAGACTGGAAGACAGAGGGAACACTGGAGCCAGAAGACCGGGGTTTAAATCCAAATTCTATTATTTATTGAGTAGCGGCCACAATCAAGTCATTGGGTTTCTATGAACCGCAGTCCATCTCATATAAAGTGATAATGGTGATGGCTACAACGTACTAGCACTAAATATACCCCAGGCTCCCGTCTAAGGGCCTCAAATGGATAACATAATTTATTCTTCACAGAAATGTTCTGAAATAAGAAGTGCGAGCATCCCCACTTTACAGAACAGGAAACTGAGGCATAGAGAGGTTAGGGAACTTAGGAATAGTGGAGCCAATAATTGAGCTCAGGCGGTCTGCCTCTGGGGATCTTAGCCCTTGTGTGATAACAATCCTCACCTCATCTATATCATAGAGTTTCTAAAAGGTTGCATTAGAAAATGGGTATAAAAGCATCTTTTAAACCATAATCTATTAGTCTCTGAAATACTGAGCAAGATGCTGAATCTCAAGTTGTAAGCTTTTTTTTCTTTTTTATTTTTGAGACAGGTCTCCCTCTGTTACCCAGGCTGGAGTGCAGTGGTGTGATCACAGCTCACTGTAACCTTGAGCCCCTGGGCTCCAGTGATTTTCCCACCTCAGCCTCCTGAGTAGCTGGGACTACAAGTGTGCACCACCATAATTGCTAATTTTTTTTGTTGTTGTTGTAGAGACAAAATCTCACTATGTTATTTAGGCTGGTCTCCAATTCCTGGGCTCAGGCGATCCTCCCACCTCAGCCTCCCAAAATGCTGGGATTACAGGCATGAGCCACCACGCCTGGCCTGTAAGCTTTTCCCAAGCATGTTCAACTTTGTTTAAAACAGTGCTTTCTTTCCTCCCCGTCTTCAGTCTCCTTCCACCCCTCCCACTTGACCACCAGTCCTACTTGCCTTTCCAGTCCCAGCATTCCTCCCTTTGTTCAAATGATGGACTTTCATGAAATTCAGACTCAACAACAAAAGGCAAAATAACAAACTCAAAAGTACTTGTGCTTTTATTAAAAAAAAAAAAAAATACAATCAGGTACTGTCCAGAAATGTTTTGGAAAGAAAAATCTCTTTAAAAATCCTTAGTTTTTATCATCATCATCATCATTATTATATTAATAATATTAATCATATCCTTAAAATGGAAACAGTATTGCTTTTCTGGTTTCTGTCATATGAAATGTGAAAAAAACAAAGGGATGGCTTCCAATGACACATTTAATCTTTGCTAACAAAAACAATGACAATTAATTATACAGCTTCATGTAAAATATGGCTGGTTCTAAAACAAACTACCCCTGTACATTCTACCCCTCTTCCCATTCCCAGAGCCACCCAAGAGAAGTAAAAGCCATTGTGATGTCGTCACTGGAAGATCTTTTCTGAATCAAAACAACAAAACAGAAACATGTTGGAGACTGATGTCTTTGGTGCAAAGAAAGAAATCACATAGGAGGTGAGGTCTGTGCTGGCGCTGTTGGCCCCAGGGATCCATGGTCAGCTTTGACTCTCACCAAATGCCCAGGTATGGACCGATGGTTGGGCTGGTTGTATTGATGCTTTGGTAAAATCCTTTCCTTGCTCTGGGCCTTATTCCCCTCTCACCCAGTGGTCCCTGGAATTTACGCCCGTTTGCGCCTGCCTTCGAGATTTCTGAAGTTGCTCGGTCTCAGCTTCATCTCAGCAAACTGGATTGAGTGTTCATGGCCCTTCCAGTGGAACCAGTTAACACCCTGTAGAAAAAAAAAAAAAAAAAAGAGAAGTCCCCCAGGTTGGTTACTGTTAGGCAAGGTGTTCACTGATCATTGCTATTTAGTCGTTCAAACTAAATGAGTTCTGTTTCAACTTGACTGTTTGGTGTATCACAGCTGCCTCTTGCCTATCTCTCTGTTGGTCTGGGTTGTGAAAACTTTCAAAGGGACTGGCTGAATCTGACCCAATTTTTCACCTTAGTCAAGAGTCACCTGAGTTTGCATGGAGCTTTGGGCTGCCATCTTGAAGCAAATTGTGGCTGATGAAACCTGCCATCCTAAGGAATAAATTGTGAAGGAATTAAGGCCATGATTAGAGGTTCTGGAATTGAGTAGCTATATACAGGGTATATGTGTGTATGTCTGTAATTCACAGGATTTCTATGGAGTATTTTAATAAGAGTTTGATATGGAATAGCAGAAAAAACAGGAATGAAACACAAATCTTGCAACTTGACATATAGGGTTAAATATTAGTGCTCTTACCTGAGAGCTAAATAGCCTTAAACAAGTTCTCAATATTTACTATATTTTTTCTTTCTTAAGATCTGACAATGCTAGCCTTGAAAGATGTGATGAAAATTAAATGGATTTGTAAATGAGCTATCACAGAGCTGAGCACATTGTAGGTGGTTGGTAAATATTACTTCCCTAGTCTCAAGTAGGGGGAAATATCCTTGAAATTTTGGCCAAAGCTTTCTACAAGAAAAGCCTGTAATCATGTTTTGGCTTCCAGGTTCCAAGTTTGACCCTTTAGTGAAGTCTACAGGTGGCAGAGTCCACCCATCGAACCCCACATGGCCCCTTGCCCCACTGTGGGGAAGTAATGGCTAGTGAGATGGGAGAAAAATAGAGACAGTTTATTTGCTTCTAATTTTTTGGCATTCACTGACATGAGTGGCTTCTGAGTCTTATAGGGACGTGAGGTTTAAGAATGGCTCATTCATTTTATGGGTAAATGTGCTTGTAATCACTCAGTTACAGTGAATACGGTAATCCAACAGCCTGGTGCACACGCTGCCTCCCTTTGTCCTGGTTCTTTCCTCTAATAGTTCAGGGCTGGAAGCCACACCTTCTTGTACTGTGGTAGACACTAAAGCCAGAGAGGGAGAGTGACTTCACAGAGGCCACACAGCAGCTGGAGCAGAGCCGGAGCTGGGGCTCAGATCCTGTGGCTCCATTCCACGTCATCTCTTTCTTCTTCCAAAACAGAATGGAAGGATGGAAAGAGAGGCTTGCTTTCTGACATGTAGCTTATTTTTTTTCCCAGAAGAACTTTGTGTTACACAGGTGTTTTGAGATAGGGCAATAAAGATCATTAAAAAAAAAAAACCAGAATGGAAGTATTGGTGAAGTAGCACAATAAGATGGAAACAACACAGGACTGCTGTCAAGAAATGTCCTGTAACTCTTGCCTCTTCTGTAACACAGGCATGAAAAACCACATCCCAATTCCTGTGCAGGGTAAAAGTGATAAGCACTTGAGATACAGAAGGTAAGAGTGCTTTGAAAAGCAGCAGAAATTATGTAAGGTAAGGTCTACACTTAAGGTTGCAGGTGTTACTTGCTAGCTGTTAACTAGGGCATAAACACATGTATCAAAATTACTAATATTGAAGAGCAACAGGTCCCAACACCTGCTGCATGTCAGAAATCACTTGTGGAATCTAACAACAACAACAACAACAACAACCCAACACCAAAAATGGAAATATTAAAAAAGAGAAGATGCTGTATCTTGCCTGAGATCATTGAATCAGAATACCTGGGGTTGTCATAAAGCGTAATTTGGGCCTTTGCATTTTCATTAATTCCTTGGGATTCCAGTGATCAGACCTCTTGAAAATCCTTGCGGTCCAGGGCTCAGTGTGGTGTGGCCACATGGGAACACCTATCTCTCCTCCCTGGGATGGTGACTGTTGTGGAGGGACTGGGCAGGTGCTTGGTTGTGATTAAGTGGCCAGTCCCACTTATCTTTATACTTTTCAGGAATGTGCCAGTGTAGGCAGGGCTCAGAGTAAGGGAGATTACTGAATTTCATCCGTTGGCCTATTTCTAAAGGGGATCAAAAAAAGTCTGTTTCTGTGACTGCAGAAGAAGTGCTTGAGGTGTGTGTGGTGCAGGGGAAATGCCAGGCGCTGGAAGCAGGGAGAGCTGGCTCTGCTGCCAACTTCACTCTGTGATCTCAGGAAAGTCAGCTTTGTCTGGGCCTTGGTTTCTTCACATAATGAGGAGACTTAAAGTCTGTGGACTTCATTTCAAGGTGTTCTTGGGATCCTAAAGGTGCCCCAGTCCAGGGGATCTGTGTCATCAACACTACTTCACCTAAACGGCCTCTACTTTTATTTGCTTTATGTTTGGGTTTCAGACAGAGAGGAAAGCTTTGTGTGAGAAAACCTGTCTCTGTTTGGAATCCATTTGACCAGTGGTTGTCCTTGGGATCGTCAAGTGTTTACCCGTGCTGTTTCTATTTTACCTACCTGCAGTGTCCTTGAGATTGCTCACTGTCTTGGGAAAAACATGTTGTTATATAAGTAAGGTTCCTGCCTCCTAATCTCTGCTAGGATGGGGGTTAAATTCTGCTTCCATCAAGCCCTGCTTCCCAAGCCCTGCCTGCTCTGGGCCCTCATGGTCCACTCACCTGACTGTGGTTATTGTCCCCGTATCTCCCCATCAGGTTGACACGGTGACAGTTCCTGTACCAGAAAGCCCCCTTGTAGGACAGAGCACAATTGGTGATGGCTGAATCCGTGTCCTTGTCAAAGGTGGAGAAGGATCTGCCATTGTGGTAGGCCATGGAGTCACCTGGGAGAAACAGAAAAATCCCAGTTGAAATGTCCCTCCTGGACTGTAAAGGGTAGAATTAGAGGTGACCGCTGGAAGGTTCTGGGGGTGGGACTAGCCTTGAACATTGAGCCCAGAGTCAGTATTGAACATGGAACTGAATGGGGCATGAGTGTTGCCCCCAGTACTTACTTCCGACAGAAGCCGCGTGATGTGGTGGGAAGAGGGCTATAGCTGGCTTTGGAGAGTCCAGCTTCGAGTCCCATCTTCTCACTTTTTAGCTGTGACCTTGGACAAGTCAAGCCTCTTGTTGGGCCTCAATTTTCACATCTATTCAATGGAACCAGCACTTTGATTCTATCCACTGAGCAGTGCCATTGTGACAATGGATATAAAGGTGTATGCCAAACAGCTGGCACGGCACGCAAATACTTATTATGATGGTTGTTATTTTTATGACTTTTCTGCATTTCCTTTACATAAAAGATCTCAGAGCAAGGAGAAGCATGCATTTAATAATGGAATGCTTTTCTCCCACACATAAATTTTATTAGTCATAATTATGCCCTTCAGACATTAGATGTCCCTAAATAGCCCCTGTATCACATAGTTATTTTTTAAAGTGTTTATCTGACCATTGTTCCGTGATTCTTAGACAAGAAGCCCATTTCCATATAGTACTATTTGGAAACTAATTTGTAATTTAATATGTTAAACTTATAAAGCATTGCAATGCCATTGTTTTGTGGCATCTCCTCACTCCCAACTCAGCCAAGTGCTGCGTTCAAAAATTTCAAGACTCTGAGGTATTCTAAGCTGACAATTTGAAGCAAGTTGTCAAAGGGACCCAGACACCTTTTTAACTGATGATGCTACCCAGAGCCTGAGAACTGCACGTAGGTATTAATGAAACAGGATGCTCTCCTGCAGAGGGCCTGGCTGCAGCTGAAAATCACAAAGGAAAATGCAACCTTACAAATGTTATCTCACTAAAGGGAAATATTATGGCTCATTCCTTAATGGAAGTACAAAGAGAGAGGAAGAGAGGCCACATTCCTGCTGCTTGATGAAATTTGCTTGCCTTATAATATTATTCTTCTTGCCTGAAGCCATCTCAACGAAAGAGGTATTTATTTCCAGGTCATAAAGTACCAACATTCTTTGAGGGATTCAAGAAACAGAAAGCAATGTTTGCCCTTGGGTATCTCTCTTTATTATCACTAAATTGCCATCTCAGAAGAGCTCTGTGCCTCCTTAGGCCTCTGGCTTTTGGCGATCTTTTGTCTGGAGAGTTTTCCCCATATGGATGTTTTCTTTCAGGGCTCAGGGAGGTTGGAAATGTGCCAAGCATCTGTCTCTTCTGCTTTCACAAACATAACAGAAAGCCACCCAAAGTGGGCGTGGGTTGCATGGGGTGGTCCACACTCTCAGTCCTGACCTTTCTTTGTCACCAAGAACACTGTCGGCAACAGTTTTCTGCAGTCAGACTTGCATCCACCTTCTACAAGCTGTTTTACCTTGGGCAAATATCTGAGCTCTTCTGCACTTGTTCCCTCTTCTATATAAAAATAACATCTTCATGAAATGGTTTTATGAGGAATAAATGAGATGAATACAAGGGGAATATCTACAAAAGATGGTACCTAGTAGGACTTAATATGTGTTGTTTCCTTATTTATTTCTCCTCCTATGTGGAGCCAGGAAACCACATCAAACCAGTTCAAGTCCAAGAAATCTTCAAAACCTTCATGAAGGTTATGAGCCAGACAAGGAATGAAGGGGCCACTTGAGAGGCAGGGACCTTCTGTTCATGGGGATGCAGGCTGAGGCTAGATGACCAGGGATGTCTTGGAAAGGATTCAAGCAGTTGGGTGATGTGGTGTACAGTTTGTTACTCGAAGTGTGCTCCACAGACCAGCAACACCAGCCATATCGGCATCACCAGGGAACTTGGAGTAGATGCAGAATCTTGGTCCCATCCCAGACAACCTGCATCAGCATCTGCACGTTCACAAGATTGCCAGTGGGTGCATATGCCCTGAACAAACTGAGAAGTGCTGGATTGGAAGAATATTAAGGCCTTTGGGAGACTTTTTTTTTTTTTTTTTAATCAGTCTACAACTGATATCTAAAACTGGGTAAGAAAGACACATTTTTTTTTTTTTTAAAGATGAAATCAATCCTGATTGTCCTGATTCCCAATCTAGTCAGTTTCAGGATCCAAATATCTATCCAACCGTTTTGAATCACAGTTTTTTTTGGATTGGCCCCCGTAGGTAGTTAAATATTTGTTGATTTAATAAATGGCCTAATAACATTGATTTAATAAACGTTGATTTAATTAGTGAGGAAGGAATGAAAGAATTATGAATGGAGAAATTAGCTGTAAATGCCAAGAAGGCCTCCATGGCTTTGTGGGCTCTAAGTGCAGCTGCTGCTGTACCTGCTGTCCCGCTGTACCCCTCCACCTTCAGCTTGTAACGAGTCTTGGCATCTCCCACGCTGAACTTGTCATAGACGGCGAAGGCTGTCTCCCCATTGTCCCGCAGGTCCACCCGGAGCTCGTACTGCCCTTGGGCTGTGATTTTGTTCAGGTTGTCCAGCCCTGTGGATGACAGGCAAGGGTTGCTAAGAAGCACAGGTGGCTGAGGCCCTTATTTCTATTTCACTCTGTAAAAGCAGCAGCTGGGTACACTTAAAAGAGGACCAGCTGGGCGCAGTGGCTCATACCTATAATATCAGCACTTTGGGACACTGAGGCGTGGGGAAGCAGGGGTGCAAATTACTTGAGGTCAGGAGTTTGTGACCAGTCTGGCCAACATGGCGAAACCCCGTCTCTACTAAAAATACAAAAATTAGCTGGGTGTGGTGGTAAGTGCCTATAGTCCCAGCTACTTGGGAGGCTGAGGCAGGAGAATTGCTTGAACCCAAGAGGTGGAGGTTGCAGTGAGCCAAGATTGTGCCACTGCGCTCCAGCCTGGGTGACAGAGCAAGACTCTTGGGAAAGAAAAAAAAAAAGGCCATATCACACAAAGCATGGGCTGAAAACTCACTCTTCTACTTGCTGGTATAACACTGGACCAAATATGTGATGTTTTTGAGTCTCAGGTAAAATTGGGTTGACATTTTTGCCCCACTTCCAACCTCCCAGTGCCTTAGTGAAGATCCAAGGAGATAAGGTGTTGAAAGTATGGTTTAAACTCTAAAGTGTCTTACAGGCCAGGCTCGGTGGCTCACACCCGTACTCCCAGCACTTGGGGAGGCCACGGTGGGTGAATCACCTGAGGTCAGGAGTTCGAGACCAGCCTGGCCAACATGGTGAAACCCCGTCTCTACCGAAAAAACAAAAATGAGGCGGACATGGTGGTGGGTGCCTGTAATCTCAGCTGCTTGGGAGGCTGAGGCAGGAGAATCGCTTGAACCCAGAAGGCAGAAGTTGCAGTGAGCCGAGATTGCACCACTGCACTTCAGCCTGGGTGACAGAGTGAGACTCTAATAAATAAAGAAACAAAATAAAGTGCCTTACAAATGAAGGACAATGGATGATAATATGATAAACATTTCCTGGCATAGGCAGTGGTGCATAGAACAATATTCCCTGCAGGTAGGTGGTTGGAAAGTGTAGGTTGCATGGATGAATGGATGGGTGTAAGAAATGTAGAGTTGACTTAGGAAATTCCAAATTTCAGCTCAACTGTTCATTGGTTAGACTCCTATGGGCAAACCACTCAACCTCTTTGAGGCTGTGATTTTATCCATGCAAGGTGGTGAGGAGAGCAAAAATCACCTGCTGACCATCAAGTAAGTCCCGGAGACAAAAACTCCTTATCTGAGAGGTTTAGAGTTAATTAGACTTCCCTATTATCTCAAGCAAGCATCTGGGGTTCCAGGTTTCTTTCCCAAAAGAATATAAGTAACTAGAATTTCTATACATCTCTGGAATATATGCATATCAAAAGTCATTTTGCAACCCTTGCTGACATTAAGGCACAGAAATGTCTACAAATGTAATCACTTATTATGATCTACATGGCTAATATGGTCCAAATTACCCATAAGCTCCTGCTTTAAGGTCCATAAATACCCCTCAGGAAAAATCCACTGCAGAGCTCTTAGTCCTTTGGAGGCATTCTTTCTTTCTAATAAACTTTTCCTTTTTCAAACCTATACTGTTGTTGGGAAATTCTTAACAACCTACAAGTCAACCACTTCTGACACCTGACACCTTGCCCAGCAGGTGGCAATTGAGTACTTTGCAGGAGTGCTATCAGGATTAAAGGTTATGGCTGTAAGAAACTCATCTTAGCACCTGGAGCACAACCTGGGGCACAGGAGGGAAGCTGTCAGTGATATCAGGGAGAAGCCTGCTATAACTGGTCCAGCAAATGACTTAAGGCTATGTTAACTTGTAAGGGCTGAATTGAAGCTCTTCCTTAATCAGATTTTTACATTTTGTGAATGGAAATAAAACATCGGGACCCCAATTTATGCCAAAAGGAAAAAATTAAACTGAAAGCTGAGTCATGCAAGAAACTGCCTCTCCTTTTGTCCCTAAGCAGATGCCACAGATAAAAGCCCAGATATCTCCACAAGTAGTTATTCTCTCTTTATCTTATGTAAAGTGCTGAGTACTTTACATGCATGATTTGCTGAGTGTGAGATGAATACATAATTGACCATTCTCTTTTTTTGTCATTCTTTTTTTAAAAATCTTGCAACATGTGGATTCGGTAATGTGATCATATCCTTCCACTTTCCCCACCAGCCCACTTTTCTCCTTTAAATACTAAACCTCTCAACATCATCTTTGAAAAGAAAAGAAAAGAAAAAAAGGCATGGACTACAGGTTGCTCTTGTGGCTTTGTGTTCCTTTTCTTCTGGGCATGTCCTTAACCTTGGCTAAGTAAACCTCTAAATTGATTGAGATCTATCTCAGATACTTTTGGTTTACATTTTAATGTTTCAGAGCATTTAAATAATAGTCTTTTTCATTAAGAATTTGATATTCTGTGTCTGCCACCGGAACTAGTGCTTCTTCCTCATCTCTTTCTCCCCTCTCGGTCAGTCACTGTGAGTTCGAAAAAATGACAAGGAGGGTATTCGAGATACAAACATGCAGAGCTGCATTACCAAGCCAGAATTCTTCTCTGCGGTCCCCAAATCCAGCAGCATAGGCCTTCCAGTTTTGGTAGAAGTTCTCACGTCCGTTTTTGCGTCTCAGGAACACCTATAAACATATCGATGAATCTGGGTGTACTTAAGCTATTGCAGGAAAGAGAGGGCATTGTTCTGAGAGGAAGAAAGCTTGCACTGTGGACAGAGCTCCAGGCCCTGGCTCTGTCCATCCCGAATTTGCCATGTGACTTTGGGTGGTCACCTCTCTTCCCTAAGCCTTGGTGTTCTCATCTGAAAAATAGGGATTAAAAATACCATCCAGTTTTGCGTAACATGACACGTCAATGTAGGTTCATTGATTGTAACAAATGAACCACTATGGTGCCGGATGTTGATAATGGGGAGATTGTGTGGGTGGGTGTCGGGTCTATATGAGAACTTTCTGTTCACTTAATTGTGCCGTGGACCTAAAACTGTTCTTAAACAAATAAAGTTTATTAATTTAAAAATATCCTATGCAGCTCCTATGGTAATGGGGTTGGAATAATTCATCTAAAACTCTTAGCACAGTGCCTGGTAGATAATAAATCCTTAGTCAGTGCTAATTAATATAAGCAATGGGTTCAATGATCCCTGTCATTTATACATCACAGAGTTGTTTGATGAAGATTGAATGAGATAAACTACAAGAAACTTATTTCCCCGTTTCAAAAGGTACCCGGCTTGTTTCCCGTTCTTTTAAGACAGAATTCCCAAGTACCTCTGTGTGACAGGCAGTATCTTGCAAGGCCTCACACATGTGGGTGTCAGGATGCACCAGGAGGAAGAAATTACTCTCTTCTCCTCCCCTGCTGTGCCCTGTCCCTCCTCCCCTAGGCCTGAGAGCTCTGCAGTCCCTGGTGGTACTCACAATCCATCCACCCCCATCGGAGGTCATGTCACAGAAGACTTCCAGTGCCTGGGCCTTATCACCATTCAGATAAATGGTGTAGAGGCCAGAGGTCGTGTCTCCATTCAGCATTGCTTGGGAGCAGTCCCTGGGGAAGGGGTATAGGAGTCCAACTGTGGAATAAGGAGAAATGGTGATGCTCACAGAGCAGAAGGACTGAGCTGGAGCTTAAGTCTCAGCTTAGCTCTATTGACTAGAATGCCTGGACAATTTCCAAGTGCAGTAATATGATGCAAACAATTAAAAACTCATAGAAATAAGCAGTCTTGGAACTATGCCTGGTAGATGGACCTATGAGCTGATGGTCATAGCAGTTCTTTTTTTCTGATCCAAGGACATTCATCTGAGGTTGTATCATAAGCTGTTTTCTTATTTATTTCACATCCGTTGTATAAGAGCATCTTTAGGGCACATTTTTCATTAGCATTTGGCGTAAGATCTGGCCAAGAGGAAGCACCTTCTTTGGCAGATGTTTGCAGAATGACTGTTGCGTGAATTGTGAAACAGGGCTCTCCAAAGACCAGATCCTCCCATTCTCAGGAATGAATACCACTTTTATTTACCAATGGAACAACTTGCAGTTTTGCCATCTGCAGAAAACTCTGTGGCAGGTGCAGGGGGAGGCTCCTTGGGTGTGGAATATCTGAGCCCAACTCTGATTGTAACTCACAAGATAGATAGTCTTGAACAGGTCATTTCATCTTTGAAAGCCTCTGCTTCCCTACTAGGACATTGGGCATTCGGCCCATCATACCAGCTTGGTGGGAGGACCATTTGTGATTCTGAATGTGGACAGGCTTTGTAAACACTGGCATGATGAAGGAGAAAGGAAGAGACTTTGAGCTTATCTTAAACTCTGACAATAAAAGGACCACACATTTATATGGGTCACGTACTGGGCTAGGAGTTCAAATGCAATACCTCACGAACCCTTGCAAGACTCTGTTGAGGGAGGGATTATTACTAATCTCCCTGTATAGATGAAGAAGCTAAAGATTATAGGATGGACGTAGCGTTCTTAAGGCATACATAGCAAGTGATAGAAATGGGGATTGAATCCAGGCGGGCTCCCTCCTTTCCTTTCACCAGGATGCTCATAACCTCCCACACTTGCCTTCCTCAGGCTTCCAAGTAGTAGCAGTGAATTGATTCTTTTCAGAGGTTTGTTTGAAAATGTTAAAGTCAAAGGGGGAAGTCACGGGTTGATTCAAAGTTAGATCTCAAGGCCAGATTGCACCCTGGGCCTCCTTACTTGTGGTGAAGATGGTCTGGATCAGATTGCTCCTCAGCGGCCCACTGAGTGCCTGGATCTTGGCTGTGTAGTGGGTGGATGGGCTCAGGTCTGCCAGGCTGTAGGAGGTGGTGTCTGGACCCACAATGACTTCCTAAGAGCAGAAGAAAGAGCATAATGGCTTTTGGTCACAGAAATTCTAAGGGTATAGATAAGAAGTCATTCTATTTATTCATTCATTTACCCATCCATTCATTTATTTACTCAACAAGAATTCATTGAGTACCCACTCTGTGCCAGGGTCCATGTGGCCTGCTGAGATATCAGAGATGAGGAGGGTGCAGCATAAGCAAGGCTCCTGGGGCCAGAAATGCAGGCAGAGCAAGTTAAAATAATATGAGGAGGCAGAGACTGCATCTGAGAGTGAGAACCCTGCTGTAGACTCCAGAGCTGAGGCTACCCACCTGCCCAAGGCCCTGCCAAACTATATTGGGAGAATGGGATTATAATGATTAATTTTATGTGTTAAATTGGCTGAGCCATGGGGCCCAGATATTTGGTCAAATATTTTTCTAAATGTTTCTGTGAAGGTAGTTTTTTTTTTTTTCTAGATGAGATTAATATTTAAATCAGTAAGTTTGAGTAAAGCAGATTTAAAAAATAAAATGAAATAATATGAGAAAGCAATAAACTACTTCAAGCATACTTAGCTTCAGGTACCAGAACAGTGGAAAATGTTACTAGATTATAAAGAGCCTTTAAATGACAAGCTTTGAAACTCAAAGTTTATCATTATAGGGCGTGAGGATCTCTGTAAGGTTTAAATGCTAAGCTTTGGAACTTGAAGTTTATCATTATAAGGAAGGGGGAGCCTTGAAAGATGTTTGGACATGCGAATGACATAAACCCAGCTGTGCTTTAAGAAGCTTAATCTGGTGGCAAGATGAATCACACAGAGTAAGGGACTTAAAGGTCAGTTAGGTCCGTGGTCCCTAAATACAGCTCTTTATCACTCTGGGAAGCTTTAAACAATAGGACGCCTGGGCCTCATCTCAGACAGACTGAATCATCAGAGCCAGAAGTTGAGCCTGGCTATATTTAAGAAACTTCCCAAGTGATTTGGATGTTCAGTCAGTCTAGGGATCTCTTGAGTTAGGAAATGATTATAATAGCCCCATAGGCATGGTATGACGAAAACTTAAGCTGACCCCACATGCCTCTCTTCTAGAACAGAGATATCCATGAGAGACACATGTTGACCAACTCTAACTATGCCTGTAGTCTGTGGCTGGTCTCTGTGCTGCCGTACAAAGGTGATGGGTTTCAGTTTGCAGGAGGTCCTCTTGCTAGCTTCCAGTTCTTTTCAGCAAATGACCTTGGTGTCTGGGATTGGAATTCAACCTACATACCTAGTAAACAAAATACAATGCTGTTCTCTACAATCTGCAAATACCCAGCTGAGTTTGGGCAGTCATGTGTCAGTGCAGAGACTCCTGGAAGCTTCTCCTGCATCCTGGGAACTAGGAAGTTACCTCATCCTGATTTTTTTTTCAATTGGAGAATGAGTTTCAGAGAAGCTAAAAGACTTGCTGTCATTTCATTAACTGTTGGAGGCAGAGGATGATCTTGCCTCCTGGCTTCCCAACACCCTGACTAGGACCGTTTTCTCCTATACTAGGTTGATTTTTTTTTTTTAACTAAGACATATAAAACTGGTGAACAGACATGCAGAAAAATAAACTGGGGTGAGTGTTCATTTAATACCCAGTGGCCTTTGTGCCACCCTGGTTCTAGTCCCTGGGGGAAAGATTAACTGTCAGGGATAAAGCTGGGCTCATTGAATTACTTAGGAATACAATTACCTTTCAGCTCTCTAGGCGTTTATGAAAAGTCATTTTCTAGGCAATTAGGGTACCCTAGGTGAAAATGAGACTCACAATTCAGGTAAACACAGAATCCTAGAATGCCTGACCAGGAGAAGACCTTAAAGATAAGACCAAGTCATTCATTTTACATATGGGAACACTGACACCCAGGGAAGAAAATGGATTTGCTTTACCTCACACAGTGAGATAGTTCATTGTTGTATCAACTCCAGGAAGGGGTATGATAGTAATTAGCAATGTGTCCGGTTCTGGCTAAATGAAAGACTGGATGTAGCCACTTATCTCTACTTGTTTCTGAAACCCACTAAAAAGAGAGCAAGAGAATGTAAGGTATAAACCCACAAAGATGAGGGGAATGAGAGAGGAGACAGCAACAGGCATGCCATGTCAAAAGAAGATAGAAAGTGAGTGGTAGAGAGACCGTGGAGGGGAATGAATAAAGAAAGCTGAGGTTAACTAAGGAGCATGGTCAGAGCCAGTCAGAGGCTGTTAAGTGCAAGCCACAGAGTCCAGCAAGTTCAGGAAGGGAATGTGTACAAAAGCAGAGATGTCTCTGAAAGCCAATGTGGAATGTGGCTGAACAAAGGTTTGATTTGTTTAGAAGCTTTTTTTGTGAGAAACAGACCCTGAAATCTCCCCATTCCCTTCAACAGTCTAAATGACTGCCCTTTTCCATCCAGATGGTGGCTGAGGTTTATTCTCTGGGGAGGCTGAGCCAGAGAGGAGGCTTTGGGTTCAAATCCACCAGGCTCAGTTTTCAAGGAGGCCGAGGTGTTACACTGCAAACATAGTAAGATGAAGGTTTGTACATAATGAGAGCCCAGGCTTTAAGGCACTGTTATTTGGGGGTCCCTCAAGAAAACTGTTGGGTATTTGCCCGATCATTCTGTAGGGAGCCACAGAGTTGACAAGCCTGCCTGTGCAGTTGGAACTTCCAATGAGCTCTTTCATTCCTAGTTCAAATACAAAAAGACAGACCATGACTAATAGACAGTGGGAGGATATCTCCAACGTGAGAGGCAGAGACCCAAACCAAACCCAACCCAATAGCAGCAGCAAAACAAAGAAACTTGAAACAAACACTGTGCAGGATGTAGAATAAAACACCAGCAACATATATTCTTAAAGAGATGATGATACATGAAACACAAGGTGCTAGGAAAAGATGAATGTGCAGAGAATAAGCAAAAGATCTTGGAAATTTAAAGTAAGACAACCAAAATGAAAAATTCAATAACAGGTTTGGAAGGTAGAGTTTAGGAAATCTCTCTCACTTGTCTGAAGGTCTAAAGTTATTTCAAATTAAAAGGTAAAAGAAAGAAAGTTATTGGATAGAGAATATAAATACTATAAACACTGGATAAAAACAGTATTAACAGCTGATGTCATAAGAACATGGTGAAACAAATTGCAATACATAATATAATGATACCATCTGTGAGATAATACATATGGCAAACATGCAGAAGAACCTTTTGGTCTTTGTTCAACAAAATATTAAAGGATCAAGATTCCAGCTCCTAAAATGTCCTCACGTCTTGTAAGCAGTGGTTCTTGATCTTGGCCGGCTATCGGAACCAGAGCCTGCTTAAAATGAAAGAGGCTGGAGAGTATGATTCAGAAGATCTGGCATGCCGTCCAGTCTCTACTAATTTTTTTTTCAGCTCCCCAGTTGCATTGGGGTAGAAAAACATCATCAGGTCATTCTTCCACACTTTGAGGATCATGAAAATGCTTCAACTAGTAGTGAGAAGTTGTTATATACTTGAAATACCTTGACTGTGCCATCCACCGATTCATAGACCAGCAGGTAACCGGTGACTGATGCCCGAGGAGGTCGCCAGGTAAGGAGGGCAGTTTCCGACTGAACCTCAGTAGCAGTCAAGTCTCTTGGAGAATCGAGGTCTGGAGAAGATAGGATGATTAATATCAGATAAAGTCAGCAAGTGTAGGACAGAAATCTGTGCTGGGCATCAAGAAGACTGGGTTCAAGTCCTTTCCCTACCACTGAACTACGTGATCTTTGGCAAGAAACTTATCTGTTTATAAATAAGGTGGTTGAGCCAGATGACCCCCAAAGACAAATTCTCTGTGGTTTATCTCGTCCCAAGGGCTGGGTGTTCCTAACTGGCCTTGGCTGGATTTAGGGAGAAATATACAGCTGTGAACATCATTATGAAGCCCATTGTTTCTAAATAAGAGGACAGATGAAGGCTAACATTGGCACTCACCCCGACAGAGAAGATGGTTCCTCTGTTTCCCTGCTTGCAATAGTTTGTAAAAAAAATCTCAATGTATAGAAACCTAACAAACATCTAGAAAAAAACTGCCTAAAAAATCTACCTCTTCAAAAATATTTTCCTGCCTGGAACATGGATCATTAAATGCTAGGTTTAGGGCCAGTGGGAACTGTTTTTCCACTTACAAAGCCCTCCTCTTAAAATTTTTTCCTTGCCCGTGGGGAGACCAAGGTCATTTCAGTTCAAAAGGAAATGGTGTGTTTCTTCAGGCCTTGACTGAGTGGGCACTGGTGAATTTTGCTGCTGACGTAATCACATTGCAAGGCCCTGACTTAAGAAAGAAGAACTGGCTAGGGGTTCCCGTTTAGAATGCAGGCTGTGGGTGGGCGTCTCAGAAGGGAGAGCTTCCAGCTCTCAGTGCCTTTGTACCTGTTGTGAACTTGGCAGTGATGGTTGAGCTCCTCTGGGGACCTTTCTCTGCAAAGATTCTCAGTGTGTATTCCGTGGCAGGCTCTAGGTCGGTCAGAGCATACTCCACTGTGTTCCCGGACACCGTGCGTGTAATTTCTGGCACTAAACATGGAATACACATACCGAGGCAGTTACCTCTCACTGTCTGAGCCACGAGTGGGTTTGGCAAACCTCACACACACCTCCTTCAAACATAGAAACTTTCAGTGACCCTGTAGAAAAGCAGGTCTGATTGCTGAAATGACTCACGCTCTCTTTCTCTTGAGCACTCACCCCACATGTAAAGGATTTTTCATATGAAGATTGAATTTTTCCAGGCACCAAATGAGAAGGAAGGGAAACTGGGGGTCAGGAGATTTTTTTTCCGCATAATGCCAGCTGGAATAGCTTTGCCACTGAGACCGAGATACAGGACAGTTGGAGGGGACATCCCAAGCCTTGTGCTGCCCATGCTTAATTTCTCCCGATGCATGCTCTCCTCTCTTTGTCAGTTATTCACATGCCTTTTTTAAATTTACTAAATGTCATCAAGTCATTAGGCTGAAGGGTCACAAAAATTGGACAGTGATGGCTGTACCAGAGCCTGTCCACTGTCTTTCAGGACTGCTGGGTCATGCCTACTGGCAGAAAGTGATACTGACCACAGTGCCTAGGGCCATGTGTTTATTTCCTATTCACAGGTGACCAGCCATCCTGGTTTGCCAGGGACTGAGGGGTTTCCTAGGTGTGGAACTTCTGGTGCTAAAACTGAGACAGTACCAGGCAAGGGGGCACAAGTTGGTCACCTTACCTCATTATTGTTGGGTACCCCTTCTCTTCTGAACAAAGCCCCTTGTTTGCCCTGAATCCACGATCTCCATTGTTCCCATGAACTATACCCTGATTTATTTTAGGTGCAACACCATCTTCCCTGACTCAGAGTTGCTCACAGGGACTATTTAAGAATTAAAGAGTAAAAAGAATAAATCCATCATCCCTCCTCCCTGCCTCTCCCCCACCCTCATCTGTACTCTGTCCTCAAAAAGACATTTCCTAGATGCTTACCAGGGCTAAGTTAAAATTTTCAGAGGCCCCAAACACAGATGCTGGTGCCTGCCCATATTTTCACTGAGAGCAAAACACCAAACCATAAAATATAAAACTTACCTATACCTGGAAATTAAAATTACACAATTCTTTCTAGAGTAGTTCATTACAAAATGATGGACAAGTTCATTGAAAAGGACTCTCTCTTTCTCCTGTCTCATACTTGTATTTGATTTTACTTTCTGATGGCTGTAGTTTGCTGGTGCTCTAAGCAAGTGTTTAATCGGCCAACTGGGTAAGTTAGCACTAGTGGTTGCCAAACAAGAAAATGTTTCTGATTTTTTTTTTTTTTTTTCCTAAGACAGAATCTCCCTGTCACCCAGGCTGGAGTAGAGTGATACAATCTTGGCTCACTGTAGCCTCTGCCTCCCAGGTTTAAGCAGTTCTCCTGCCTCTGCTTCCTGAGTAGTTGGGACTCCAGGGGTACACCACCATGCCCGGCTAATTTTTATAGTTTTTGAAGAGGTGGGGTTTCAGCATGTTGGCCAGGCTGGTCTTAAACTCCTGGCCTCAAGTGATCTGCCTGCCTCGGCCTCCCAAAGCGCTGGATTACAGATGTGAGTCACTGCACCTGGCCTAAAATTTTTCACTTTTTTTTTTTTTTTTTGAGACAGAGTTTCGCTCTTGTTACCCAGGCTGGAGTGCAATGGCGCGATCTCGGCTCACCTCAACCTCCGCCTCCTGGGTTCAGGCAATTCTCCTGCCTTAGCCTCCTGAGTAGCTGGGATTACAGGCACGCGCCACCATGCCCAGCTAATGTTTTGTATTTTTAGTAGAGACAGGGTTTCACCATGTTGACCAGGATGGTCTCGATCTCTTGACTTCGTGATCCACCCGCCTTGGCCTCCCAAAGTGCTGGGATTACAGGCGTGAGCCACGGCGCCCGGCCTAAATTTTTCACTTTTTAATCAAATTTGCTAAAACTAGCCGTTCCTGTTGTCTCTGAAAAGCTAAGACTCCTAAGTACAGCCTGAAGCTGTCTGGTTAAGATTTTAGATTCTGTATTTCTTCTTTGTAAAAGATGACAGCTGCTTCCTAAACAGGGTGTCTCATGCTGGTAGGAAGAAAGGCTACGAGGAAAGGAGGAATAAGCCAGGAAAACATGTAGAGGCTGGAGATATATCTATTATTTTTATTTTAAATGTCCTACTGGACTCCCTTGAGGTTGCAGTTGGGAGCCACGAGAACATGACTGGCCTTTTCAACTTACCCGTGCGTTTTTACCATCCTGTACCAAATGTGGCATGAAGAAGAGAGAATGGGAAGTGTTTACAGCAGGAAAGACACTCCTTAGAGTGAGGAGAGACTTGGACAAAACCTTACCTTTCTCCCCTGTGTAGGAGATGACATAACTGTCCACAGTGGCAATGGCCGGCTGCCATCTGGCCAAGGCTTCCGAGTCAGTGATGTTGGCCGTCACCAGGCCAGATGGGCCATCCAGAGCTGCAAAGAAAGATGGTGAACAGGAGGGAAGTCATTGGGTGGGACATCAGATCCCAGATGCTCTGCTTTCCACGCTGCTTATGGAGTTCTGGTGTTAGGACATAGTGTCAGCTGCTTGGAATGGTTCCAAGACCTGAGCCTGCGGCCAGGCTGACCTGGCTTTGAGTAATGACTCCCTTGCTGGCTCAGTTACTTTGGGCCTCTATTTCCTCACATGTAAAATAGGGCTAGTAATTCTGGCTGGCTTCATCCTCAGTGTTATTTTGATTTTCCCATTATATTATGGGTGGAAAGGATCTGTGTAAACTGAACAGGGCTGAACCATGACAAGAATTATAGTTTATATCACTTTCCCCAGGGAAAGAACGTACACAAACAGAAGGGACTTGCATAGTTAAGACTGCCCAAGTCATTTTTTTCTCCTCTCCTCTCCTTTTTTTTGTTTTTTTTTTGAAAGGTCTCACTCTGTTACCCAGGCTGGAATGTGGTGGTGTGATCCCAGCTCACTGCGAATTCTCTCTCCTGGGTTCAAGTGATTCTCCTGCCTCAGCCTCCCAAGTAGCTGGGATTATAGGCACACACCACCGCACCCAGCTAATTTTTGTATTTTTAGTAGAGACGGGGTTTTACCATGTTGGCCAGGCTGGTCTCAAACACCTGGCCTCAGGTGATCTGCCTGCCTTGGCATCCCAAAGTGCTGGGATCACAGGCATGAGCCACTGTGCCTGGCTTCAAAGCCTTTTCTGAGCTTTGAATGGTATCTCTCATTAGGCGGCTTGCAGAGAATATAAAGCCAGGCTCTGGAGGCTGGTGATCCTGGGTTCTACCATGGCTTCTTGGCCTGGTGCCTCTGCGCCCTGGGGAAATCCATTTCCCTTCTCCAAACCTCACTTTCTTTAGTTGCCAAAGGGTGACTGTTTAATTAATAAAGACTAGCTAAGAAACATATGTAAAGTGTACTAGAGAAAGCTCTCAATAATTGCAGTTGTTATTAAGATCTCTATTAAAGATATTTGAAGTCTTAAGTATGCTTTTCAAATGACTTGTTCTGAGAAAGGATGGCTATTCAAAGGGTGTTTATCCCTGGCCTTTTTCAACTGACCTCTCCCACTCCCCAACATCACTTTCTTAGAAGCTAACCTGAATCTAACCATTTCCTCTTGCTTTTTCACTTACTGCTCAATTACTCCCATGACAGTCCTGGCCGGGGTGGAGGGAAGCTATCCTTAGCTCATTTCACAGAGAGACACCTGAGCCTCGAGGGATAAAATGACCGGCCTGAGAGCCAGGATGTGGCAGGGCAACTGTGGAGCCCACATTGTCCACTCCGAATTTCTTCCTGCTTCACTCTGCATGGACAGAATCTCCTTTAACTGGTGATGACAATGGGGCATTGGGAGGGACCACGTCCAGCTTTTGCGATCTGTTGCCGTGGAGAATCCATTGATGAAAGATTCCTTTGGGGAAATAAGGGCCTGTGAGGAAGGGTGGATGGGACTCTGGGTTCAGATGGGATGTTTTAATTGTGTGTTGTCAACTCTTTTTGGCTATGAGGATATTTTTAAAATTTCCTATGAGGCCCATTCTTTGTATCCCTTAATGAGTTGGACTGGATAATTGCTCATATATCAAAGGATAAATTGTTTAGAGACATGGCTGTGCGAAGAGAAATTTTCCACTTCATTCTCCTTCAATGCAATTCATTATTTCCCCCTCTTTACAGGGTACTCTACCAATCAGGTTATACTAGGAAAGGAACCCTTTCTTTTAGAAGGATAGAGAGTTTGGAGTCAGACCGACATATGTTCAAATTTGTTCCAGCATTTACTAATTATGTGGGCTTGGCCAAGGTATTTCACTTCCCCAAGTCTCAGTTGTCTCCTCTGTAAAATGGGAAAGATAATAGCTGTGAGAATTACATGAGAAGGGTTTAGTAACAGTGCCTGGAATGCAGGAGCCACCAAATAGAGAGGAGTTGGTTTTGTTGCTGTCACCATTACATGTTTATGTGAAGCACCTGCTTTGAGGGACCCTCATAAGGGTTCCAGGCAATAGGCGGGGAGGGGAGGGAGGTGGTAGGCTAATACAGAAGATTTACAAATACAATTTCATGTGAGTTATACCCTGTGAGGGAAGCAGAATTGTGCCTGAAAGTAGACCCCAGAAAAATGGACTGGTAGCTCATGTAGCTGGTAGAATTTGGATTTTAATTCAGGTAATTATGACTGCCAAACTTGGACCTTTTCTTTTGCCATAGTCCAGGAAATAGAGGCCCAACGAAGTTAAGGTTACCCAGCTCACCAGAGGCTGGGGTCTCATGAACGAAACCCTTTTATTTCTAGCTGCTGAGTCATGAGCTACAGGGCTGAAGGTGAGAAATGACATAAGATGTACAAGTGATCTTTGAAAAATACACACACATACACACACACACACACGCACACACCAACTCACCTGTGGTAAACGACCCTGAGACAGGTTCACTTTCCTCAAAGCCCTTCATGGCAATGATGTTAACAAGGTACTCCACCCCAGGTATGAGTTTCACCAGCCTGGTCTGAGTCTTGGTTCCATCCACAGTTACCATGGAGGGCTTACCTAGAACACAGTAAAAGCAAGACCAGGAATAATGAACCTCATTGACACTTATTCACTGTTGCCCCCAAAAAGGGTGGATCTGATTTAGAAATGAAACTATATTTTCATCCAACGCCACTTTCTTGACTTGTCATTTGCTCCTACCCTCTGGCATAAGGGAATAAGCCTTACATTTTGTATAATGCTTTTTCCATTGGTGCAGATGCCAAAAATGAAGCCAGGAGAGAGAGAGAGAAAAAGAAAAAAAAAAAACACAACAAAACATGAAGTCACAATGTACTAAAAATGGCAAGTTTCCATTCATTAGAGAGCTGGCATGTTGTGTAAGCTTTATTTCATTATTTTTCCCCACAAAGAATATGGGAAGCTTACTATGTAATATATATCTGATCTATTTCCCCCATTGTCTTGGCTTAGGATTATAGAGACTCCCTTACCAGTGAAAATTCTACTTAAGAAAGCTGGCCAGAGTCAAGTTTTGTGCTGTTGTATTTATTAAAAAACACAGAAATTATATTTCTTAGAATTTGGGGGCTAGTGAAGAGCTTGCACATTAGCTGGTCAGACTTGCCATACAGTTGCAACAGCATTCCTGTGAAGAGGTTATTAACCATCCTGTCTTCACACACTTCCAGCAACAGGTAGCTTACTACCTGCCAGAATGTCTTTAGGCAGACTTGACTGGGCTTCTACCCTGTGCTCTCTATTATAGCCCATGTGCTTTGAATTAGAACTCACCAATTTTCTAAGGCACAACTTGCTATTGTTTACTGAAACAGACAGATTTGGTACCCAAAGGCAAAACTTCGCAAACATCCAAGACTAGCTTTTCAGATGAGTGTGCTCAGAGAGAAAAATGCCAATAAATTTAGAATCTTTTGTCATGGTGAGCAAACAATACTGGAGATTTATTTCTCATAGAATTTTATAATTTCAAGGCTAAAAAGGTCTTATTCAAATGACCCTTCACATGATAGTTTCTTCTAAGAGTCTCATGGCACTTTACGAATGAGGTCTCTTCTCTCCAGATGGTCTCAAAAATAAAGAATTCATTTTCTTTGGCCATGTTGTTTGGGGGGATGAAAATTGTCAGAGTCTCTTTCAGGAATCCATCCAAGCCCGCAACACTCCTCCTCTCCCTCACTCCCCTTCCAAGTCTCTTACCTCCTGTAATGGGCACATAGGTAATTCGGAAGCTCTCCACCTGGGCAGTGGGTGCCCTCCAGCTGACAGTAGCTGAGTTTTCAGTGATGTCGGAGAAAATGACTTGCTTTGGGGAGCCCATGGCTGTCAAGAAGAAAAGATGAGAGAAGCCCGGAAACAGTTAACTATCTGGTCCTTCAATGGTTCTTTTTGAATTCCTTATTTAGGAAAACTCAGTGCCTAGAGTTTGTGTCTGAGCCAAGCCTTTAGGATGGAGAATGTGGTGATCTGTAGTTAAGTTGTGACTTACTAGGACTAATTGTTGTTTCACATCAGATACAGGGCTCAGGGTTGTAGAAGAGTCATTTGGTCTAATTCAAGGGGAGTGATAGCACCATAGCTGACTTCCAAGGAATCAAGAGAGAATGGTTTCCTGGAGTGGAATATGTCCCCCTTTTATTTTTAATTTTTTGCATTTTCTTAAATCTTTGCTAATTTCTTTTATTAAATAATACCAAGACTTGACAACTGTATAGTTCTTTGCAATTTATAAGACTTAATCCTCCTATAGAAACCCCTGAGAAGATGTGGTTGTAGCCATGTTTACAGAGGACAAAACCAAGGTTTCCATGAACATTCTTGTCATGTGATTTTTCGGGGTCCCAGGAGTAGGCAGCAAAGCCAAGCACAGTCTGGAATCCTGGAAATAACGTTCACACAAACACTGACCTGGACAAACCCATTCCTAGAACTGGAAGGAGGTCCAAAGCCAAGAGAACCACCTCAGGCCCATCACCAAAGCAAACACCTAGCAGACACTGGGTCTACCGGTGAGGAAAGTGATGCCCAGGGGAAGTTTCTGCCTCTCCAAATACCTCCCCTCAAAACCCAGTTTCATTTGGCTTTTCTCTGTGTATTTTTTGGCTTCCATTTTTGCCCTCTTCAGCTGACCATGCCTACCCAGAGAATTCAGGAAACAATTTTCAGGCTCTGGGGAGCCCACTTCCTCATCTTTTCCCCTCTCCAACCCATAGGGATTATTACATTCTGAAACCCACAGAAACTCAGCAAGGGTTTTTTTTTCTTCCCCTCTCTGTATTTTTCTCTCATCCAAGACATCTCCTACAGCTTTCTTCTGTGACCTGGTAGCCACCCCCAGACTCTGTGGCTGCCTGGGTTTTTGCCCTGTTCATGGAAAATTTCAGAAACCACATGGGTCTCTGGAGCCTGGAAGATGTTAATTGTCCAAATACCACTGATAGGCTGGGTGACCTGGGGCACGTCCCTTCATTTCTGTGAACCTCAGTTGCTCCATCTGTCCAGAGGGAAAAGTGGTACCCAGCCACAGGAATGTTTTGAGGATTAGCAGAGATAGTAAATGTGAAACTCCCAGCACAGCATCTGGCATGCAGTGAGAATTCTAAATATGATTGCCCTCTCTTTATTTTCTTTCCAATATCCCTCTTTCCTCCTTGAGCCATACTAGACTTTAAGGTGTCCCCTAGGAAAGATCAAGAAGCAGCCAACTGAGAAAAAAACAAGAGTAAGGTGCATAAACTCAGGCAGTGAGGATCTCCCTCTGCCAAGCTGGCGTACTCTCACTGTACCTACACAAATAACTGAAAAACTCAGTGATGTAGGTACATTTTAGTAGGTGTATCTTATGGCCAAACACAATAATATCTAATAAAGTTACGGTGGGTAAAGAAATTCTGCTAAATACTTGATATTCATGATCTTACTTAAACCTTGAGGCTGAGCTTTGAGTTAAATTCTCTTTTCCAGGTGACGGAATTGAGGTAGACCCATGATTAAACTCCAAGGACACTGCCCCACGGTTGTTGGCTTAACCACTAGGCAACACCGTCTCTCACTGCCCCTTCTACTGCCCTGGGAACTCAGAGCTTGCAGTTTGTGCTAGGGAGAGGTACCTTGTGAGTGAGAGGAGGAACTATAGCAGGGCCTTCTCGGGAGGAAGGAGGATAGAAGATTACAGAGAAGAGCTTACAATGGTATGAGGGAGGAAGAGAGGAGAGAGAACGAAAAAAACAAAAGGGGAAATTTATAAACCTGATGAGGTGAAGACAGAAATTAGGCTTCTGCTGTACTCAAGAGCCTCCTTTCCTGTCTTCTCCTGGTCCTGGAGCACAGGCATGTGGACACACACACACGCTCCTATGTTTGGTTGTAAACTACAAGGCTCTAGAGAAGAAAGTCAAAGAGCGAGCTTTCCAAAAGAGGAGGGTCTGCCTTGCCTTTTTTTATTGTTCTTTAAAAAAAATGTAACTCATGATTTTTCATTCTATTTTTTGCTTTAGAACTGCAGGGCTTGTAGAAAAAAGATCAGCAAAACAAAATCAGTGATCAGAAGAAGTAAACTTTGAAGAGCACTGTTTATAAACCAAGGTCAAAATCAAGGCTCTGCCTCTGATCTGGAGTCGTTTTATGGTCAGCCACAGGGAGGAGGAGACTCAGACCTGCATCCCAGGATAGGGTGTCCCTGTTAATAAGGAACAGGGTTTTTCCTCTTACTAGGTTGCTGCCTAGGTTCTAGCATTTTCTCCAAGTCTACAAATACTGATTATAATTTTTCCATTGGTGATTTCTTGGCACTTGTTAGGTCCTGAAAACTTGACAATATAAAATATCTATCTTTAGACAGAGAGGAGAGGTTTTGGCAAATGTCATGCCTATGCCTGTCAGAGATGGCAAGCAGGTATATTGATTGGTTTTCTGTCATCCAGCCTGCTCATTTTTAATAGTGTTAGAATAAGTTGGTCATTGGGTTTTACTCCAAATCTAGCTGTATGACTGTAGAAAAATCACTTCACTGTTCTGGGCCTCGGAGTCTTCATACACAAACAGAATAGGTTGACCTACATCACTTCTCAGGTCCGTTTTATCTCTCCTGGTGATTTTGTCATTCTGTCTCTTGGTTTCCTCTGAAGAAGCTGTTTCCAGTGAATGCCATATTGCTGCATTTCCCTCAGCTTCATGAAATAATTTACTTGTTGGAGGTCTTTCCTTTTCTCTTTAGTCATGTTCATCTTAGTATTATTATTATAAAGAGTCATATTATTACTATTATTGAGATAGAGTCTTGGTCTGTCATCTAGGTGGGAGTGCAGTGGCATGAACACAGCTCACTATAGCCTTGACCTTCTGGGTTTAAGAGATCTTCCTGCCCCAGCTTCCCAAGTAGCTGATACTACAGGCGTGAGACACTACACCTGGCTATTTTTTTAAAATTTTTTTGTACAGGAAGGGTTTCACTATGTTGCCCAGGCTGTAACCAAACTCCTGAACTCCAGTGATCCTTCTGGCTCAGCCTCCCAAAATGCTGGGATTACAGGTGTGAGCCATCACCCTGGGCCTAAGAGTCATACCTTGAAATAGCTCCTGTGGAAAAAGGTGATTAAACTCCAAGGACATTCTAGGTGCCTTTCGGAGTTGTTATGAGTATCAAATAAAGTTAGAGAGCTTCACAAAGAGTAGCATGTTAATCTTGCTAGCTCTCTCCTTTATCCTTGCTGATCACTGTGCTGATTATTCACATGTAACATTTTATAAATATTAATCTTTATAGGTAGAGGTACCACTTCTCCATATCTCCCTGGTTGGTGTGGCTCAAACATTTAGCCAGAGAACAAAGGGGTGTATCTCTGGATAAAATATGATGAGATAATAGATAGAAGGAAGAATCTGTGGAATGTAAAAAAAATAAAAGATGATGACTGTAATGATGATGATGCATTAATGACAAGGTGAATAGCTCTCATTTGCGGAGCCCTTGCTATGTGCCAGAACTTCTGCTATGGGCTTTACATGAATTATCTCATTTAATCCTCACAACCCCATTAAGTAAATGGCATCATACTTTTTTTTTTTTTTTGCATAAGGACTTAGCCAAATTGTCTAAGGAAACACAATCTATAATTGAAAGAGCCAGGGTGGGAGTGCCAGCTTGCCTGCACCCAAAGCTCCTGTGATTACCCGGCCCTGTGAGAAGAAGACCATTGAGTCATGACTTTTCTCTATTCTGTCCTGTTTATTTACAGTACCTGTTGTTGCTATAGCACTGACTGGCTGGGATCGCCTTCCTTTGCTTATTCCATAGAGTTCAATTTCGTATTCAGTAGCCTCTCTGAGACCTGTTATGTCCCTGGTACGTTCAGGGGCAAGTAGGGTTATTTCCAGTGGCTCAGACTGCTTTTTGGTATCTCTTATTTTGAGAACAAAATTGTCGAAGACCCCTTCATCAGCTGTCCAGGACAGACGGAAACCGTCTAGGGTGGCATCTGAAACCAGAAGGTTGTCAACTTCTGGTTCGGCTTCTAGAGGGAAAGAGAATGGTGGGAGAAGGAGGAAAGATAACATCATTTACCAGTACATGCAATCTTCTCTCCAGTGGGGGCATCAATATGTAGTGATACCCCAGCTTTCAGAGATACAAGTGTCCTGGGATACCAAAAATGAAATCATTCAACATTAACAAGTCCAGTAGGATCAGGAGAGGGGAAAGATGGAGTTGAAACATTCAATACAAGTCAAGCATATGCTTGCATATGTGAGTTTTGTCTAAAAGCAATTCTGTAAATCCACATCTGGACTCAGCATCGGCCCCTCCTACATATTATTAAATAAGTTCAAAGGCAGTAACTTGTTTATATTTGCTCTCTGTCTTCCAGTGGCTGAGTGCCCATTCTCTGCAAGACCTTTTTCTTTTCTTCTTGAAAAGACAAATAAACTAGCATTAACGATCTGTAGAGCTGCTCATGATGATACTGCTGATTACATTCCCCTTGAGTCTAACCAAAATGGCTTAAAAAATGTTATGGTCTTTTTGTTCTTAGTGCTGTTTCACTAAAGAAGGCTCCTACCCTTGACTTTTTTTTCTTGCGTTCTTTCTTGCTATTTTATTAACCATTAGATAAATGTTCAGATGGTAGAATTGAGATTGGAATATTTTCTGCTACATACTGTGGACCCAGGGTTTCATCTTGTATTGCCTTAACTAGACAAAACTCAATGTCAATGTAGATTTAGAGTTGAGTTTCCCAAAGTGTGCTCAGAGCATTTGATTTCTGTTTGATCCTCTTCCTTAAAAAGTATGCACTGTCAAATAAGTTTGGAAAATACTGCCTGGATAAGTACTTCTTGGAGATAATGCATGTTAGGATGTTCTGAAGAGGCCTGCAGTTAAAGATCCTCTTTAACTTAGTCTTTCCAAACTTACTTGAACATGAAATTTCATCACCAAGTAGGAACTTTGAACATTCTATGGAGCTAGTAATCTCTAGAAAGACTTTGAGAAACACAGATTTTCGACTGGTAGAGTTGTTAATTTCTGTAGGAATCATTAGTCTTGAGAATATTATGGATTTAGTCTGTGTTGCAGAATCTCTTTATATTAGTGATTACCAATAAAATAAGTTCACAGTTGTTTTCCCAATGATGAGCCCACTGGGTAAGTTTGTTAAGATCACGGTTGAGATTCTGAGATGGAATAGGTTTTAAACACGTTTTTGAAATATACTCATTGGTATATTTCTTTTGAGAAGGCTGAAATGTAGCTGGGGACCAGCCAGGCTGATCACCAGGGAAGATGATATAAGATAAGCACACAAGAGTTGTGAACAAGACATGGTCTAAAGAATTTTGAATTCAAAGTGGAAGTATTTCGACCTTCTCATTTCTGGGGTGAGAGTAGGAAGTGTTCATTAGGTACATACGACAAGAAGAAGTGTGGGGAGAACGTGAAACAGCAGACCACATTTGTGGATTAAGGAGGGAATGTGAACAAAGATGTTAAAGTCATGGCGATCTGGGAGACAGGTTACATAGGAGGGGACCAGGAAGAGGAACGAATGGCTCACTTGATTTGAAATACCTGTAACAATCTCAGCCCTCAAGGGCTTGGTTTGGTGCCCTTGGGTGAAGCCAGAGACCATAACCTCATAGCCAATGCCGGTTATGAGGCCTCTAAGCTCCAGCTTCCTCTGGTTTCCTGAAAGTGTGAATTCCTGGGGGTCCAGCAGCTTCCCAGAATCCACCACCGTTACTAGAAAGCTGTCAAAGGCATTCTCCGATGCCATCCAGGAAACTGTGAACCCGTAGGGATTAATGTCGGAAATGGTTAAGTTTTCCAGAAGGGGCAGGGCCTCTGAAAGAAGGGAGGAGTGAAAATAACTCAGGTTAGCAGCACTGACTCTGTCAGGATAGCACACGTTTCCAAGAACACCCATAGATACCCAAGTCCATCATTCAATTTGTGTTACATGCTCAGAAAATGAAAATTCAGTAGGAGCTTATTGGGTGCCAGGTAGTATTTTCTTGTGCAGTTCTCTTAATAGCCTGTGAGGTAGGTATTATTCTCATTTTACATGTGAGAAAACTGAGTTTCAAAGAGGTTGATTTGGACAAAGTCACAAGCTAGTAAGGGATAGAGCAAAGTTTTTAGTTGGGTCTGACTCCAAAAGCCATGCAGTTCTCTATACAAATAGGATACATTGTGTTGAATTTGGATCCCTTTCTCTACTTCCCACTGCCTTCCACTTTTTTTTTTTTTTGCAAGTATAATTTTTTTTTTGGTATACTTCATATGTTTCTATCCCTCTTCTAGTGCACATTTTGAGTCAAATTAATGAAGTCAATTAGTGCCATATCCTCACAAACTGAAATAAAAAGAGGAGGTAGGTTTTTTGTTTATGTGTCAAAGTTAATAGGTCATGGTTATAACCCACTAAGAAAATAAAAGATTTGCTAAAGCTTTTGCTGTTTATTTTCCTGGATAAAGTTAGAAAACAAGGACACATCTGGGTCTTAGTAAGTTCTGTCATCATCATCCCTCCTTTCTTCATTCATTCACCTTCCTTTCTTCACTCACCAAACATGCAGGTCCCAGGCATTCTGATTTCTCAGATGCTAAAGTGCCTATTCATACACTGGGATATCCAAAAGAAGGGAGCTTATGTTGGCTGATTCTGTTAATAGTTCCCAACTGACAAAGCTTCACATCATTATCCTAGTTAATCCTCAGAATGATACAGTAAGATGGATATTGCTACCTGCCTTCCAACTCCAATCACATCTAAAAAAAAATCAGAGATGTTAATGACTTAGCTTAGGTCATACATCTACTAGGTGCCTAAGCTGAGATCCAACCAGGTCTTCTGACTCCAAGTTCTACGTTCTTTCCATACCTAAAGCCAACCCCAATCAGAGATGGCAATCCTGAGGGATAAGGAGAATTAGTGGAGAAGGTCCAGTATCTCTTTTTTAGCTTTTGTTTGTGTGTTTTTAACCCATAGTAATGGTAAATGCATTTTTTTTAATCAGAAGAAAGAAAAGGAGACAGAAATTTCAAAGTTAGTTGCATCCAGTTTAGTGACTTCTTTTTCAACTGCAGCTAAATGGAAACTTTCAAAGAGATAAATCCTCTTGCATTAATTCACTAATGCTCAGGGTCTAATCCATGAGATGTAAAGAAAAATGTGTAAAAAAGAAGTGTTTGGTGACTGAATGAATAAGGGAAGGAATGCCTTCATCCCCTGAATAGAGATTTAAATTTTGCTGTGGCTTGGACTTCCTGTACTTATTTGGAAATACTTGGTGTTTATTCTGAGGCATGTTTTTCCATGTAAAGATTTCCCAAGGATCATAATTCTATCAAAGGCGAAGATGAAATCATTTATACTGTGCAAACAATCTTGGTCTGAGAGACAAAGGTATCAAATTCTGTTCCTGGATTTTGTTTAGATAAGTGGCATCTCTCTTTGATAGCTGGCCTCTTTGCACCTCCACGCCATCAAAGCAGTGAATTCCAATGAAACTGAGGGCATTCAGGCTAATTAGTCAATCAAGGGCTTGTTATTTAAGAGTCCCTCCTGTTTCATTTTTTTTCTTTCTTAATATGCTTCTCTTAAAACGCAATCTTTTCACGTCGTGGATTAGCTGAGACAATGCTGTAACTGGATCTAGGATTCCCAAGACCGGCTCTCAGCTTCCCTTTCTTCTGTTACGTGGGAGGTCCTACAGGCAGCTACAGTAAGCAACAGCCTGATGGGATCTGTGGCCATTTCTCTCCTCCTGAGCAGTGAGAATCTCATCTTGTTCCTCCTTGTCTCACTCCCTTAAGAAATTACCATGTTCTGCATTTGAAGACTCATCTGAATGATTTAATTCACATTAGGTAACTGGATAGGAAAAAAAAATCACTTTTTAATCTTATATTAAAACACATCCAATGTTCTCTTAAAAAGGAGAGGGAATTCATGATTACATAGGTCTATTGTTCTATCTAGGCTTATTGGCTATTTTTAAGAAAGCCACTTTCCCAATAATGTTGGGAGATGGTAGGAAGACCATAGCATCTATAAAATACCTGCTGGATGCTAGGCAGTTAAATTTCATCAACTCCGTTTAATCTGTGAGACAAGGCTTCCAGAAGTACCTGTGGTGTCCTCTCTCCATGCATAAGGAAATTAGGATTCAAATAAGTCAAGAACTTGTCAAAGTTATGTAATTAAAAGGCTGAGGTTTAGAAACCACATAAGCTTGATCTGAAAATCCTCACTCCTCCAGGATGCCATGCTGCCTATAATTAAATATTTAATCGTACTAATTAACATGTCTTAGTTATGGCAATTTAGATGCTGGGAGAGACCTGGTTTAATGTGAAAAATCAGATGGCAAAGTCTGGCTTCTGAAGATTACCATTAATGCAAAGCAAGAGACTTCTAAATATTGTCTGATGCTTTTTGGGCTAGAAATTTAGTAAACTGACACCATGTGCGGCCTTTGCCATTGCAGTCTTGGCTGCCACCGTTTGGCAGCATTTGCCAAATTGAACACTGGCAAATGTTCAAGAAGTCAAGTTTAATGAATGGGTAGGGCTTAATTAAACTTGGAGTTTATCTGCCATCTGAGGGTGAACCTTCATCAATCTATTGTATTGCCAATTTTAAGAAGAATTATTTTTTAAAGAAAGGGATGGTTATACTTTTGGGGCACATATATGAACTGCCTTACCTCACATGATTTATGAGCAGAATTTCTATCTTAGGCCTTTACTAACTTAAGATTCACTTTTTAGGTAGAATCTCTAAACTGTGGCTAAAACAGCCAATAAAACTGGGCACAAAAAATCCTAAAAGCTTTATACAACTCTTGAGAACATTGTCTCCATTTCCCAAGGGCAGCTGTGAAAGACCTCTTTTGTAATAGTACCTGCCTTCTCTTTACTTAGAAGTTTACATGTAGTGTCTTGGCTGTCATGAATAATGTGTTGTAACCTGTGTCAATCAATGGATGAATGGATTAAAAAAAAGTAGTGTGTGTGTGTGCATATATATATATATTTATATAATTTATATATATATATATATATGTTCCTTGTGTATGTATATATATCTATATCTATATAGATATAGATACATAAAATGGAATACTTCATAATCTTGAAAAATAAGAAAATTCTTTCATTTTCAATAACGTGGTTGAATCTGGAGGACACTGTACAGAGTGAAATAATCCAGGCACAGAAAGACAAATACTACATGATCTCACATGTGTGATCTAAGAAAGCTGAACACATAGAAGCACAGAGTAGAATGGTGGTTACCAGCGACTGAGTTTGGGTAGATGAAGAAAGGGGTGATGCTCATCAAGGAGTACAAAGTTCAGTTAGACAGAAGGAATAAGTTTTAGTGATCTATTGCACAGCATGGTGACTGGCCATCGTTAATAATAACATATTGAAGACTTAAAAATTGCTAAAAGAGTAGATTTCAAATATTCTCACAGCAAAAAAAAAAAAAAAAAAAAAAATGGAAAGCAGGTGAGGTGATTGATATGTTAATCAGGTTGATTTAATCATTCTACAATGTATGTGTATATCAAAACAACACAGTATTCTCCATAAATATACACAATCGTTATTTGCCCATCAAAAATAAAAGAGTGTACATTTGGAGTGAAGACTGTATTTTGGTTGAATTTTCCTTTAAGATGACTTATCTCTTTTTCTCCCTGTGTTAGAGTTTTAAACAGGCAAGTGAGAACTTCTGATTGAGTACCTGTAACGACATAGGCAGTGAGGGATCTGGTGGGGTCCCCGGCCCAGGTGGTCCCTGCCACACTGATGTCATAGCCAGTGTTCTCCACCAAGCCCATGACGTGAGCTTGCTTTGCATCTCTTGATACTGTCAGTTGCTGGGACTCATGCAGTGAGTGAGCGTCACTCACATTGATAACAATCTTTGCAAAAAGCCCAGCTTGAGTAGTCCATGACATGTTGAAGCTGTTTGGAGTAATATTGCTAAGAATTAGCGTGCCCAACTGTGGCTCTGGCTCTAAAGGAGAAGGAACATGGGTAGAAAGAAAGAGAGAGACATTATTAGAGGAAGCAGTAGATTTCTCCAGAATGTAGCCATCGAACATGAAAGCACTGATATCTCCAAATATATGCAGAAGAGGTAGTGTGTTAGGCTGTGTCTACACCTGCACTGAATATGATGGGAGAGAATATATTGCTTTCTCTGTGGGCATAGATTTGTGTTCTTTTCTTATTTTTTATTTTTAAGATTTGTGCTCTTTTAAAGCATAGACACCACCATTTGCTAGGCATGTATGAAGAAGAGAAGACAAGCCATTAGAGTGGTAGATCGGAATAATGTGAAGGGTATTAAGGCTACATTTTCTAAAGTTTGTAATGGGGACACAAGCCCTGTAAGATGTTCCAAGAAAAGACAGCTTTATGATTAAGTATGCATGGTAAACACTGAATATTGTATCTTACCATAGATTCACAAGGTGGGTTTGCATTTTAAAGGCTCTGACAGGCTGCTTCTGTAAATAAACATTTCATTTTCTTTAGCCAATAATTTCATAAACTTACTGATCAATGCATACACTATCTGAGGAATATTCTTCAAACATCCCAAGGAGCTGGTGTTCCAGTGAACATCCTTTAGAAAATGTTTCTTTGTAGTTTCCTTATTTATAATTCTTTTTAGTATCTACTGGTTGCACAAATTAAAGGGTAATATACATATAAAAGAAATTTTTACAGTATTTAATGTGCATTGTAGAAAAATCTATATTTCACTCTTTAATACCATCAAGGTGAAGATGGCTTCCATTAGAAATTCCCGGTGAATGCAAAAGTGAAAGAACAACTTGAAGTTAGGCATTAAATTTTCTGCTTAGGAAACTCACTTATTGGATAATTTGGACAGATAGATGGTTTCCCTGAGTTTATATATCTCTTTTCTGTTAAAATCTCGACATTCAGTTTTGAGAGCAACTCATTTAATGTTAAGGGGCCTATATGGCTAGATGTTTATGGGGCTGGCCTCCTAAATGCTCATTTATCAAATAAAACTAATTTTAAAATAAGTGCAACCCAGATTGTGCTTTAGAGAGTGCTGAAGGATTCAGATATTAAGATCAGGATTTAGGGTTGGGAAGAGGTACACCAAGGCCTTGGGAGTTATTTTGCTTCAGCTCCAAAATTTGGAGGAAAGAAGGGGCTCATTTGGATAAACTTTATCTGCACAATTGTACAGCATAACTCAATGCAATAAAATCTCTACGAACAAAAAGGATTTGGTTTAGAAGCAGCATACAGCCATTAGCATTGACTTCGGATTTCCTACTTATTAACTTGAGAAGGTAGCAATGCAATTGTTTTCAGCTATAACCTCAACCTCAACAAATTCCCTCAATCACACAAAAGATAAAAATTTTCCAAGTGGAACTCTGTTATTTCCCTATATTTTGCTATAGAAGCAATCTCCCAAATTAAGGATGCATGCCAGAATTCTTTTCATGCTACCAGACAGTCAATGCCAACAGATTCACCATGCAAAATAAGACTTAGATTCTTGAGGTCAGCTTTACCTCCAGCTGTCTCTCAAAGGGTGCAACCAAGCTGAGAAATGAGATGCAAGAAAAAACAGAGAAAGATAGTGGTAGTTAGGGTATGGTCAGTGTTCCATGCAAAATGAGGGGCATTTTTCTCCGACCACTTCTAACCTTCTGAAATGATTCCTTAACATGCTAGCTGCTTCCAGGAAAGAGAAACATTTTCAAAAATTTAATGCTATGAATATTCACCACATGCACCAAGATTTGGACAAGATGATGGCTGGAGAGAAGAGCCTGAGGCTTTGTGACAGCTGTCAGTGAGTGACAAAACATGCTTGACAAAGTACATGTCAAAAAAAAAGGATAGTCTTCAGACAAAAATCTCAAGAACAAAATAAGACCACTGGGTCCTCTCATGCAGTTGTTGATTTGTGATTCAGTGTCCATTCTCAGCATGCTCAGCTCAGGGCACCCTTATTTTTAAAAAATTCTGCTGGAGAGAAAGAGGGTGTAGATCTCTCTGACCAAGGCACCAGAAACGGCATGCACATACCTCTTTGAACATGACATATGCAAACTTTGATTAGAAAGACCACAGGAAGATGATAATGGGTGGGACTGGAAAAGATTATTCAAGATCAGAGGAAAGGATGGTTTAGAAATTCAACCAAAGCAAGTCAGGTTAACTCTATATAAACAAACAGAACGACTCCAGATGAGAATGGATATTTAGGAAAAAGAGATTGACACTGAAATTCTTTAATTTGGGGTGAGAGTTATTCTAACATTTTAAAGCTTTTATTTGGATGGTTCTATCAAATTTGAGAAGCATTGGGATCAACTAGGAGGATGAAAAGTGGGTAGTGAGTGATTTTTGGAATGCTATTCAGAGGAAGTTCAATGAAGACTGAAGAAGCTATAATAGGAAATACCTGTGGTTGCTTGGACCATCAGGGCCTGAGCACGATGCTCGCCAATCAGCCCATGAAAGTGGACAGTGTAATTAGAAGATGATTTGAGGTTGTTGATGACAGAGCTGCGAGACACCCCAGGCACAGAGAGCAACATGGTCTCCTGGGGGTGATCAGAATTACTGACTTCTATAAGAAAGCTATCAAAGGCAGACTCCTGAGCTTCCCATGAGATGGACACACTGCCCCAGGTCATGTTTAAGACAGTGAAGTGGCTAAGAAGAGGTTCGGCTACTAAAGCAAGGAAAAAAAAAAAGAAAGTGTGTCAATTTAAAACACCATTATAGAGTCAAAATCAAAACACGTAAGACTAAATCCATAAATTTTTAGATTTTATCCTTTGTTAATAGTAAAATAATTTGTCCTTTGTTGAAAATCAGTTTGAGCCATGAGAAATAAGCATATATGTTTGCCTAATTTTCTCCTCTGGGATTTTTTATACTTGAATCTGGCTAAGATAGGAATTGGATAATGTGGGCTCTCTGCCTTATCTGTGGACCACCTGATGACAATTTGTAGCCTCATATAGAATAAGGACAGACCCTCCTTCAACCGTGGGTGACCTAAATGACAGGCAATTTTGATGTTACAATGTCAACCCATTTCTTGGATTTCCCAGACTATGAGTCCCCTTTTAGTAAACTATAAGGAAAAATTCTGTGTTTATTCTGTATTGCTTTTTTTTCTAGTTTGTGATTTCTTCATTACCTCTCAAGAGAAGGCACTGTCTAAAATGTGCTAAGAATATTATTTTGAATGTACGTGGCTCCTCTTTAAATTCACTTAGCGTTCTCATGGCAAAGAGCAACTTAGTGCACATCTCACAGATACCACAAATTTAAAATGAGAGCACATCATTATTTTTTAAAACTAAGTCCCTTGTTTGAAACACAACTATTCTACTTTTATTTTTGCTATCTATCATTCATTATTCTCAGGGCAAGACAGCATGGGCTGGTCTTCTAGAGGTGATGTTGGAACTGAAATGGTCTGAATGGCATGGTTGCCTCCTGCACTCATCTGATAAGTAATCTTTGCTGTTTCTCTTCATTTTCCCAATTGGGGGAAAAAAACCACCCAAAACCATAAACACAATTATTAAATCATTGAGATATTTGGGTATTGCAAGGTCAAAGAGACAAGGAAGACAAAGACACTAAGCTAATACAAAAAAATATTTATAAGACCTCTTTGACTGAGGCAGACATCTTTCAAAGTCAAGAACAGCTCTTCTTATATAGCTTTTTAGTTATCAGAGGTTAGAATTCTTTTCTCTAGATTCCATATGGCAACCTAGACTGAACTGCATTTTATGCTGCAAATATCATGGTCAGTGATAAATCAGGCAGGTGACTTTATGACAATCCATTATTTGGGCTGCTGTTGGAAAAGAGTTACGTTAAACAGCACTCCAGCCTAGCACCATGGAAGAGTTAGTGCCCTGTGGGTTGTACAGCAATGGGTGAGGAGAAGGAGTGGCTTCACCCTGCAAAGAAGACTGTGGAGAGAGAGTGTTAGAAATGGGAGAATGCACATGTACCTGTCGTGGCTGTGGCACTGATGGTTTTGGTCCGGATGCTGGGAGCAAGTCCAGAGAGGTAGACAATAAAATCAGTGCTAGGGGACAGCCCTGAGATATGGGCAGTTCGTTCAGCACCAGAGATATTATATTCTGCAGTCTCCAGCAACCTATTGGAATCAATAATTTCAATGGTAAAGGTCTCGAAGATCCCATCGGTGGCTGTCCAGGAGAGATTGAAGCTCTCGGGAGTTATGTCAGAAACATTTAAGTTTCCAATTTCAGGTTCTTTGGCTGAAAAAGGAGGGGGTGGGGGAGAAGAAACAAATACATTTGAGTTAATTATTTGGCTTTTTTAAGATTGGGGTTGTTAATGGAACCATTGCTGGGTAGAGAGATCTGATAGTTCAGGGCTATGATGGAAGAAAGCAATGTTACCAATTAGTGCCAAAGAGAGAGAAGCAGCAGTTTTGTTAAAAGAAAAATTAGAAAAAAAGAAGGTAAGGGTATGGCAATTAGATTTCTCTACATGCAGTTGCCACATACAATCAGGCCCTAGCCAAGAAGATGTGCTGAATGATCTTATCAGGAACTGTTGCATCTCAGCCGCTCATGCCTCTGGGAGCCCTATCTCAGAGTTGCTGGCCACAAGTCAAAAGATATGAGTCCCAGCAGCTTCCAGTCTCTTGAATCGGATTAAGAAGACCAAGATTACTTGGATGCTTCTCACAGACATTCTTTGCTTTGAAGGAGCTCCCATCTATTCAAATGAAGGCTAAATAATTCTGATGCCATTACCCTCCCAAGGTGGTAACTTGAGGCATCTGATTTTGTGACTTAATGGGAATTATCAATTTCTCAGTGTAATTCTTGGTATTTTTTAATACTTCAGACAAGGACCAGCCAGCCATTCTCATATTTTGTTGAAATAGCGTGTCCTCACTTAACTGCTGGTAGGCTAATACTGCATTGCCAACCAAGAGTTCTAAACCAAGGCAAGGCAGTTTAGGTCATCCCTTTCAATGAACAAGTAACATTTTGTCTTGGAGATGGTCCTGCCAGTGCTTTCCCCAGCCACAAGAATAAAATGTGTAGAGGGCAGGTAGGAGCAGGGTTTGAAAAGCTAGTACTGTCTCTTTAGCAAGAAAGAAGGCTCCTGGTCTCTGAGATCCTTCTAATAGATTTGTTGAGATACAGATCAGATGGGATTAGGGTCCTTCCCGCCCATAGGCCAATTCATCAGTGGCAAGAATGTTGCTATTGTTAAGAAGGAAAACACACACATAAAAATACTGAGGACATAGAAACCACAAGATCTGCAGGAAAGATCAGAAGTGGTGGGTGATTACTTTGTCTTCTGGGAAGGGATGGTTTATGGATGCCAGATAAAAGATGCCTTGGGTGCCTTCAGAGTAGCCTCAGATGCAAATTCTAGGCATTTCAGGGTCACTGTCAGGCAGTGGTTTATGTTTATGTTTATGTTTAATAAGTGAAATGACTGAGGTTTAAATGCAGAGCTATGCTCTTGCTAGATTCAATTCAATACAGGTATGCATTACAGTTTACTTGCAATAATTATTTTAAAAGGGGGAAGTCATATGCAAAATGAAGCAATAGTCTCTACCAAGCTTCAAATCCATGGAGGCACATAATAAAGGTGCCAGGGGAAGGCTGCTGACTTTAGCAGGCTCCCGGGAAACACTGAAGCCTTGTAACGGGTAGAGAGATGAGTAAACAGTAATGCACCCTCCTGGGTCTGGGGCTGGGAGTTTGCCATCCAAAGGCCAAAAATCCAGAGAGAAAGTCGATTAAAAGAGCTAAAAGGGTATCAGTTCTTTGACATTCATAGCCCGGGACATTCCTTGTTCCAAAAGCTGCTGTGTGTACTTGTGCTAATGAATGGCTTTCTCTTTGGTACAGTCTCCAGTCATAATTGTGTAATTCCTTTTTTTTCCTTATGGTCTAGCTATTTGCTAATTTGATGTTCTAACAATGACTCAGTATCTGAGAGAATTGCCCGGAGGAGGGTAATTCAGTTCTCTTATTATACTGGGTGCATTTTAAAGAAACATTTCTTAAATGCAAGAACCACACACAGTACTCATATCCTTGAGTGCTTTAGAGATAGGAAAGCACCATTTCCAACTAGCAAAAGATTCTCTAAAGTAAATAATCTGTGCTCCACCAGAACTCATATACACAGAGTGGGGCTTTTAGTTAGACCCAAGCACTGGAGAAGTGAATTAAAACCATCTGGCTGATTCCTGAAACAAAAATTCATCATTCAAAAAAGATGTAGAATCAGCCAGGTAAAGTATGAAAGGTGTGGCGGGCGGGGGCGGGCTGGAGATCAGAAAGGGCAACATCTGCGTCATTCACCATCCACATGGCAAAGGCATGGGGACAAAGGCAGCCCACAGGGAGGTCTCTGAGCATGCACAGCCGGCCAGTGAAAGGCACATGGACAGGATTCAGTTATGGGGAGATGCTGACTCTGTGCATGATCTCTAGGAGAAGAATAAAAGAACCCTGGGGAGAAAGCATTGTCAGGGAGAGGAAGTACCTGTGGAGGCCTCAGCAGAGAGCACTGGCGTTCTATAGCCCTGGATCACCCCATAGATGGAGACTCTGTAAGGCGTGGCAGCCTTGAGGCCCGGGATGTCCACAGCCCGGAGGCTGCCAGGCACTGTGAGGTTCTGGGCTGCCTCCACCTTGTTGACCTCCTGCACCTGAATGACAAAGTGCTCATAGGCTTGGTCAGCTGTGGTCCAGTTGAGTCTGAGGCCATCCCAGCCAACCTCAGATGTGGCTAAATCTCCCAGCTGCGGGAGCTCTTCTGAAGAAGGACAGAAAGGTATTTGTCAGTTCTGCAAACCAAAAATGAGGAAACCAAACATCCCACAGCCCAACTCTAGGAAAGAGAAAGGGGAAAGATAAATTTTTTAAAAATTTGATTCTTGGTCTCTGAGCATTTGCAATTTGAACTGTGGTTCTCTGGTCGCAGCTGTCTTTAGGAGTTGAAAATGGCCAGAAAGGTGAACATCTGCCTGGTTTATCCTTGAGATGGCAAAGACATCTGCACCAATGCACAACCCACTGGGAGCATGCATTACCAGCAGCTGAAGTTCACATGGAAAAGTAGGACTGTGGGTCAGGGTAAGAGAAATGGGAATGGTTAGAAGGGCAGACTTTGGAGGCAGGTGGTCCTTGATTACAATCCCAACACTAGCATTTGCTAGCTGTGTAATCTTGGGCATGCCACTGAGCTTCTCTCTGAGCCACCCTCTCTTCACTTTTTAAATGGAGCTGATGGTGCTATTTCCTGGGATTGCATGATGATTAAATGGTAATATCGATGAACTTCTTAGTGTCATACCTGATACATGGCAAGGGCCGACAAGTGGCAGCTAGATAAATTTATCATTGTTCGAGTGTGTTCCCTTGGAATTTCTTACTCACGTAGGGGAGAAATGCCTGCTTTATTTCATTATTTGTAAATAGAAAGATTATCCATCACTAGCCACTGGCTACCTGCCTGGGTTTATAAAGTGTATGCTGTCTCAGCTGTGAACAAGTATGCTCCTTTGGTCTTTTATCAGCTTTCAGGGATCAAAGGTTATGCTCTGGGTTCTCAGCTTGCTTCTTTTTTCACCTTTTTCTATTTGTACTTTGTGTCTAAATGAAGAATGGCTGTATCACAGAGCAAGGCTGTTTGTGTGCAATGAGTGTGCCTGCTTTTAATTAAAAGAGTGGATGTTTTTCTCAGTAAATGGTGCAGGAGAGAACCCACTATTAGTTTTTCTACAGTGTAGAAAGGAAATTTAATGTAGTTGTTATTGGTGATTGAGAAAGTTAGGATTTAGGATATAGAAAAACCCACTGCTTTGTGGGTTACTCCTCAGGGTTAAATGCAATCTCCCAGCCACTGTTTTGAAGGCTGAAGTGGCCATGGGTTAGAAGTTTAGGGAAGAAACTATCTGCAGAGATTTCAACAAAAAAAAAAAAAGGTGAAAGATAAATACTTGTTTTTGGGTATCCAAGGATTCAGTGCATTGTGGGAGTCTGGGCAACTTCTTCCTTTTAAGAGGGGCTGTTTTCAAACTGTGTTTCACGTAGATCTGGGGCTTTTCTAGAAGAACTGTATTGAGAACATGGATGGAGGTATCCCCCCTTCCTTCCAGGTTTACTAAGAATAGCTGTTCATTATCTGTCAAAGAGCAGGTTTCCTTAGAAGATTTCATAAAGCAGTTGTACTGCTAAAGACAAGTTTGCAGACTGTAGATGAAGATAATGAGCATCTTGCCCACAGGCCACACCTGTCTCAAATGCCCTTTTTGCTCTTGTTTGGTCAGAAGATGAAATACAGGACTATGACCTGGCCCCCAATTTGTGGAATCGTGTGTAGTTTCTAGCAACCGCCAAGTTTATTTGTTATATATAAGCAAGAAAATTTTTTTTTAATTGGGTGGTTTGGATTGCATTATCAAAAGGCAGGATATGTAGAGTGGGCATGGGCTTAGGGCATAGCATAGAAGCCCTATTACCAAAAAGTTGGCCTTTTTCCCCATAGCCCTTTTTGAAGCTATTTCTAGAAATCTCATATACAGCACATAGTTTTCTATAATAGATGGAGCAGAACATTTTGGTGGAAAATTGAAATTGTTTTTCCTTCCCAAATTGAATGAAAAGCATTGAAGTCAAAGGTGGCTGTCCTTTCTTGGAAACGTCCCTGCTGTGAGTATCTGTTAAGGAGAGTCTTAATTTCAGCAGAAGCTAACTGTATCACTTCCAAAGGTTATTATGTAGAGATCTGCCTATCAGTTGGGTGTTGGTGGCTCTGAGGCTAGCAATAAGGTTTTTTTCTAGAAAGTTCTGATCTTATTTTTGTGCCACAGCCCTCACGTTTGTGCTGTTTTAAAAATCATGACGCTGTTGGTGAATGATAAATTTAGCTATTTGCTACTCAATATTTACTACATGATGGGCAGGCACTTTACTAGGCACTGACATTCATTAGCTCATTTATTGCTCATGACAGTTTTCTGAAGTAGGGTTATCATTGCTGATTTAAAGATGAAAAGAGGAGGCTCAGGGCTGTAAAGAAATATACCCAAGAATAGAGGCAGGGTACACTGGCTCATGCCTGTAACCCCAGCACTTTGGGAGGTCAAGGTGAGTGGATTGCTTGAGCCTAGGAGTTTGAGGCCACCCTGGGCAACACAGTGAAACTCTCTCTCTACAAAAAATACAAACACTTAGCTGAGTGTGGTGGCTCACACCTGTGGTTGAGAGAATCACTTGAGCCTAGGCGGCAGTGAGCTGTGGTCACACCACTGCATTCCAGCCTGGGCAAAAGAATGAGACCCTGACTCAAAAAAAGGAAAATATATAGCATAAATACACTATATATAAGTATATAAGTATATATTTGTGTGTGTATGTGTGTATATATCTATAGATCTATAACTATATAACTATGTGTGTATATATCTATAGATCTATAACTTGGGAATATGTGTGTATATATCTATAGATCTATAGATCTATAGATATATACACACATATTCCCAAAATTATTTAGCCAGTGAGGTAGAATTCCAGCCCGGACTCTCCTGAGTTCATGCTGTCTACCAACAACATTGAGGTAGAATTCTGCCACATGCGGGAACTTTCACTATTTCAATGGTATGCTGGCTCCTATCATGTCTCAGGTCTGGGAGGAGGATCATATACCTGTGATGACCTCTACAGCAAGGGGTCGAGTGCTGCGGCCCCTGACCTCGCCGTGCAGGGTGATTGTGTAAGGAGTGCCGGCCCTGAGGCCTGGGATTTCCACGGAGCGTAGGCTGCCAGGAACGGTGAGATTGTGAGCCTCTTCCACCTGGTCAGCCTCCTGGACCTGAATGATAAACTGGTCATAGGTTCCATCTGGCGTGGTCCAATTCAGTCTGAGAGCATCCCAGCTAACCTCGGTCACTGTGAGGTTTCCCATATCTGGAACCTCCTCTGCATAAGGACACAGAGTTGCTGAGTTACTTAAAAAGGCAATTGCACTCTCGGATTCAGGTGAGATGGCATTTTGGCTAAGGTTGGGATGAGTCGTCTGTTTAGTGTTGATTACAGATGCATGATTTACAGCAGGTGTTGAGCACACTCAAATTGTTGGCACTAAAGCCAGGGTTTTTCTATTCAGCCTTTGGGAATGAAAAGTAGTTTTAGGAATTGTTCACAATTTCTATTCTTGACATACAAATAGGGTTATGGGGAGTCCTTTGGTGTTCTTAAAATGAACTCATGAGCTCAGAGCTATTTTTTCTTCACTTACAGGTTGGGCTTTCCAACTTTTTCGATATTGTGATTGAAACTTACTTTGAAAAAAAGTCACCTCTCACTTTTTTAAAGGAAGAGTAGGTGGAATTTTCCATGGAACTGGGCTACAACTACGACTTAGCCAAATAAGGGATGTAACATTTAGGAAGAACCAGAGATGATTCACTGGTATTTCCCCAATGTCGTAGGAGCTGATCCCAGTTTAGAGCAAGACAGTACTTTGATTCTTCCTGAGCAGAGACAAAGGGGAGGAAGTGAATTAATGAGTTAGTCTAGAATACCTGTCAAGACTTCAACAGAGAGAGGGGTTGTGCTGAAGTCCTGAGTGACCCCGCGAATGGTGATGGTATAATGAGTGGCTGCTTTGAGCCCAGGCAGGTTCGTGGACCTCAGTCCTCCTGGGACCGTGAGGTTCTGGGCTGCCTCTGCTGTGTCAGCCTCCTGCACCTGAATGAAAAAGTACTCATAGGCCCCTTCCGGAGCAGTCCAGTTGAGTTTGAGGGCGTCCCAGCCCACCTCGTCCACCACAACATCTCCCAAATTGGGAGTTTCCCCTGGAGAAGGACAAAGAACTAGTTTAGTGATCAAATCCCACAACAAGTTCCAGGGAATCTTTAACACAAGAAAAAGCTTTGTATTACTTTGTATTACTTAAAAAAATGTGACTTTCTTTGCATAAACATAAACATGCATCATGCAACACTTTAACGTTTAGAAATGGAGCAAAGAGAGAGGGCGTGGGAAATTTTTTTTTTTTTTTAAATCTTAAAGAATTGCCTTAGCCCTCAGTAGATGAGAGAATTTTGTGATTTTGTTTCCCTTTCATGTATAGTGCCTTAATGTCCCTTAACAGGAGGGAGGCTGTTTATGGAGTTAAAGGTCCTCTCCACGGGAGCTGTGTGTTTAGTCCCTCAGGTTGAGCTCTGTACAAGTCCCAAGGGTGTCACTCATGTGGAGTGAAGCATTAAAGGTGGCCTTGGGATTGTGTAGCCTGATGGCCTGATGTCACAATTAAACCCCATAGACATAACTAGTGGGAGAACATGTCCATTCCAAAGCTAGTTGTGTCTAATGATTCACTGGCAGTTTCCTGCTGGGAAAAATAGAAGCTATAAATAGAAAGGGAAGAGATACCTGTGGAGGACTCAGCAGAGAGCACTGGTGTTCTATAGCCCTGGATCACCCCATAGATGGAGACTCTATAAGGCGTGGCAGCCTTGAGGCCTGGGATGTCCACAGCCCGGAGGCTACCAGGCACTGTGAGGTTCTGGGCTGCCTCCACCTTGTTGACCTCCTGCACCTGAATGACAAAGTGCTCATAGGCCTGGTCAGCTGCGGTCCAGTTGAGTCTGAGGCCATCCCAGCCAACCTCAGTCACGGTGAGGTTTTCCAGTTCAGGGGCTTGTTCTGAATAATGACAGAGATGGGGTCAGTTAAACTATTCCTCATAAAGTTTTGCTTCTGAGAACCTAGGAATGGCAAGCTCGATGCCACACCTACAGGCCATTGCTGCCCGAGTGCCATGTTTTGCTCACTGCATCTGCTACCAGTGCTTTCCCTATTAAAACATTAGCAGGACAACAATGTAATATTTCTTTTGTGGCCGGGTGCAGTGGCTCACACCTATAATCCCAGCACATTGCGAGGCTGAGGCGGGCAGATCATTTGAGGTCAGGAGTTCAAGACCAGCCTGGCCAACATGGTGAAGCCCTGTCTATACTAAAAATACAATAATTAGCTGGGTGTGAAGGTGGGCGCCTGTTGTCTCAGCTACTCAGGAGGCTGTGGCAGGAGAATCATTTGAACCCAGGAGGCGGAGGCTGGGGTGAGATAAGATGGCACCACTACACCCCAGCCTAGGTGACAGAGTGAGACTCCATCTCAAAAAAAAAAAAAATTTTGCCTTCTTGAATATTTGGGTTTTTCTCTTGGAAATGGTATTTTCCTGTTGATCAGTGTCCTGCAGATTTAGACAACTATACATCTATGTTAGCAATATTCTGAGCTTCAGTTTTCATTTTGGAATGTCTTGCTTCATAAGGGAGTGGCCCTCAGTTATTCTGGGGGTCTTGGTTTGAACTGTCTAACCTTCTGTATTTTGAGACAGTTGGCTCCTCTTAGATTCCCTTCTTTTTTCGAGGCTGAGGTGGGTGGATCACCTGAGGTCAGGAGTTCAAGACCGGCCTGGCTGACATAGAGAAACCCTGTCTCTACTAAAAATACAAAAGTTAGCTGGGTGTGGTGGCAGGCACCTGTAATCCCAGCTACTTGAGAGGCTGAGTTAGGAGAATCACTTGAACCCAGGAGGTGGGAGTTACAGTGAGCCGAGATTGAGCCACTGCACTCCAGCCTGGGTGACATAACAAGACTCCATCTCAAAAAAAAAAAAAAAAAAAAAGCTTCTCTTTTTTTTTGTTCTGCCTTAATATCCTCTGGGAGGTCTGTTTTATAGCTTATATTGGGATTTTGTCAGTTTCTAGGTCTAAATCATTTACACAGATCACATTAGTAAAGATTAGAGATGCTTTGAAAAACTGTTCCTTATTAGAAAAAAAGAGGCCCTGGGAGAAGCAGATCTTACGAAGCTCAAGGAAAACCAAATGCACCCTCTTCATTCATCTCCTGAATGCATGAAATTCCCTAAAAACTCACTGGTCTGAACTTGACTTAAGGGTGAAAATTTGCCCAGGGTTGAGCTTAAGTGGACTTTGCATAACTTAGGAAGGAAAGTATTTCTCTGGAAATGGATCCTGTAAACTAGAGAGTAGAAACTGCCTTTAAATCATTTAAGAGAACAAATTTTTTTTTTTTTTTAATTTGTACTTCACATTGCTGCTATTTCAAATGAGTCCTGTGTATCCATTAGAGCAGGCTTCTAACTTGAAAATCTTAGCTTGGAATTTGATCGAGGATATCCTCTCAGAGGAGAAAACATTTCTTTACTAGAATTGATTTAACTCAGACGTTTCCAAGTTCTGGGGAACATTCTTCCTACTTGTTTCATATTGTCAGAGCATGTGCTCTTTCAAATTTTGTTTGATCGGGAACAGAGATCCACAAGCTGTTAGCTGAGGCCCACATCTGGCCTGCCGCTTATTTTGGTAGTCAGCAAGCTAATAACAGTTTTGTACTTTTTTATATGGTTGGGAAATAAATCCAAAGAAGAATATTATTTCATGGTGCATGCAAGTCATATAAAATTCCAATTCTGGTGCCACAGATAAAGTTTTATTGTAGCATAGCCATGCCTGTTCACTTATATATTGTTGATGGCTGCTTTTGTGTTACAAAAGTACAATTGAATAATTGTGATGGAAACTGCCTTGTCCGTAAAGTCTAAAATATTTACCATTTGGCCCTTTACAGAAAATGTTTGCAATACTTGATCTTGAATGCCAGTATACAGACTCTTCTTTAACCCCAGCTCATGTCCTAAAGCTTATGCCTGAGGCTCTGAAGTGGTTCTTAACCACCTAAACACGGCCTCTATGAGAAAGGGAGGACCCCAAACTCCAAGTGATGTATCTAGGTTTAGGAAAAGAAAGGAGGTATCAACTACGTTTAATTTTGCTGGGCCTTGTGAGGTCAGAAACAGTGCCCCCTGATGCAGTGATTATACCCCTGACCTTGGGATTTGAGCACTACTAAACTCAAGAGCATGTCCTTCTCAAATATTCCAGCAGCCCTGATGTAGAAAGAGATATAGGACAAAAACAGAGCTAAATGAAAATGAAATCAATCCTATGTCTTTTTAGCTCCCTTTTTAAATCCCACTTTCCTGTTTTTGTTCCTCTGCTGTCCACCTGTCAGACACTAATCTGTCATTGACAACGTACCCCTTCATGTGAATTAAGTTACTATCTTACTTCTGAGGGTGTCTATCTTTTAATCCTTATCTTGTGACATAATAATATGTGACATAAAACACATTTTTTTCCTGAAAGAAATTTTAATGCAGCTTGTAAGAGATATTGGGAAAGTTACCTCACTGGGGTTGGGGGAATGAGATTGTGGATTGCCCATTAAACTGTGACAAGAGATGGATGGAGAGAGAAGATTCATGTTGGAAAAAGTGTCTTCCTGATGAGAATCATCTCTCTTTGAATCAGGTTTCTAATATGGCTCTGATGCTTTTATCTAATGGTCCTCACATCCTGTTTAATCTGTTCACATAGTTGATAGAGTGATTTTTTTTAACATAATGTCATATTGTTCAGTAAATAGTATCAGCGATGGTGTTGGTAATTCTGCTAACACTTTTGACCATTTCCCTACTTCTTTTTTGTTGCTGTTGGTAGGCAAATCAAGAAAGAGCATTGGTTTATAACTCAGAGAGGCAGTACTGTGGCCATGTCAGTAGAGAATGCTATGGGTGCCCCGCCCAGATTCCTTTATTAAATAAATGCTAGCTAAATAAGTAAAAGGTACAGCTTCCACAAATAAAATCAGTAGCTAAATTAAAGAGAGAGGGGTTTCAAATTATGAACGAAGGGGGAATATTATGAATAAAAATACAGTAGACAATAGTTGAGGTAAGGACCAAGAGGCTTCACATAAATGCTGGCTCCACATTTCAACAGCAAATGACACACTGTGGACTTACTGCCCTAGAAGCCAAGTGTTTCCGTTATAGATTCCACACTGAATTTCTTGGCATTTCTTTATGAAAAGGCTGTTGTCTTTTTCTTACAGCTGTGCACTGGAATCTACCCTCTAAACAATGTCAGTGGGCCTGTGAAATCAGAAGTTTGAAATCCCATTGCTGTGCTCCTGGTGGGTTGAGCAGCTGGTCTGGAGGAATTTCTGGCAGTGCCAACTTAAAACCTTTAGATGGTTACCATCTTCTCGGTGCTAATCACCAAGTGCTGGCTTGATGAGGAACCCACTTCAGTGTCCACTTATGGGAGAAAGGGTGATTCTCTCTCAGTGGGCGGATGGTCACATCCAAGCCTGACAACCCCAAGGGGTATATTTAAAGTTTTCCTGTCATCTCTCAGAGATAAGACAATTGGAATCAGAAGCCCTGGCTGCCTTTAAAACTTTCAGTGATTTCTTTGTAACTGTCAAGAACCTAGCCCCTTTGCAGATGTCCCTGATGATTTCTCTAGCCTCCTATCCTACTGCTTTCTCACTCTATCATATAGGAGGACTGTATAGCTTGCCGTTCACTAAGCTAACATTTCTCGTGTCTTTGAGCTTTTCAGATGCTATTCCTCCTGCTGGAAATGTCATTACTTTTTCTCCACTTGCCCAACCCCTTTTCTTTTTCAGAACTCAACCAAGCATCACTTCTTCCAAAAAGCCTTCTCCAATGCTCTTCATTCCCTTTGCTTAGGTCTGTGAGGCATACCTGCCTCTATGCTCCTGTGGCCTCCCACAAATCCCTCTAAAACAGATAAGCTACAGTGTTATAATTTTGGTTTTGGTTCTCTCTCTTACAGCAACATGTACCATTTCCTGAGAGGAGAAGCTGCTTCTTTCTGTTCTACACACAGCATCGCCTGACCCACGCAGGTATGAAATAAATATTTGTTGGATGGATAAATATTTGAATAAACTTCAGTTTGCCCTGTGAGAATATCAAAATAGCAAATCAGAGCAGAATCTTCTTTATTACTTGTAGCTGTGGCTAAAAACAAAATTCCATCTCTCCTCTTCCAAAATTTTTGAGAGTTACTGGGATGTCACTGTCAAGGCTTATGCTGCTATGAAAAGATGCTTTGCTGGGTTTGTGTTTCTACCTATGCCCCCTGCCTCCTGTTGTTTACAACATGCAGCAAATTCATGGCTTTGACCTTAAGAAGGGTGTAGTTGTGTTTATGAGAGTACAAAAGCAGAGAGAAAACGGGAGATAGAGGAGAGGAGAGGAGAGAGGAGAGAGGAGATGGGAGGAAGGAGAGAGGAGGAGAATAGTGGGGAGGAGAAGGAAAGAGAAGGGAGGGAATGGGAGAGGAGGAGAGGGAAGGATGCCTGGTACACATTAATTTTTTAAAATGCCAACAGACATAGTACCTTTCTTTCTTCCTTCCCTCCTTTTTCCTGCTTTTCCTCCTTTTCCTTCCTTCCTTCCTTCCTCCCTTCTTTTCTTTCCTCCCTTCCTTCCCTTCCTCCCTTTTCTTACTTTCATTTATCCCTCCCTCCCTTCCCTTTTTCCTTCCTTCCTTCCCTCCCTCCCTCCTTTCCTTCCTTCCCTACCCAGATTAAGCTAAATTTAAGACTTTCTAAGGGAACGATTTTCCATCTCTTATTCCTTAAGGAAAGAATTGGGCTGTGAATGCAGAGGTGGAAGGGAAGAATCGGAAGGTTCAATGGAAATGCTGACTCTGGAGTAGCCAGGGTCCCCAAACACTTATGAAGCTCATATCACGTACTTGTCTGTTTTCAGGGCACTGGGATGCAGCAGTAGATAAAGGAGTCAGTCGTTACATTCTGGCCTCTGATGGGGAGTTAGGCCCTAGATATTATGGTAAGCCAACGCTTGCATAATATCAACGCAGATGAATGACACAAGGAACTCTAGAGCAGCATGAAGAGGGGTAGATCAGGATGGGGGTGCCTTTTTAGGTTGGTGGTCAGAGAAGCTCTCTGTTCTGGGTCACACCTGAACTGCTGAGTGAAACAAGGGAGCACGTGGGAAGCACTGGGAGAAGAGTGATATCCAGGGAGCAGGAGCAGCACACGCCAAGGCCTGAGGGTGGGAGCAGGCTCAGCGAGCTTAAGGTACAGTGCAAAGGCCGAAGAGGCCATGGTGCAGTGAGCAAGGGCATGAGTGACAGGACTGAGGTCAGAGAACGGGCCAGCCGGGCCAGATTCTGTAGGGCCCTGTAACCCATGGCTGGGTCTTTGGGCAAGAGGTACGATTGGTGACCAGGTTATGCAAAGCCTTGCACTATGGCCCAGTCCGTTGCTAAAACCCTAGAATTCCCTGGGAAAAATTCCATTTTTTTTTTCTGTAAACTCCACAGACCTTGAGTGGTGTCTTGTAAACTTCTGCTATTAAGAATCCAGTGATAGAGAGCTGGGAGGTTCGTTCTTCTGAGGGTTGAACCCAGCGCTCCGCAACATTTCAGGACTTAGAGCCACTTGGTTCTTTCACCCAAGAGCTCTCACTTTTCCTGTTTTCTTGCTTCCTATATGCTTGCCAAGGCCAGGTGCCTGGGCTTCTACTTCTTTACCTATTCTATGTAACACATAAAGTCCTGTTTGCCTCTTATGTCTCTGTCCAAAAGCGTCTTCCCATTGTAAGCCTTTCTGGATTCTCTGAAGTCAGATCCAGTGTCTCCTGCGCACTGGCTGCACCCTCTGTACCCTGAATCGTAGCAAGCAGGATGCTATCTCAGCGTCTGTTTGCTCTACAGTGAGTTCCTTGGAGCTGAATACCCATCTTCTTTGCTCTAGTAGCCCCAGAACTTAGCACAGAGCATGGTGATAGCATTCTATTGGCTGAGTGAATGCAGAAGACTTAGAATTCAAGAGAGGGAAATAAATGTCTGCTTCACATTAAATAAAACATATATATATCCCCCCCCCCACCCCGGAGAAAGGGATAGGGTAAATATTCTGTGGACAGTGGAGAAGAACCAGCAAAAAGAATTTTGCAAATTTTTCCTACACTGAAGAATGTCTTTAAATATGAAACATGATATCTTTGAAATGGTATTAAGGAGGCGTGGTAGGGAAAATGAAATTACTGAGACTTTGGAATGCCGATATGGGGCTCACATTCAGAAACAGAATAATTCCAGCTAGTAAGTCTCCTGGTGATGGCCACGTTACCTCCTTTCTGTAGTGGAGAAGCCCCACACCCCAGAATCTCCAGGAGATAAAACCTCTCCAGTGACTGCTGAGGCGTGGGGCTTTCTCACTGGAGGAAGCAAGCAATGTGGCCATCACCAGAAGGTGGAGTGATTGGGGGGACGATGAAAATCTCTTAGAAACAGCATTTATCAAACTCAAGGGAAAGCTGAGAGAAAGGGGCAGAGGAAGGAGGAGGACAACGAAGAGGAGGAGGGAGGGAGGAGGAAAGAAAGAGAAAGAGAGAAAGAAGAGAGAGGGATTTTGTCTTTTGTCTATTTCTGATTCATTTGTTGCCCCTTGACACTTTATAACAAGCTCATGTTTATAAAGCTGAAATATTTAAATCTCTACTGTAGATTTATTTCTTCTTGATTCTATCCCCCCTCTTAGTTTTGATTAAACTACTCTTTCAGAGCATCCTTGATTCTCATCTTATAGTTAATGCAGAGTCAACAGAATTGACCACCGAACTCATTTCAGACTCTGGCAGAGACTGCTCATTGTCTGCCAAATTTCCCTTTTACAAATAATCTCCATTTTATGTGGAAGCAACATGTTTGGATGAAAGACTACCTTTCCACGTCTCCCTTACAGCTAAGAGTGGCCAACGAACTACGGAGAAGTGATTGGTGGAGTTTCCAGAAAGACTCACCTAGAAGGTGCTCCTCTTTGGGAGTTTTGGTTTTCTCTCCCTTATGCTGCCTAGAACACAGACGTCATGGCTGTACTACAACAGCCGTGTTGTGACACTGAGATGACTTTGAGAATGGAAAAGAAAGGACTAAACATGGTGAAAAAGAAAGAAGCAGCCTGGGTGCCTGACAATTTGAAACTGAGTTATCCCTGTACCTCCCAGCTCCAGATTCATTTTATAAGAAAGAAAACCAACTTCTATCTTATGTAAATGACTGTAATTTGAGACTGAGGATACTGCAACAAAGACTGTTCAAGCCATTTCCAAATATGCCCATTCGTCTAACCCTTTTCTTGCTTATCAAGGCTTAACTGGAATAACATCTCTTGCCATGACCTCTTTGCCAGCTGCTCCTGATTTCCCCAGATCACTGTTGTTCTTGAGTTCTGTCTAGATTCTGAGTACCTAGTCTTCTGCAAGCATTATGAGCAGGCACACGAGTCCACTTAACAATGCGGACTTTGGGAACCACTTTTCCTCAAGTATCAGCATGATGCAATGTATGCAGTAGGTGGTTAGTACATGCTTACGAACTACATTGGAAGTAAAAGACTATTACTTGCCAAACCCTGGAGAAGTGACATTTTCCACCTGTACATTTTGAATATTTGGTGGCCAAAACTGAATGGGATTATTTTTTGAAAAGGAAGAAATATTTTAAAAACCTGATTGTCTCTTCAGTGTAGCCACCAAGTAAGCATGGGAGCAGGTTTAGCGAATAGGTTGCATGGGCCAGAATGTCAGGATTAGCTGTTGTCATAGACAAACTAGGTTAATGTCTTAATGACTAAGAGAAAAGAGAAATGAGAGGGCACTGTGGAAGTCTCAAAGGGACATGTGCCACACTCTTCATAACACAGAAAGCAAAAAACCTGGAATAAAAACATTTTGTGGAAAATAATCAAAAAACATTATTACCAACATCTTGGTCATCTTTAAAAGAAATAAAATGAAAAGTAAATTCATTGTTAGGCTAAAAGAAGGAAATAGACAAATAATTAAAAAGATTCTGTGAAGCACACATAGTTAAAAAAAGAAAACAAAAATTGTAGGCAAACGCAAACACAAATCCTGTTGTTTTAGTTCTTCTAGGAAGAGATATTTCAAAACCCCGATTGCCCAGTGGGAGAACTTTGTTGTATCAGTTGACAGGAGGCAGAAAAGACAACTAAGCAGCCCTTTCAAAGTGGTGTTCAGGGGCTTCAGGCATGGAGAAAGTGGCTTGTTTTGCATATGGCTTGCTCATGTGAGGACAACCTGGCTGAAGAGATCTGACAACCTCAGAATCAACCTAGAGTTTGGAGGAAGCTCAGGGCAGACTCACCAGTGGATGCCTTCAGGCGTGCAGGCTTGCTCTTGTGCCTGCCCTTCTCGGCTGTCAGGAGGATGTTGTATTCCTGTCCTGGGCTTAGGCCTCTCAGGACATAGGAGGTGGTGTTTCTTGGCAGCTGCACCTCCACCCGCTGGCCTGTGGGGAGGCTGTAATTGAGGCGGTAGCGGTCAAACTTGGCCAACGGTGTCCTCCAGAGCAGGGTCAGGCTGGTCTCTGCGGTTTCAGAAACCCGAAGGTCCTTGGGTGCGTCCAACTCTGGGAGGAGAACAGAGATGAATGCTCTTCAGGTTGCAAGGCAGGGCTGCATCTGGGGCTGAAAGTCAACTGCCTCTGGGCTAGAATCCTAGGTCTGCCACAGGGGAGCTGAGGGACCACATACTATTCACCTCTCTGGGTCTCTCTTTTCACTTCTGTAAAACAGGTCTAATTATAAGGTCGAATTAAGACATAGACTTAAACTATGATCCTGTTACTTATAAACTGCTTGACAGGGGTATAAAAGTTAGGTGTTTTCTCAGAGAAAACCCCACAGATGTGTTTGGAGTAGACAATAGTTTATTTAAAAGATGCATTTGATTACCAATTTAAAAATGTTTGTGAATTTTTTATAAACCCTGGTTCTAATTTTTCTTTTAAAAATCTTCCATCCCCCTTCCCGTACAGGGGATGATGTTGGCCTCATATAGATGGACTGTGCTTATATTCCTTTTGAATTTCAACACTGAAGTTAGATAGTACTACAGGGCCCTTTCTCCTCTGGGCTTCTACTTTTTCTCTTTAAACAGGTTTTGGCCACACTGGCCCTCTCTCGTCTGCCCAGCACCAGCTCAGTGGGATGGGAATCCCAGGTATGCCTCACCTGTGGCTGCGTTGATGGTTGCTGGATTGCTCTCCTTGTCTTCCTTCACAGCAGAAACTCCAATCCCATATTCAGTTCCTGGCCTCAGACCTAAGGAGAGAATGTGCAAGCTAAGATTCATCCTGAAATCAAAGGGACTTTCAGAGGATGATAAAAATGGCTTTGAGTTGGTCTCTGGAGGTTATAACCAATGTTCAGAATGTTTTACAAAATAACTCGCTGCAGTCCAAGTAAGCGATATGTCTGGAAATTGGACTTATTTCTGAGGGTTGGGTTGCAAATGGGGACATGTGGGAGGAAGTGCCCATCCTTTAAGGGCCCTCTAGGGCTGGCTGGCTCAGGCAGGCAGAGATGCAGAGCTCACCAGTGAGTGTTGTTTTGGTCGTGGCTTGTTGGCTCTTTGGGACATCAACCTCAGCATGGTCCCCTCCGGAGATGGGTGCATACTTAATTCTGTAACTGTCAATAGCTGCCTTGCCATTCCTCCATTCCAGGGTGATGCTGTTATCTGTATGGGAAACTCGTCGAAGATTCCTGGGAGCATCGAGGCCTGTTTGAGAGAAGAAGGAACATTTGCTTTGAATATATCAGTCACAAGACAGCCAGAGTCTTTGACAGCTAAAGCTGACATATGAAAGGTGCCTGTCACTAGAGAAAATTTACAAAATTCTCAGCACACTCATCTGTCCTTATAGTTGATGCGCAAATCTAAACAAATGCTACAGATTTGCACCTTTCCCTATTATCCTATTATGGTTGACTGTAACAATGTAGTCATTTGTGCTTTTCTCAGACTTTGTGTTTAAGAACAATACAAAGACTTAAGAATAAGCTCATGAGAGCAAGAACTGGTCTTTTGCATTTTCTCATGGTATTTCTTTTCCTTTTCTTTCTATTTGTTTTTTAGATGGAGTCCTGCTCTGTCACCAGGCTGGAGTGCAGTGGTACGATCTTGGCTCACTGCAACCTCTGCCTCTTGGGCTCAAGCGATTCTCCTGCCTCAGCCTCATGAGTAGCATGTGCCACTACACCCAGCTGATGTTTGTATTTTTAGTAGAGATGGGGTTGGCCATGTTGGCCAGGACGGTCTTGATCTCTTGACCTCGTGATCTGCTCGCCTTGACCTCCCAAAGTGCTGGGATTACAGGTGTGAGACACCATGCCCGTCCTTCTCATTATATTTCTAATAACTCACAAAGTGATTACTGAGCTCTGAAAAAATATTTACTGAATGAAAAATGGACACTTCTGAATTTTTAAAATAATGTCATAGGCTAAGGTGATAGGAGGCTCATTTGTCATATATGTTTTACATATATTGTATTTTACTTCAAAAATATTTATTTGAACTTTAAGGAGAATTCTTGTCTGAGAATATCATACCAGCATCTTCTGTGTATGTCCCTCGCCCCCAAAGGTGCTTTAGAAGGTTATTTGGAATTCTGTGTGTTTTTTTTTTAATTAATTAACAAATTGCTACAATATTTTCAAATTTAAAAGAGTAGAAATACTCCTTTTATTCTTCTTACTGTAAAATGAGCCTGGAAGACACCCCAACATGAAGTGGGATGGAAATTTTTCAATCTTTCCTTCACTGTATCTGTTAACAGGGGAAGGCCTTTTACCTGTTGTGAAGGTCTCTTTGGCTGGGTTGCTCGACATGTCACCTCTGCGGGAGACGAGGGACACCTCGTACTCAGTGTCAGGCTTCAGGTTCCCGATGGAGTACTGGTTCTCGTCCTCTGTGAGATCGATGGTGGTACGGTCGCCTGGCGCATCTTTGATGCCGTAGGTCAGCTCGATGCCGTCAACCTCAGCCAGGGGCTTGAACCAGGTGATCAAAGCAGTGGTGTCTGTGACATCTTTCACCTCGATCTGGCTGGGGGCATCCAAGCCTATGATGGGCAGAGGACAGAATGGGTTCAGAGGTCAGGGCCAGTGCCTGAGGCTGAGCAGAGAGAGGACTTCGTAACTCTCCAGGCCTGTGGGTGAACACTTAGCTGTATACTAACCACTTGACTTTAGTTTACCTTTCTGAACCTCAGGTTTTGGTTTAAAAAGCTCTAAGTAGGGATAATAGCAGCTACCTCTAGTGTTTCTTGTTTTTTCAAATCTTAAGAGAGATAAAGCTTGCAAGGCATCTAGCATAGAGCCTGGCTCATGGATGTCACATTAAAAAAAATAAAAGGTTGTTCTTTTGTTATTACTATTACTGTTCTCATAAGTTGAGGAAACATGCTTTGGGGATACTTCATTTGAAAAAATGAACTTACTTTTTCTACATCTTTAATTAGGCAAAACTTCCTGGGTGGCTGAAAACTTTTCCATCAGAATTACAAAGCAGGAAAGTGAGGCAGTAGACTGTCTTGACAGCGTATGGAAAGTTATTTTTGATAAAAAGAATTCACGCAAGAAAGTCATTGCTATTTCAAGCCCTGCCCATTTTTGCATGCTCATCTTGACTTTTTCTGCCTCGCTCACTCTGGTGTTGTACTTTGATAGATGCTCAGAGCTCTGGAAGCACATTATGCGGTTGTGCATCACCTGGTCTCTGCACATGCTGTTCTCTCATTTCTTCTAAGATCATACCTCTCTCTAAAAATCTCCTGTGCATCCTTCAAAACCCCACTTAAATGCTGTCTCCTAATGAAAAGCCTTTTTTTTTTTTTTTTTAAACCCTGCTGCACTCAGGTAAACACATATTCCCTCCCTGTGGCTGCAGCTGTCCTTAAAGAGCAATCTAGTGTCATACCTTTCTTACTGTTTCATAACAGATTTCTGTACTGCAGAATCAATTTAGATGGGGTCATTGACTCATTCAGAGAGTGAGTCTTTTTTAATTCCCAGCATAGAGACAGGCACATTCTGGGTATTCAGTAAATGTTTCTTTTTAAAAAAATGTTTGTGTTTTCAGCATTGGTTCAGTAAACAATAACAAGTGAAAGGAAATCGGCTTTATACAGGGAATGAAAAGGAAGAGTAATTCGCAGCTGATTGTGAGAAAACCGCAGTCTGTTTTTGAAGTCTAGGTGTTCACACATCAGTCTCAGCTCACAGATAATGTACTTATCAAATGCGTAATGAAAACGATGCCACAAAAATGGACAGAAGCTGCCTGTTCTCTGTTCTTATAGGTGCTAGCAAGCACCCAAACCGTATCTACTCCCTTCCTTAGTACCTCTTTCATTAAAGAAGCTGGGATTCAGTCAAGGACACTGATACCCCCCAAATTTTGGACCTTTGAATAGCAGAAATTAACACTGCTCTGTTCTTATCAAGTGCAAACATGGTGCTTTGTTATTTATGCCTTGAGTCTTACGACAACCCCACAAGGAGAATACTGTAAACCCATTTTCAGCTGTTGGATTTGAAGCTTAAAGAAACAGATTTTTCCAAGGTGATGGTGAATGGTGAAGATGGAATTCAAACTCAGAACTGATTGAATCCAAAACCCATCCTTTTTCCCCTTTACATGACAACATCTCTCAATATTGACCTCAAAAGTAAGTGTAATACCACCTTTATATAGATGCCAGAGAGAAGGAGCCAAAGGTGTTTTGAACTGAAAGCTTAAGGCCCTTTAAATCTGGAAAAAAGGTTAAAGGTTTAAAGGCTTCAGGTATATCAGCAAAATGAACAGGTAAATAACTGTCCCCCTATGTTGAAATTTATATGATTTTGCAACTTCAAATGTGAGAATGTTTGTTCTGAAATAAGAAGAAATAAAGCAGCCAATTCCCAAATGTAGATTAAAAAGAAAAGAGCAGTGAAAAAAAAATCTTTTGTATTTTCAGTGCACCTCCTCCATGGCAACTAAGCATTTGCTTTTTCTTGTCTTTGTCTTTCTGTTGATCTAATGATTTTTTTTTCCTGTTGGTGCCTGCTTTTCTACCTACCACAGAGAGATGCTGTCAGGATGATGGAAAACGCTTGCTTATGAAGGAGAAAATCCATGGAATTGGCTATGAGCTAGGCAAAATGTGCAAATATTTAAATGCAAGATGTTCTTTCTTGTCATTAGCAACTGATTTAACTTTTCCAACAACCCCTGCCAAGAAGAGTCAATTACTTAAAGAGTTGATGCATATGTTATCTTGAAGAAAATAAAGAGGTTTTCCTTTATGGAAGTGCAAAATTATGTATTTTTTTCTTTTTAAAAAACTTCAGGCTGTAATCCTAGCACTTTAGCAGGTTGAGGCAGGTGGATCACTTGAGGTCAGAAGTTCGAAACCAGCCTGGCCAACATGGTGAAACCTCATCTCTACTAAAAATACAAAACAATTAGCTGGGTGTGGTGGTGGGCACCTGTAATTCCAGCTACTTGAGAGACTAAGGCAGGAAAATCACTTGAACCCAGAAGGCAGAGGTTGCAGTGAGCTGAGATCACACCACTGCACTCCAGAGTGGGAGACAGAGTGAGACCCTGTGTCAAAAACAACAACAAAAAATTTCTTCCTGGTAGAGCAACTCCAAATTCAGATATTTTTCTTACCAAATGATCTAGTACTGCTAAATTCTATTCTACTCACAAGAAGTTCTGACATCATTAGCATTGAGTAAATTTTTATTCAGGTTTCTATTGAAGAGATAGAATCAACATTCTGCATAAATCAGAGCCTAGTCAATGTTAGCAGAAACGGGGTTAAAGTTATAAAACTTACCCTGGCTTAAAGTTACGCTCCTGATAGTGTTAACTATGTGATGTTAAAGTGATTTAGCTTCTTTACGATTTAACATTAATATTTTCCCCTCGTCTGTCCTAGAACTGGGTGCTAATATTCAACTAGTGACATGGTAGATTGTTAGCAATGGACTTAATTATCTATCTTCAGGTAGTTCATGCCCCTTTGGAAGGCAATTTTGAAACTCCTTTCATCAAGAGACAGATCTGTTTCTCCATTCCTTAAACATAAATTGGCCTTTGGATGTACTTTGGTAGAAGTGATCTAATGCCAGTTTTGAACCTGTTCAACAGTTGTGTGAACAGGACCAGCATCCTGGAGAATGAGAGACCTGTGAAGAAGAAAGACACCATCCTGGCTGAGGCCATCCTAGGCCAATCCGCCCCTTAATCACACAGATCTGTGAGGAGTGCCGTCAAGAACAGATAAACTGCTCAACTGAGCCCAAACCTAGATCACCAACATGCAAAGAATGGTCATTTTAAACCACTGTAACTGGACTTTTAAAAATGTAGCAAAAAGTAAATGATATAGATGCTATATGAGAAGGCACTTTCTTAACCAGGAGATGCTATGAGGTACAATCAGCCTTATCATTGTATCAGGGGTATTAAAGGTGATACTCACGTGTGGTGGTCACCTTCTTAAGGCCAGGGCCCCGGGTATTGTTTTTCACTATGTGCAGAGATATCTCATACTCTTGCCCAGGAGCTAGACCGGTTTGCCGGTAAGAGGTCTCTGGCCTCCTCAGGCTTTTGGTGATCTCTCCCTCATCTTCTTTATTCTGAGAGATAGAAGGAGCTTGGTAAGACTTAGGGGAGGTGTTAGTCTCTTAATTTATGTGATTCATTCACTCTGTATTCATTCAATCCTCTTTCATTTTTTCATCTATTCATTAGGCACTTACTATGCATCAGATCAGTATGTGAACCACTGAGATACGGAGATGATAAAGACATTTCTCTAGTTTGTTTCTCCCTCTCGTAGACCTCTACCCCTTTGTCATGCAAGTCAAATGACAGAATGTGAGAGCCAAAGGACTTCTGAAGCCACAAGCTCAATCCCTCCTTTGGTAGACTGAGGCCAGCATCAGAGAAGCAGGGTGATTGTTGGATAGTCACACAGCTAGTTGGTGGCAGAGGTGGGGCTTAAATTCAGAGAACAAGTTCCCTGCCTTACATGTGCTTTTGGACCTGGAGAGAAGGGCTGCTCAAATCTGAGGTGTACCTGTGTTTTGAGGGAGAGACCATTTCTTCTCTTCTTTGCCTCTGAGTAGAGATTTCCAAGGTGATGAGGGACAACTGGAACCTTGAGATGACAAGTTCTATTTGTCTAGGCTCTCACCCCTAAATGCTGTACTCACCGACTTATTAAAATGAGGGGAAAACCAACATCCCTTAAAATATAGATGCTAATACAAAAGGTACTAATTAGAGTCTTGCCCTCCACCAAAAGCTAAGGAAATTGAGTTGATACAAAAGTCTTCAGAACCCTTTGATCATCTTTCAAATCCTTGAGGTCAAATGGATCTGCTCTTTTGTACTCCTTACCATATTCCGGAAGATGATCTCCCAGGTTTCAAAAGCAATGTCTAGAGGATCCCACTCCACTTCCACAGATGTCTCCTTGATGGACTTGAATTTCAGGCCTTCAGGTGCAGGCAAGTCTATAAGGAACAACACAAATAGAATGTAAGGATAGGGCAGGTGTGTGGGTGGGCAATGCAGCCGTGATTCCACTAAACCAGACTGGATGTCTGCAATGGTCAGGGCTGACAACAAGAGCAGATGTCCTTTCACAGCTTCTTCTGGGATAAGGTCTACTATGAGGCTGTATAAAAATTAATATTAGAACAAACAGTATCATTAATTGTGTCTATTTCATATAGTGAAATCTAAAACGAACACAGGCTTTGTAATCAGCCAGACTTGGGCTTAGAATCTAAGCTCTACTGTTACTATCAATGTGAACTTGAGCAAATTGCATACAATGCTCTAAGCCTCAGTTTCTTCACCTAGGAAAGGAAGATAAATATGTCTTCTACTTGGGAATGCATTGAGGAGCGAGTGATGTACTCCCTGTAGACTGCTGGGCCTGGTTCGTGGCATGCAGAGCAAGTTCAATAAATGGCAGCCAATGTTGTTATTATTAAGCAAGAAAGGGTCAATTTCTAGCCAGAGCTTGCTTTTTAGATATGAAGGTAATTATGCTGATGCTAAAATCATAAGGCAGAATGTTTCCACTTAAAAAAAAATAGACAGTGAGCTTCACTGAAAAGCCATAGAGTGAAGAGCATAAACCTGCCAGGGCTGCCAGGGTTAAAGTTTTGCTTTTACTACTTGTTAGTGGCATGATTTGGGATAAGATGCTTAATTTTCCATTTGATGTGTTTCAACATGTTGAAAAAAAAAAAGTTGCTTAACCATGCGGTCTCAGTTTCCCCATCTATAAAATGGGGTTAACAGCTCTTATTTCATACATATATTAACTCATAAAACGAGGACTTTTTTTTTTTTTTTTTTTTTGAGATGGAGTCTTGCTCTTTTGCCCAGGCTGTAGTGCAGTGGTGTGATCTCGGCTCACTGCAAACTCTGCCTCTTGGGTTCAAGCTATTCTCTGCCTCAGCCTCCTAAGTAGCTGGGATTACAGGTGTGCACCACCACACCTGGCTAACTTTTATATTTTTAGTAGAGATGGGGATTCACCATGTTGGCCAGGTTGGTCTTGAACTGCTGACCCCGGGTGATCCACCTGCCTCGGCCTCCCAAAGTACTGGGGTTACAGGCGTGAGCTACCATACCCAGCCAAATGAGGTTTCTTATACTAATATGTAGACTTCTTACAACGAAGTCTAGTACATAGCAAACACTCGCTAAGTGTTACTTGTAATGATTCTCTCTGGCAGGAAGCATATAGGAGAGCAAAGAGAAAGATTTTATGGAAAACAAGGTATTTCTTTAAGAAGTGATTCTGTGGACCTAATTCTAGGCTCTTACTTGGTGTAGCTATAACAAACGACAATAGGATGGTAGGGGCCGTGGCGAGGGAGGGCTGAGGTCAGGTGAGGCTGCCCAAAAGAGTTCTGCTCACTCACACGTGGCCACCCTGGCGCTGACGGGAATGCTCTTCTTGTTCTCCAGGATGGCGAATACCCGGATAAAGTACTCCACACCAGGCTCCAGCTCCCGGATGATGGTGGACGTCTGGTCCCCGGGCACACGGAACTGCATTTCCAGGCCGCCCTCATGGGTGGGCGTGTACACGACGAGGTACTCCGTGACCCGCATCTCATTGTCCCAGGCCAGGTTGACCGTCTCTTCCGTCACTTCTGTCACGATGAGGTCTTTGGGAGGAGACACTGGCAGGAATAACAAAGGACATCTTGGTTCAACAGTGTGCCCTATAAAATCCCTCTAGGTTTGTTTCTCTTGATCTGTCTCTTCCACCATCAGCCACAGAGGACTGAAGATCTTCCATTGTCTCTAAAATGCAGAAAGCATCAATGACCCCCTGCTGTGATCCATCTTAAGACCTGTGGTGGCTGTTCCTTAGTCCATTTACTTCAGGCTGGAGTCCCAGGTCAGCTGTGTGGCCTTTGGTGTTCCAGCCTCTCTAACTTTCTCTGCTCCCTGGGTCTTAGTTCAGATGCAGGCCGTTGGGATGGGAAAGTGCAGTCTTAGCATGACTCCCTGTTCTGAACCCAGTTACATGTCCCTAGCAGTGGGACAGTATTTTGGGCTCATCTGATCCAACGTTCTTATTTTACAGATGTGGGTAAGGCAGAATGACTTGACCAAGTTTGCTCACTTCATCAAGTTTAGAACTTAGATCTCCTCCCTGCCAGCCTGGTGTTCTTTCCAACCAGGCTTCCCTGCTTGGGCCCGATTGAATGCAAAGCCATTTATTTATGTCTAGATACCAGTAACTTTAGTAAAGGCAAAAATTTTCCATTATGACAATTATAATATGGGTGGAAGAGAGAAGTACAAAGAAGACACTCATTAAACATGAGCATTATTTTTCTCTCCTGTGTTTTCATTTAACCAGGGTTTACTGAGCATTTACTATGTGCTAGACCGCACACTAACTGCTAGAAATAGTGCCCTTTTAAGGATAAGGAGCTTACAGACTTTAGGATTAAAAAAACCAACAAAAAACAAAAACAAAACCAGTAACAAAAGACAATTAAAAGGCAGGCAATAGGATAATAGGCATTGTGGATAATAGGCATTTTGTCTTTAGCCGAGTATGCATTTGAAATAGTTGTTTTTATGTAATGTCACTGCATATTCAATTTAGCTGATTTTTTTAAGACCATTCAAATAAAGAGATTTTGTTTACTGTTGGTTTGATGTCAGTGGAGAGTAGGAAGGAAAGCTAATGTTTAGCAAAAGAGAGGTTATTTCTTTACCTCATCTTGGATAATAGATGTTAAACTCCTGTAGATGAGTTAGGCAGACTCGAGTACCAGCTCTGTGATGTGTCAGCTGTGTCCCTGAGACAATTATATTACCTCTCTGAGCCCTTCAAGCCCTTAAACAGGTCACCTTGTAACAACTGCATGACAGGGCCCTCTTAAAGAGTCATTATGGGGGTGTGTTTAAATGGATATATTGATATGTACGAAGAATCAGTGTGTATGTATGTTTATAAATCTAAACGTAGTTTTCCAACCCACACTAGGTGTCCACTCCATCACAGCCATCATCATGCTGGTCCGTGCCCTGGGACTCACCCTCTGAGCAGTCTTCTCCGGTGTAGCCCTCATTGCAGATGCAGCGGCCTGAGACGCACTGCCCCAAGTTGCTGCAGTCCCTGGGGCAGGAGCGCTGGCCACAATCCAGGCCTGTGAAGCCCTCATGGCAGAGGCACTGGCCATCCTCACAGCGGCCGTGGCCATGACAGTCACTGGGACATCTTTGCTCCTTGCAATCTTTGCCCGTGAATCCTTCATGGCACACGCACTGCCCGTTCACACAGCGACCCTGGCCATGGCAGTCATTCGGACAGGAGAGTTCTGCGCAGTCAGGGCCGGAGAAGCCGTCCTCACAGACGCACTGTCCATCCACACAGCGGCCCCTGTTGCTGCAGTCCCTGGGGCATCGGCGATCCCGGCAGTCTTCCCCTGTGTAGCTGTCATCACAGACGCACATGCCATTCACACAGCGGCCGTGCTGGTGACAGTCATTGGGGCAGCTCATGTCACTGCAGTCATAGCCCTTGAAGCCTTGCTCACATACACATTTTCCCTGGACGCAGCGGCCCCGACTGTGACAGTCGTTGGGGCACCGCAGCTGGCTGCAGTCCTCCCCAGTATAGCCCTCATCACACACACACTGCCCATTGACACAGCGGCCATGGCCACTGCAGCCATTGGGACACTTGAGCTCCCCGCAGTCAGCTCCCGTGAAACCATCATCACATTCACACTGCCCGTCGACACAGTGGCCATGGTTATGACAGTCAGCCGGACACCTCTTCTCACTGCAGTCCACACCGGCAAAGCCCTCATCACACACACACTGCCCCTCCTCGCACCGGCCGTGGCCGTGGCAGGCGTGTGGGCAGGTGAGTTTCCCGCAGTCTTCACCTGTGAAGCCTTCTTCGCAGTAGCAGGTGCCATTGAGGCAGCGGCCCCGGTCGAAGCAGTCGTTGGGACAGATGAGCTCACTGCAGTCCTCGCCCGTGAAGCCCTCATCGCACACGCACTCATTCTCCACGCATCGCCCACGGTTGTAGCAATTGTTGAGACACAGAGGCTTGCTGCAGTCATCGCCTGCAAAGCCATCGTGGCACACACACCAGCCATCTACACACGTGCCATGCTCCTCACTGCAAGGCACCGGGCAGACTTCCCGGCTGCAGTCAGCCCCAGAGTAGCCTTCGAAACAGATGCAGACTCCATTCACACACCTGCCCTGGTCACTGCAGTCGCTGGGGCAAGCCAGCTGGCTGCAGTCCTCACCCGTGAAGCCCTCATCACAGATGCACTGCCCATCAATGCACTGGCCTCGAAGGTGACAGTTGCCTGGACATTCGGGCTCAGAGCAGTTGGGGCCTTTCCAGCCAGATTCGCAGACACAGCCACATCCTTCAGTGCTAAAATTTCCCCGACCGCTGCAGAAGGGCCTGGTGTCCACACGGCCTGCAACAAAAGAAATAAGTTCTCAGCCAGGTTCAGCAGCCACATTTCTTGGTATCTACCCAGGGCACCCAGAATCAAATTCAGCAGAAGGATCGTTGCACCCTCAGGCTCCATGTGTCTTGATAACCAGTTGTTTAGTGTGTGAAATCAGATGAGACTCACATCCACTTACACCAGGTAGGAATTCATAATCTGGACTCCCCGAAATGATAGGCTTGTATGCAAAGACAGTGTGTGATTATGTGTAGGTGTGTGTGCGTGTATTTCTACCCTCAGGGAGTGGATTCTTAGTTTTTGCCACATTTTCAAGAAGTCTTACAAGCCTTGTGATGATTATGAGTCACTGCCTTCTGGAATGCATTATGCTGGGCTATGTTATTTCTTTAGCGCCTCGTCAAGACCAGGCACATAAAAGATGCCCAAGAAATAGTTGTTGAACTGAATATAATTCTGACTTTTTGATTCAATATCTATGCCACATTTGGGGAGGGATTTAGACTATCTGGAGCTCAGTTTTCTTATAGGTGAAGTTGGGTCAACAGCCCACTTCCCTGGGGTATATCTGAGTTAAGTGAACACATTAAGAGCTCACTTTTGTGTCCTTGTAATTTTTTCTGTTTTCTTTTCCAAAGTATTTTTGTGGAAGTTTGGCTCAAGTTGGTATGTGGGTTTATATAACCAAAACATTCTAATTTTCCACAACTAAATTGAGGTAGCTAAAGTGTGGCTTTCTGATTCTCTATGAACACCTTTCAGTTTGCTTCTGTCCCCAGAAAAGGATCTGCCTTTATCTTCTTTTTCTTTCTATCCTGAAGGCTAATTGGAGGTCAATGTGAAGAATGTGGGGTCAAGGTTGACATTACTTCAGCCCCTTGAGGCCTAAATATTGCCTTAGCGCAGTTTGCAGAAGTCACTGGTCTGATCTCCATGAAGCTTAAGGGGAAGAAAGAAAACTCACTTCTATAGTTTCTGAGCTAGAACGTATTCACTCTACATTCTCTGTACCTACAAACAGCTGCATTAATATATTTCATCTCCTTCTTGAAAGCAGGAAGAAAGAAACTTTTTTTAAAAGCTGATTTGTAAAGTGAGAATCTAAATCTGTACTATTTGGTGGGCTGGGCCACATGTGGTTATTAGGCATTGAAACGTGGCTAGTCTGAATTGAGATGTGCTGTAAGTGTAAAATACACATCGGATTCCAAATAGTATAAAATAATGGACTGTATAATATCCATTAATAATTTTTACACTGATTTCAGGCCGAAAAAAAATATTTTGGCTATGTTGAATTAAATAAGAGATGATTAAAGTTATGTTTACCTGTTTCTTTCTCCTTTAACGTGACTACTAGAAAATGTAAGATTACATGTGTCTCATATTTTCATTAGACAGCACTGCTTTAAGCGATCATTTTAAATCACTGCTTAGCATTATTCCTACTGTGTATTCTCATCTGCATTTTTCTAGGGAGTTGACAGAGTGGAAGGTAAACTAGCTTATGTCTAAAGAAAATGTTTTTAAAAATCTCCTAGAAACCTAGAGCCTGTCCTGCAGAGCCGTAGGAGTATTTCACTTAGGGTGGTTTGGTCTACTCTTGAAATAATTGTTGAAGAACATTTTGGTAATTTTTTTCTGAGTGGCAGAAACAGAGACTTTCAGCTCTGATTTGAAGTTGTTGAAACTCCTGTAGTTTTATCAACTTTAGTATTGGAGATAAAGACATAGTTCAAAAGCAGCAAAATTCCTTGAAATGGGATGCACGTGGACACAGGGCATCCATGGGAGAGTATGAGCTCTGGAGACACACAGGTACATGCAAAGCCCCTATCTCTCTCTCTCTCTCTTTTTTTTGAGGTGGAGTTTTGCTCTGTCACCCAGGCTGGAGTGCAATGGTGTGATCTCGGCTCACTGTAAACTCTCCCTCCCGGTTTTGAGTGATTCTCCTGCCTCCGCCTCCTGACTTGCTGGCATTATAGGCATGTACCACCACACCCAGCTAATTTTGTATTTTTAGTAGAGATAAGGCTTCACCATATTGGTCAGGCTAGTCTTCAAATCCTGACCTCAGGTGATCCACCTGCCTTGGTCTCCCAAAGTACTGGGATTACACCAAGCTTGGCTTAAGCCCGTATCTCTTATTACTCTTCCTATCATCTTGTGCCAGTGAGTTAATGCCTTTGAGTTTCATTTCTTTGATCTGCAGATGTCTTATCTTTCCTTATCTAGCCTTTACCTTAAAGTGGCTGCTGGGAGGATTAAATGAGATAATATGACAGTGCCTGTTACACAGAGGTAGCTTAACTCATGATTGTCATCATTATAATAGCTATTACATTGGAACTTTTTCCTAATTTTTATAGGCTCAGCACTATCACAGGCAGCACTGTGTATTTGTAAGAATACTGAGACGTAAGGAACTCAACTCCTTATTGCAGGACCTTCAGGAATCCCATCCTCCTTCTTGGCCTCAGTTTCTCTATTTGTGCAACGAGGTAATGGGGCCACATCAGTACCTATCAGAGTGCTCTCTGGAACAGAAATTTCATGGCATATTCATAGGTTTTGGGGTAGAAAGTGGGTAGATTTCATGGTCAAATACATTTTAGAAACTTATAATTAAGGTGAAATAGGGTTTTTCAAAGCAGGACTTCTTGGAGCCTGAAAACCCCTCTGAGAAACAGTTGTTGCCAGGACTCCTCCAAGCAGGAGAGAGATGGTTACAGTGTCCACATTTATTTGAACATGAAATCTCTTTGTAATGAACACTCTGGGGAGCTAGTTTTCTAGTGAGCCCACTTTGAAAGCAAGCGATGGATGCTGCTATGCTTATTATTTCTCCACATTTGCACAGCGTGGGACTGGGCGGGCTGCCAGCTCATACCTGTGGCGGGCTGGAGACAGCAGCCAGCTCCTGCACTACATTGCTCCCTCAGGGAAGACACCAGGTTCTCCAGCTCCTCCAGTCTGCTCAGCAGCTCCTTAACATCGGGGGCTGCGGCACAGCCACAGGCCCGGCGAGGAATGTTGATGCGATGTGTGAAGACAATCTGGTTTTCCCCATCCACTGTGTGCTCCTGGAAGCTTTCACTGGGCTCTGAAGGTAGGGTCAGGTCTTTCTCCCCACTGGGTGACTCCAGATCCACTGAACACTGAGATCCCACTGGCAGCTTGATGTTGTAGACATGGTTAAACACCACTGGCTGGTTCTCCTCTGGCAGGGTGACATTCACCCCACTCTGTCGCTTGTGCCGGATGACTTTCTTGAGGACTCCGCCTTCAGTAGGGAGGGCAAGCAAAGCAAGAAAGACACCTGCCAACAAGTGAGTCATGGCCCCCATGGTGGAGGTGGGTTTGGCTGGGCGTTGCCGGGGTTCTAGCGTTCTAGGGTGTCCCACTCTCAGCAGAATTTGAGATTTAGAAGCACAGAGTAGACTCCAAATCAGTTGTCCCTGATCTTGAAAGAATTATCTTCTACAAGCAAAGACAAAAAAAATTATGAGTATCTACTATTGAATATATTGAATATCTATAATTCAAGCAAATTTTGATTTTATATCCCTGTATTTGAAGCTTTCCTGATAATCTTTCATTATATACCCTTGTAAGATCATAAAATGGTCTCTAAAAGAACTTTGTCACTTGAAGGAATGATTTCACTCACTATTCAACTTCTGGAAACTTAGGGAGGCAAAAATAGAAAAAGTAAAATATTGGAATAAGACAGACATAGGTTTGTATCTGGCTGTAGCTCTGGTTCCTTGGACAAATTATGTAAGTTTTCTTTCCTTTATTTCACTTTCTATGTAGCGAAGATCATAACCGCTAATGACAGGGTGAAAAGAATGATGTAGAAGTTATTTGTGTATTCATTAGTTCCCTCAATATTTACTACATCCTCTGAATAAATTATAGTGTTATAAAGGCCCTAGTTCCGGTAGATGTTCAGTAACTCCTGCCTCATATTACTGATGCTCAAAACTGACTTTCACACCATCTGCTGGTTGTCTTCTGTCAAGAGGCAGAGGTTAAAATAAAGGACTCCAGGAAGCAAACTGAGTTTTAATCCCAGCCGAACTTCTTACTAGTTATGTGACTGTCAGCATAGCATTCAATCTACTTCTCTGCACCTCCATTTCCCTGCTCCTTGATTTATTTTCAAAACCTTCAAATGTCCAGTTTTTAGAAGAACCTGACAGCATATTCCTGAACTAGTCATTTAAACTGAGGTTCACAGCTCAAGAAAGCATGCCCAAGAGCCTCTTATGTCTCTTCCAATCAATGAGCACTTAGAGGATTTTTACAGAGGTCTGTGGGTGGTAGAAATAAATATAAGACCAAGTATATACCCTCAGGGGACTTACCAATAGAATTAAGAAGAAAAGGGAATTATCCATTCAGTACTTAGAGAGCAAATCAAGAAAGAATGCATAGGATTTGTTTTGTGGTATAGCATATAACCACCTAAAGTTTTTGAAAATAAAAAGGAAATAAAGAGAATGGTGGGGCATAGCTTATGGGAAACGGAGGGTAAAATTTAAGCTGAGCCGTAAATAGTGAGAAGAATTAGATGGAAATAGATTATGGAGGAGAATATGCTACCATGAAGCACTTCTCTCTTTGCCAAGTTATCTTATTCATCTGTCTTAGAGCTATTCACCTGTATGGGCAATCAGGTGGCAGAGAAAAGGGGATTTGTCAGAGGCAGTTGAGAAACTGAGTAAAGACAGGAAGAAATGGTAGTTATAATATTCACTAACACAATGCCAGGGAGGCATGTGAGAATGATCTATACATCATATGAAGTCATTCATGGGTTTCCTTAATTAGGAAATACACCTGAATAAAGTTCAAAAGATAATTGAATAGCTGTTTGTTTTTTGTTGTTGGTTGGTTGTTTTTTGAGATGAAGTCTTGCCCTGTTGCCCAGGCTGAAGCATAATGGCATGATCTCAGGTCACTGCAACCTCTGCCTCCCAGGTTTAAGTGATTCTTTTGCCTCAGTCTCCTGAGTAGCTGGGATTACAAGTGCATGCCGCCATGCCTGGCTAATTCTTGTATTTTTTTTTTTTTTTCAGTAGAGATGGGGTTTCACCGTGTTTCCCAGGCTGGTCCCAAACTCCTGAGCTCAGGCAATCTACCCGCCTCGGCCTCCCAAAGTGCTAGGATTACAGGTGTGAGCCACCATGCCCAGCTGGTATTTGGTTTTTAACACGTCATTTACAAATTGACATTTCCCCGTGCCCATACTATTCTTATACTTGCACATTGTAAGTTAGTTATTATGCCAATTTGCTGTGGTACTTGGATTGCTCAGCCTATAAGAAGGCTTTTAACTTTTTTCCAGAAAGATTTTATCCTAGTAATAGAAGGCATCAGCATGATCCCAAATGACTACCTTCTTCCTCATGACTGAAAGCCTTGCAAAACTTAAGAGAGGAATTGTGGCAGGGAAAACTGAACTAGAATGTACCACATTCTAGTTATATTCTTATTGACACTTTACTAACTACCCTTGTAATATCTACTTAGGGCATCTTCTCCCTAGTTAGACAAAACAAAAACTAACAAACAAACAAAAAAATCAAAGAAACAAAAGCCACCCAACCTTCCTGTGAGTGTGCTTTCTCATTGAAATTAGCTTTTTAATAAAAATGTGTGGGTCTGCAATGTAGGTAATGCCACCGAATGAAGATTATTATAAAAAAGGAGACTTGGCATGTTCTCTTATTTCAAACCATTTGGCTATCTTATTTGTTTACTGGACAAATATTTATTGGTTGCATAGTCTAGTAGAACGGCTGCTCTGACTCTCTTCACCTTCACAAAGTCCTTCTTTCCTACCCCTTTCCCATCGATTCTTAGCTTTTTTTTTAAATTTTTTTTTTGAGAAAGGGCCATGGGCCAAGCTTGAAATGTTTTTGGACTTCTACCCAACACTTTTGTGTGTGTTGCTAAATGACTTAAATTTCCATCTAAAAAGCCATTATAGTTGCCGATTGAGACTCCAAGGCAATGAGTTTAGGGTAATAATGACCAGAGTGTGAGTAGAGTGAGGATTTCTCACTGTATATTTAAGAGATGTGCACTGGCACAACCACATGTTGCATCGTTTGAGAAAAGTGTAGGTTATTCTTGAGCATTGTGTATTTCCTATTGGCTCACGGTGGTCTGAGGGTAGGTGGATGTTTTTGTACCTTGGGAAAGACTTATTATATTTTAAGTGTTGTAGAAAATGGTTAGGCTTTGGAATTAGACATACCTGGTTTCAAATGCCACTCGCTAGCCCTGTAACTTTGGCAAGCTACTTACCCTTTCTAAACCAGGAACTCATTTACAACACAGGAGTCAAAACCTTTCCAGAGAAAATGAAGGATTAGAGACCTGTACATGAAGCACCCAGCAGGGTGTCAAGCCCGTAGTAGGCACTCATTAAACAGTAGTTCCTATTTTGTTGCACTCCTGGGAACAAAACCTAACAAGAGTCTGCGCCAATAGCCTCCTTTTGCTTAAGCCTGAGCTTGACCTCCTAGTTGAATACAGTCCTAAACTCAGCAGCAACTTGGATCTAGATCAAAGAGGAGCTGCAGAAATCACTGGTGGGTGAGGAGATAAATTTACTAGAACTAGAAATATTTATATGAGAGAGGGAAAAATAGGGAGAAAATAATGACCTTTAAGAACGTAAAATATCCTCATGCAGACAACTGGCTATTTTATGTCTCTTTTGTGGATGGACCCAGAAATAATTACTTGAGATTGCAGTTGGAGATATTTAGGTTAGACATGAAGAATCATGTTCTGATAGTAGGACTTTTATAATTTCAGAATGAGCAACTTATTCTACAGAGGCTCTTTAAAAAACACAGGTTATAATCTTTATAGTGATCAGCAATAAAAGGTCTGGAAAATATCTTGTAGGAGGAAGGACTACAGAACTAGCCATGTTTATTTTGTAGTTGAGAAAACCAAGGTTGGGTGGAGCAGGGATGCCATGTCTAAATCCCGGCAAAGCGGGCACTGGCTTGTATACACACACACACACACACACACACACACACACACACACACACACTCTCCCCCATTTATAATACACTTGCTCCAATTATAATATGTAATATAACATAATATTACATATATTACATATGTAAGTGTGTGTATATCTTTCATGGTGATATTTAAGGATCTGGTAAGTCAATGATTGCAAGAAGGGGCATCAGGAAGAGACATAGCCTTTGCATTGGCTCAAAGTACAGATTTTTGGGGTCACATATCAAGGACAAAGCTATTTTCAAGCTAAGTATGTTGTGCTGCTTTTTGCTCTGCCTCAGCGTATGTATCTAATGCAAAACAGTACACACGTATGTCAGACTTTCCTTTCTCTTTTTATCAACATTAATTTTTAGAGTCAAATGAATACCTGTGAATTACGGAATTGTTTTTGTGAGATGTTCTATGTCTCTCCATCCCTGTTAAGGTCTCAAAAGCAAATTAATCTGGTAAAAAAAATCCACAATAAAAACTTCATGAGATAGGAAATTTAAAAAGAGGTAAAACACTTTAAATTGATTGATCTTGAGCTGCTGTGTCCAATATGCCACGTGATTATTGAAATTAATTAAAATTAAATGCAATTAAAAATATCATTCCTCAGTTGTTTTACTCACATTTCAAGTAGTTAAGAGCCCGTGTGGCTAGTGGTAACAATATGAGACAGTGCAGATAAAGAACATTTCTCTCATCTAAAGAAGTTTTATTGAGCAGTACTGGTTTAGAGGATTGCTTGTTTTTATTAAGTCCATGGTATAAAATGAGGTAATGGAGGCTCAAAGAGATCAAGGAGAATCTATAAGAAAGTTTCGATGTTGTTAAGTTTCTTGACTAATGAAAATGGGTGAGTACCTCAGACACAAGTGCCAGAGGATTAGGGAGGAAAAATGACTTCTTTTTAGCAACGAATTCACTTAACTATAGCAAGCATGTGTGTGCATGGTAGTTTCCATACCTTACATGTTTGAACATATTCAGGGGTGAGTGAGAAACAGTCCTTAAGGCTATGGTCCTTTGCAGATCTGAAGAGGTAACTACCCTGTCTCAGATCTGTATCCTCTCTCTCAACCTTGTCCTTAGGTTAAGAAATCTTTTTTTCTTCCTCCCTCTGCACACCTTAGAGCCTCTTAAGAATCTTCTCCCCGTGTCAAACTAAAACCAAGTTGCTACAGGACCCACTCGGGCCATATCTAACATCTCTTTCTGTCTGCTTCAGCCTCTCCTTAGAAGCTAGAGGAACCTTTCAAAGGCAACTCATGACTCCCATTCCTCTGCTGACCCTGCACCGCTTTGCTCCAGAGTTTTGAGGGCACTCAGTCCATGTCTTTCAGCCATCTAAACATTTCCATTAATGAAGCAGCTGCGTGTGGGGGAGTCTTGTCTCTGCAGTAAAATAAACCTGTATTAGAATCTAGTTCTATCACTTTAGCAGTTGCTCCCTGTGGCCGTTCCCTTTCCCCGCCTCATCTCCCTGAGGATATGTATGTCTATCTCATAGTGCTACAGGAGAGTGGGCTGAAATGGGAAGACATATGTTAAGTTACTTGCACAGTTCCTGGCACACAGTAGGGGCTTAATATGTGGTAGCTAATGATAACAGCAGCAAAAATAACAACACTGATCAAATAGAGAATAGATCAGAAAGAAAACCTTGTATCCAGAAGGGATGGGGGAATCAGGAAGATAACATTCATGACTATAACAAGTAACAAGAGAGATTGGCCAACTTCATATCCGTTAATGCTCAAAGTGGAGGGAGGCTATATTCTTTCGAGGGGCCCAAGAAAGACATCTCAGAAAAAGTGGCATTTGAGATAAACTTCAAAGATGAGCAAGATTCTGAAAAATGGTTGGATACAACTCCAGCAGGTAGGTTCAAAGGGAAGCCTACAGCACCCTAGAAAAAAGAAGCACCATGAGAAAAGGCAAGAAAGTTGGAATGTGTGGGTGGTGAGAATTAAGAAGATGACTGTAATAATAGTGGCATCTCCTCGTGGGTGCCTGATACTTGCCAAGGTGGTGTAGCACGCAGGGATTATGGTGAGGTCTTGTTCTACTAGGGTATAAAGTAATGCACAGGAAAGCGGAAAGGGAGAGACCACATGGAGTTGGCGGAAGCCATATTGGGAAGGATATAAAAGATCAACCTGAAGAGCTGGTACTTAACTCAGTAAGCAATGTGGCACCTCTGTAAGCCTAAGTGCCTAACTGCTCACAGTTAGTCATCTGCTGAGAAGATTGGATAGAATATAGGCTTTAATATTTAGTCTTCCATTCTCCGAATACCTGGTGCATTTATGGCCCCAGACCCCTGCAAAAAAAATAAGATGAAAACAATGGTCCTGAAAGCTTTTGGGTGGGGAGGGAAGTGAAGGGTGGGAGAGAGATTAAATGTTAGGCTTTAATCTTATTTCAATTGCCTTGGTATTAAATGTTACCAGTGTTGGATTATTTCTTCAGATTTTGGCATTATAGATTTTTATTTAGAGCATTACTGTGAGATAACAATTGATTTATCAGGTTGGGAAACCAAGGCCAGTATCATGGCAGTCCCAATGGCTTTTTAGCATACAATTTTACACATGAAAATGCCTCTTGGCTTGCTGTCAAGTCTTTCTTTTTTTCTCTTTTGCTAGTAGAGTTGTTTGGTAGCTAACCTTTGGAAGCAGAGGGAATAGAGTAACAGTTATTTTTAGGCACCTCACTGCAGGACAAAGACCATTGCTAGAAGAAGAAATCAACAATCTTTGAATTGTCCTCTCATCACAGCTGGAGAATAAACAATTTCATTTTTAGATAAAGATAAAACTTCCAACTGGCTAGAATCATATTTCAAAGTTAGTTACTCATGACTTCACTTTTAGTAGCTCATGGAGTATATTTATCTTGTTGACTTAAGTATGTACATGAAATATCCTAGGTTTGGGAGGACATGGAGAATTCCTATTGTTTAGAAATGCAGATGAATTTGTTTACACATCATTTTGGCAACCCATGAGGCAGCTTACACCAAATTTTTCTTCTCACTTATAGGCAAAAGAGTTTTATTGTGCATGGTCTGTCAAGCATAGAGTTGCTTACATGGGCCTTCTTAAATGTCCTAGAAATTCCTCACCCTTTGTCCTTCCCAACATCCATAAATTCCTTTTGGAATGTGTCAGGAAGAGAGAGGAGCCAGGAAACAGCCTCAAGTATGGATTTTCTTTTTGTTTGAGGACATCTGATCCCCGTAGTTGAGCGAGTCCTGCACAACCTGTGTCATAAAGGAATTGAGAAAACTCTAACTGCCAAATCAAAGACCTTCCTAACCCTAGGTGTTTGTAGAATTCCAGAACTGAGAAGCAGTTATCCATTTAGGCAGCACCATGGCTTAACTGGTGCCCAGGTAAGATGTTGGGGAGCCAAGAGGAGCAAGAATTTTTAAAATGATTTATTCTTGCATTCAATAAAGATGTGTTGAACAAGTGTAAGAAAAGGCTACATGAGAGCTCAGTAGTGGTGGGGTGTTTCAGAAGCCAGTGATGGATAGGTATTGTCTTTAATGAGCTCACAGTCCAGTATAGAAAGCAGACGTGTAAACAGATACTTGTCAGGAAGAATGATAAATGCTAAAATTGACAAATATCCAAGAAACATCTACGCAATGTTTGAGGATATCCGCTCTAGCATCATGCAAACACTGTTAGATCCTTACCCTGTCACTTGCTATTAATTTGAACTACATGGAATCACCAACTATGTCAGAAATAGTTGAGTAGTAGCAAATTCACAGAGTTTCATCCAGTAGCTGTCTTGGATGTGTAACATTGCCTGCCTGGGCCTTAATTTTCACATCTGTAAAACGGTAACACTAATAACCCCACGAATAAAGTTCTTACAACTGAAAGTGAGAAAAATGAGATTATGCAGGCCAAACACTCAGTAGCTAACACTTAAAAGGAGGGAGACCTTAGCAACTGGCGAGCATTGGCATTATATGATTATCGTGTCTTCTGTCTGGAGACGGCATTTCTAACAGAAGGCTAGTTTCTGAAGGATGAGATCCATAAGACAAACCTGGGAAGCCCTCTCTTTCCCACTGTTGCCTTTTCCATGGAAATGTATAAATCTTAGTGTTTCAGTTTGTCAAGTGGCAGGGACACTCTAAAATTTTTAGGAAAGTGAGGAGGCTGTGGCTACAGCCCTGGTTTTCCTCTTAGCCTATCTACTCTAACTCAGTAGCAAGAAAAGCAAAGGAATTAGCCTGGGGTGGGGCTCTTTTCTGGGAGGTCAGGACCCTGGCCAAGGTTTCTCAGGGGCAGTGCTGCTGCTGGGACGGCTGTCCGTGCTGCTGAGCCAGGGCTTTCTCCAGAACAGACTGCCTGTGGTTTAGTCTTTCAAGACTGTGTTCCTAACGGGAAACATTTGGCCCAGCTTCTCAGTACTTTCCAAAGACACAGACAGACATCAAATTATAGAACCAAAATCACACTTGAGCAGGACTTAGAAGTAACTGTAGAACGTCACTGGATACAGGCACAGCAAGTCTGTGGCACAAAACAATTCCTTCTAGTGTACAGGGCAGACATTGCTAATCGATAACAACACACTTCTGAGGAGCCGCACTTGAGAATCTGAATCATCATTTCAGGCAGCCAGTTAAGTAGTATATAAATGGAAGTAGTGGATCACATGAAACCTATTTGCCATAATTATTAAAGAGACTAACTGAATTGGTGACACTCAGAGACAGTCACCAGCTAATTAGCTAATTAGTAAAACAGATATTAAAATCCAAGGATTTTGCCTTTTGGTCAGGGAATTTGATTAAGATTGATCTCTTCCCCTAGGCCACTGGGAAGCCTGCAAAAAGGAGTGCATATGTACAGCATGGTGATTACAGTTAATAATAACATATTGTATACTTCAAATTTGCTAAGATAGTAGGTGGCTCTTAAGTGTCTTCATCATTCACACATAGAGGTAACTAACTATGTGAAGCAATGGATGTGTTAATTAGCTTGAATCTGGTAATCATATCACAATGTATACATGTATTAAATCATCACATTGTATACCTTAGATGTATAAAATTTTTGTCAATTATACCTCAATAAACTGGGGAAGAAACTTTAAAAAGTGCATATGAAAGTCTTCCAGTAATTCTTAGTCTGTCATTGTAATGATCTCCAGAGAGAAATATTGGTGGTGGGATCCTTGAGAGCATTTGTGTTAAAATATTTTTAGACTTCTTGGCCCTGTTGACTATCTATCTATCTATCTATCTATCTATCTAACCATCCATCCAACTATCTATCTTTTCAGTACATATGTACCAAACCCTGAGTTAAGCATGAATGATTCAACACTAAAGATAACCATGTTCTGTATAATCAAAAAGCTTATAATTTCCTCCCAAAGAGTAAAAAAAAAATGCAACTAATTTCATTTTAGATGGAGTCTCAGTCTGCTGCCCAGGCTGCAGTATGGTGGTATAATCTTGGCTCATTGCAACCTCCTGAGTAGCTGGGATTACAGGTGCCCACCACCATGTGCAGCTAACTTTTGTATTTTTGGTAGAGAGGGGGTTTCATCATGTTGACCAGGCTGGCTTGAACTTCTGAACTCAGGTGATTGGGTTCACAAGTGTGAGCCACCGCACCCAACTGCAATTGATTTTAACTCCATGTGTAGTGAATTTAATATTTGTGATATTCTTAAGTGCCACTGCAGGTTGGGAACATGGTACACAATCCCAAGCCAATAGCAAGAGTATAAATGCTAACATTAACATTCTTTGAAGGGCGAATTGCTGTTTCCTTACTGTGGACTGCCCAATGTGCTGGGTACTTTGGAAAAGAGGCCAAGCAAGGAGTTATTTTTTGTTCCTAGAGATCTCAGAAACTAGAAGATCATATACAAGCAAGGCCTAGTATAAATGCCAGCCTGAATGAGATAATTGTGGAAGTGTCTTTTTGCACTGGGAAGTTCATGGAGGGCTTCCTAGAAAAGGAGAGACTTACGATCACCAATCACCAAATATTGGTTGAAGAGGCCTTGGAAGATCACGAAGTTGACATAATAATAATAATTAGGAAGAAGTTGACATCATCATCATCACAAGTAATACAGCTATCATTAACTATAATTTATTGTGTTGATTTTGCCAGAGCCTGTGCTTAGTTAGCATTTTAACTCTCCAACTTCAAATTCACATACAATTATGAGATAGTATGTGTGCCCTCATTTTGTAGCTGAAGAAACTGAGACACAGAATCTTTACATGGTTTGTGCAAGTTCAGACATTATTAAGTTACGGAGTCAGGATTTGAACCAAAGCCCATCTGAGTCCGAAGTCAGGGCTTTGAACCATGATTTTACACAACCTTTTGTGTTGGAGGGCTAGGGAAAGGAGCTATGAGTCAAGACCAGCCCCAGTCTCTGACTATGTAGCTTCCCAACACCTGGCTCAAAGGAGAATACTATCAATTCCCCAGAATTATGCCATTAAGATACCAGACAGCCTGTGGCTGCTGTGGAGATGAAGCAAGCTGACAGATACATTTGGGGTGCTGCCATTTCTCAGTAATCATTGAGAGAGGGTTCCAGATGCCTTGAAGGCTTCTAGAAGCCTTTTGCCATCTCTGAGTGAATAAATCTACCAGTTCTTCAAGGTGTTCCGTAAAAACATCTACTACTGAAAGTTTTATCAGGTAACTTCAGCCTAAATTTATCTTTTTCTCTTCTGAATTGTCTGGGGAATTGATGTGATATTTTTCAATCATCATTTTAAAAAGACTTGGAATAGCTTTATTTTGCATGTGTAACTCCATCTCTTAGGAAATTAGCGAATTCTATCTTGTATTTATATTAGGCTGTAAACACTTTGCATATAGTTATTCTGCATGCACTTAAACTGTATGTAGACTGTAAGCTCTATGAGGGCAGGGATATATCTGAGACATTCATCTCTGAATAAATACAAAACAGTTTATCTAGAACATAGTAGATGCACAGTATATTTATATTAAATAAAATGAAGCTGAATGTATTTCTTGGTTTGAACTTACACATAGTAGGTTCTTATATTGTAGAATGAATGAATGAGCAAATACTCTTATTTTATTGACGACCCTAATGTAATTGATTCTCCTGTAATCTCTTCTAAAGTAAGATATATCAAGGAATTCATCACAACCTCAGTTCTGAAATTAGTTCATTTTTATTCATTCAGTTATTTTGTGAGTACTTACTATGTTCCAGACACCACACTAAGTGCAGAGGGTACAAAAGTGACAAAGACAGACCTAGCTCCTTCCCATAAGATTCTAGACATCAACTCAAGGGCTTTTTAGAGCTCAGTGCTTTCTACTTGAGACAAGATTTCTTTATGATCAAGTAAACTCCTTTGGCAAAAGGTGGACTTAACCAGGCCTAGGACACACTCAGCATGAAAATTTGGTTTTGGTGTGAAGGAAGAATCCTGGGTTATTACTTAGTAACCTTTTCAATTTCATTGCAGTGTTTGTCATTTTGTTGTATTGTTAAATCTAGGTCTCCCTTCATAGTTTGAAATTTTGACCTTCATTACTTATTTTTAAGTTACCAGATATTTGGCCTTTTATGAGGCCATACAATAGGAAGTGCAATAAATTGAAGATCTGGAGGAGAAGCTCTGAGATCCACTTCTGCCAAGCAGTTCTGACTAACAGGGTCATTGTGTGACCTTGGGCAAGTCACATTCACTCTTAAGACCTCAGTTTCTCTTGTAAAATAAGCAGTTGCGAATGGTTTCCAATCATAAGATCCCTTTGGTTCTAGTGATCTGTGGTCCATTGCTACTTTCGTAATATTTTTGTTAAACTTAATTTTGAATTTTACTTTAGACCCAGATTGAGTGGCCAACATTAAGTACAAAACCCTCCAAATATTGTTTCTGTCCGTAGTTCGGCTTAACCATTGGTGAAGCACGACTTCCTCCTTCCTGCTCCTTGAACAGAGGTTTCATTACCAACCAAATTAAATCCACAAATCTTAATCCATAAAAATACTTCCATCCAGACATAATAATGAGATTCATATTTGTGGTTTAGTATACCTAAGAAATGCTCACATGAAATATGACTAGATCCATTGATACATTCAGACCACAAACTGCCCTGGTGTGGTCTGGTTTCAATTTTTGAAATAAAACTGCAGAGCACTTACTTTCTCTCTTCTATTCCTTGCCTAGATTAAATAAATAAATAAATAAATAAATAAATAAATAAATAAAAAGTAGTTCTGACCAAGTGGCAACAATATAGATTTCTGTAAAATTCTGAAAAAAATTGTTTCAAAATAGATTTGAATTCATTTCCCAATGGAACAATGGCCTTCTTCTATTTTGGCCTTCATGCAGTATTTTAAGAAATCTAGTTGGCTCTTTCACAAGCATTGGAAAGTGGGTTCTCAAAGTCAGGAGCCAAGGTTAAGAAAGGAAGAGATTAATCCAGGAAGAACTGGTTACAGACAGACTTGCAACACGATCCTAAATAAGAGAACTTCTGAATAGGGCTCTGTGAAATGGTGGCCTTTGTGAAACTGTTATCAGCCACCCAATGTCAGAAATTTAGTCCTGAAAGACTCTGGAAAATTTTAAGAAGGCATTGTGATGGCAGAGACACGGGCATTGCCTTTAGAGTCAGGAAGACTTTGGATCAAATTCTACTTACCTGTTGGGGAGCCTTGGCTAACGTCCTATACCTTTTGAATTGTGGCTTATTCAAGTATAAAATCTTTCCAGGGTTGTTTGAGGCAGTGAATGGGACAACAAAGCTACAAGTGCCTGACATATTAATAATAAATGTTACCCAAATGTTAGTATATCTTCTCCTTTTTTCCCTTTTCCTTCTTGTCTCCCTTTATTAGGGAGCTCCAGGACATTGGGCATATTAAAAAAAATAAAAGAATAATAGTGTAGAGGTGGTTCAAGCACTGGCTAAGAAGTAGAATTGGTTTGGAGTCACTATTATGTTTCGACTCAAAGAGCTGACATAGCTACCTGGAACTGCTTTGAGAAAGATTCTGTGGCCATGGCTAGTTTTTCGGGAAAAGGTGCTGTGATGGATTAGCAATATCCATCATGGGTACAGGAGTGAGAGTGTTGACACATACACCAAATATTTGGCATAGCAAAACTAGACAGCTCTGGAAATCTTTTCCGATCCAATGTGCTAATATTCAAATGAATGGAATCCTGCTTGAGTGGAGTTTGCATCAGAGGGAGCCAGATGGAGCCACTGACAATTACAAAATCCTGTATAAATCAAGTTCAATAAAGTCAGACACATTTTGATAGAATATGACTCGTGAAACAAAAATACGTCTGTAGGACTGGAAGCAGGAAACCGGACTCTCAGGGAAAATTAAGACTACTCCAGTAATTAATTTGTGTGACCCCAGGCAAAGCAAACATACTTTCACGGCCTATTTTACCTTTCCCAAAATGGGACCATCTAAATGTTACAATAATAATGCACACTAATTGAACATTTCATCTGTGTCAGACACTGCTTTTTGTGTTTTCTGTGGATTATCTCATTGATAACCAAGACCTCCGAGGTAGTTGTCTTTATTTTCCACAGTTTATAGATAAGCAAATGGAGGCCCACACAGCCCAAGATCACATAGCTAGAAAGGGGCAGCAGAAATTTAAATCAGGTGAACTGATTCACGTGTTTTAATTATGTTAAAGAGTGGTTTGCATGACAAAGGTTGGGGTTCAGAAAAACTACTGGCAATGAAATATCTTTACGATGTACAGACAGGATATGAAAAACTGCAGAAGAACCTGAAAAATAGAAATATGTACAATTCCCTTGACTTGGCTTTATCTTAGCTGGGTAACTTTAAACAGGATTTTCTAATGTGTATTCTACAACATGTTGATAGGTATATACTAACATGAGGGAAAAAGATTTCCTAATTAAACAGGCTTGGAAAATATTATTTTAAACCAAATATGATTTTAAGCCAAACAAATTACATAACTTTCTTTACTTCAGGGTTTTCCAGGGTCTTTTAATAGGCTCATGCTCGTTGACAATCTCCAAAATGGGGACAGTTTATACAGTGTTTCCCAAATCTTGATTATTCTGTTTATAGTGCGTCACAGGAATAGGTTTGATGGCATACGATGGGGGAAGGGCTGATACAGAACAAATCCTAGACTCTTTCTCCTCTCATTTCTTTTTGTATTAGAAAGGAGTAGTCATATAGCTAACTATGACCTGTCTGGGATAAAATGTGGAGACCCATGTTAAAGGATCTTGAGAAATTTAAACAGAGTGAGGAAAGTAAGTTAACATTTATGCCATGCCTGGCACTTTACAAATGCTTTTTAATCATGTTACCAAATGTAGGAATTAGGGGTCATTATTTGTATTTTACTGGTAAGAGAACTGAAGGCTTAAGAAGGTTAAGTAAGTGGCCCAGACAGTAATTATTTGAATCAGAATTAAGAACAGCCTCATAATTCCAAACTCTATGCTCTTTCCGCTATATCAAGTTACCTCTGAAGCAAGACTCATTGTTCAATTTAAAGAATTAGTATTTATATGATCACTATCGGAGAGAAACCCAATATCATTAATATAAATAGAGTTGTTGAATTTCCAAAATGGAGCAAGGTGTGATGGTGTTAGGGAACTGGGGTGCACATAACTATTTTATTTACAGTTGTGAACTTGAGGGGAGGGCATAAGGCTAAACGGACTATAGCATCTCTGTCTCAGGCAAATCTTTAAAGTCCCTGGAGAACAGCTTGTTCTCCTTGAATCTGGCCTGGAGAGAAGGTTAATAAGTGAGAAGAAGATACAGTGAGAAGTAGCAGACGGGGGAGCTAGAAATCTACCATTTCTGGAAAACTGGGCTTCAGACTATGTACTATCTAAAAAAAGTGTGTTTTCCAAGAAATCAATCAAGGCAGGAAGGAATTTCAGAGGGGCTGGAAATTACCACTTTCAGTTTTGAAAGCGTGGGCTTGCATGAACAAACAACTTATTTGTAAAGTAAGGAAAGGAGGGAAAATTCCTTCTAAATAGGATCATTTAATTCAGCATATGGCAGGAAATTCAAGAAATTTAGCCAGAAAGAAATACAAGTCAGAGGAAGGCAGAGGCAAATGAAGATGAATCATATAAATGAATAACTTTTAATCACTCTTCTGAACTTCTTTTAGGTATAGAATTTAGCCTTATGTTTTTGGAGGAGAGGCTTATTAGATACACTTTTTTATTCTGCTTCAATCTCTTTATATGCATAAGTATGATAACATCCACCTTGTTAGGTTAAGGTGACTGGAAAATAAGTATAAAAATTCAATAGGTTGACTGGAAAATATCAGTAAACGTTTCCTTAAATGACCAGATAGGAAATGTACTGAGTTTGGCAGTCAGATAATTTCAGTCACAACTATTCAACTCTGCTATTGTAGAGACGGCAGCTATAGATAACACACAGGTGAGCATGGCTGTGTTCAAGTGAAACTTTATTTATCAAAATAGGCTGCCACCTTATGGTTTGCGAACCTTTGCTGGAATATAGTAGTTATTCAATAAATGACAGCTTCTATGATAAAACCAAATACAGATTGAATGGTAAGGAAACTAACATTTTGTTGAGTGCTTATTATATACATGTTTCATGCCAAATCTTACACTAAATGCTTTTTATACATGCTATCATTTATCATGTCATTTGTTACAACAACCTGGTGAGTTAGGTACTATTATGTTTATTTGAAAATTAATGTGAGACTCAGGGAGGTTCCATGACTGGCTTAAGAGGCAGAGCCAGCTTTTGAATCCTGATTTATTTGTGGCTCTAAAATGTGTGCTTTCAACTACATTGAGCTACACTGGGCTGGCTCCTCAAGCAATTTTATTCAGTTCAGTTAAGGTAAAAACTTAAATTTTTACTGCTGCATGAGGAAAGAGATCAGCATTCAAGTGGATACCTTCACCTTCCAATTCCTAGACTTTCAGCAACTCTTTGGTGGCTGTGCACATGTAAGCACCAAAATATCTGACCTCTGTCTTTCTCCCAGAACCTCTGGCTGGATCTCAAGTTTTATACACTTCCTCTTTGGAAAATACTTAAGCCAAGGTATACTGTTTGCAAACACTTATTAGCCTCAGGTAGATGCTGGCGAGTTTCTTTTGGCCTCAAATGGGCTTCCAGAACCTGCTGAGGCCTGGCTGTGCTCATTAATTGTCTTTGCCAAAAAGAGCTGCTAATTAGGATGACATCCTGTTTGTCTCTACCTCTAGAGCTAGGTTTTCCTACCTGGGCATGCCTATTTTGTCCCAGGCAGTTTGTTTGGACTTTTACTGCAGATCTAGGTGAATAAAAGCAAATTTGTAGTCCCTTTAAAAATCTACAAAGCCTTGTACAAAAGTGAAGAATTTCCAAGAGTACATTGCAAGATGTTTTTAGGTAGATGTCCTGTGGAAAAGAGTATCTATGGTCAGGTGTGTTTGGAGATAGTGTGCTAATGAAAGCTGAACAGATTAATGACTGCAAGATTTCTCAGATGATGCACTCTACTTCCCCAAGCCTTCCATTGGCTTCTAACCACACTCAGAATAAAATTCAAACTCCCAGCCATTGCCCACAGAGTTCCTTCTCTCATTTCATTCAGATGTCTACACAATGGCACATTCACATCTCACCCCAGCTAAAAGAGCACCCCTCTCACCACCAGTCATTGTTTATCCGCTTAGCTTGTTTTATATTTCTTCTTAGCAAATATCACTACCTGAAATTATACAATAAGTTTATGTGATTCCTTTTTATTTTCTGCCTTCCCCCTACTATGGTCTGAATGTTTGTGTTCCTTCAAAATCCACACATTGGAACCTAACCACCAGTGTGATCATATTAGTTGGCAGGGTCTTCGGGAGGTACTTAGATCATGATAGCAGAGCCTTCATAAATAACATTTGTGCCCTTATGAAAGAGACCCCAGAGAGCTGCCTTATGTCTTCCACCATGTGAGGACATAGAAGGTACTATCTTGGTCTTGGACTTACCAGCTTCCAGAACTGTGAGAAAGTAATTTCCATTGTTTCTAAGTCACTCAGTTTATGGTATTTTGTTGTAGCAGCTTGTATGGACTAAGATACCCCATCAAAATGTAAACTCCATGAATAAAAGGATCTCATCTGACTTGTTTTCTATTGTATCGCAAGCCCTTATAACTATGTATTGAATGGACACGTGAGCTGTGCATTTCCAGGAACAGAAGAGTATCAAGTGTTCCCCAAATTCATTTGGCAAAAAAACCCTCTTTTAGGCAATTCCCATGAGAACGCTTTTCCACAAGACACATTTTTTGGAACTGCTTCTCTAGTGGAATCTTATCATCAAGAACTATTTGATCAACAGGTAACAAATCAATGACCACAACAAAACACTTATATTGAATGCCAGTTTCTGTGCTAAGCAATGCTCATGAGCTACATCATATATCATCACAATAAACTTTTAAAGGTGCTATTAGTTTGCTTTTAATATAGACAAGAAATATTAGCTTAGAGAAGCTAAGGAACTTGGCTAAGATCACATAGCAAGCAAGTATCTCTTGAACCCAGAGGATTCTGATGCCAGAGTCACACTCGTAACCATTATTCATGTCTTCTCATGGACTGTGAGTTTCTCCGTGTCCTAAAATAGAGAGCTCTTTGTCTCCATCCCTCCCTTGAGCCTATTCTTTCCTCCTCCTAGCTGTTGACTAATCTTTGTTATAACTTCCAGATTTTCAGCTATCTCTTGTGACTCAGCTTCAAATCCCCAGACAGGAATCCTCTGTCCTTGGTACTGGTTTTTCAAAATCCAAAGCAATTTGTGTTTTTATCCTGAAGGCCACCTCTAAAAGCAAAGACATTCCCTGAAGCCTATATCCTGAGACAGTTTCTTGTCCTGGGACTGGGATGGTTTCTTCCTGTCACATGTTGTGTCATCACACTGCACACTTGCAAGCCAGTGGGTTAAGCATGAAAACAACTTCAAGCTCTGGGCTTTCTGAACAAACTGCTAAGGAAGGGGATGTCCAAATCTGGGATGCAGCAAAGACTCTATTAGTTGCTAAAGATTAACTTTACTCAGGTTGTGCTAGGTTTCAGATAAACCAGATACAATTTTTTCTCTTAAGAACTATATTGTCAAGAAGGGCAGACAGACAATTTCAGGATGATAAGAGGGATGATAGATTAAAAAAAACCACACACACACACACACAGCTAGAATGAGATGACCGTAAAGGGGCATCTAATTTACCTGGAGGAAGTGGTACCTGAACTGAATTTTGGAGGAAAAATATGAATAGGTGAAAAACACAGGAAAGGACATTCTAGGCAAGAGGAAATGGCATTTACAAGGACATAAAAAGAATAAAAGGGTTGATGTGGAGAGTATGAATTACAGCTGAAGTACAGGATCTGTTTAGAATCCAGAAGCAAGATCAGAGAGAATCCCAAATGTCAGAATATCTGAATTTTTTTGCAGGCAGAAGAGAAGCACATGGAAATCTTGAGGCCTAGGAATGTTAACCTCTACAACTCAGGTTGAAGGAAGGGAAGGCTGGGTTTCTGGGGGCCAGTGGGAAGGAAGGCTGTTACAGTGGACCATCTGTGAGACGCCAAGTCCTGAACTATGAGGATAATGGAGGTGGGGCAGGGGCTGATGATGGAGAAAGTGGGGAGGTAGTGAACAGATTTACTTGTTAAGACTGTAGAGACTACAACATTTATGTGTGGGGACAATAAGAAGAAAAGAATTAATCCAAGATTTTACTGTTCATTATACCTGCTGAGAGGAATCGATTGAGGCGGAGGGCAGAGTCAAAGGATGAGTTTTACTTTTGGTCCCACTGACTATCTTGCTTTAGAATAAAATACATTTGGAATCATTGCCTTGAAAGGCCCTTCCCTGGGGTGAAATTCAGGAATAATTATGGCTACCCAATGAGTTAAAACAACTAATACAAAACACCTGGCTGCACTACATACACAGGAGAATGTTAAATAAAAACTAGTTCACTTTAGTGGCTGCCACAATTTTTTTTATTACTCACCAGTGAAAGTACAGATGAGTTGAGTGAACTTGTCATTGATAAGAAGTTGCCAGTCTCTGGCAGGCAGACTCTAAGGTGGCCCCATTCACACTGCCTCCTGGCATTCCCATTCATGTGTGATTACCTCCCCTTGTGTGTGGGATGGCCCAGTGACTTCCTTCTAACAAACAAAATCTGTCTAAGGCGACAGAATGTCACTTCCATGATTAGATTACATAGGACTGTGATGTGCCTTTTGCTTGCAGACTGTCTTTCTCATTGGCCTTGCTAATGTAAATGGCCTTGTGGGAGAAGCCACTGTGGCAAGGAACTGAGGGTGGCCTTGGACCAACAGCCAGCAAGGAACTGAGGCCCTCAGTTCAATAGCTCTCAAGGAACGGAGTCCAGCCAACAACCACATCAGTGAGCTTGGAAGCTAATCATTCCCCAGTTCAGCCTTTAGATGAGACATCAACCCTGTCCAACACAGATAATAACCTCATGAGAGACCATGAAGCAGAAAATCCAGCTAAGCTGTGCTTAGACCTCTAGAAACCATGAGATAATAAATGTATTGATTTGAAGTAATTTGTTATGCAGCAATAGATAACAAATACAGAGACACTAGTCATCCTTGGGTCAGTCCACGTGAGCTAAGGCTGTTAAGAGAATAAGACTGTTCATTTTTCTTTTCTAAAAGAATGTCTTAATTCTGCAACTTTTTATATTGTCCCTGGCTTCTGAGAGCAAGAGTCAGAAGACCTAGGATTCCACCCTGACCCTGTTGCCAACTGGCGGAAGATCTTAGGAAGATCTTTCCCTTCTCTATGTCTCAGTTTCACCCACTTTAAAATGAGTTATGCTAAACCAGGCCAGCAATTTACAAAAACATTCTGTTTTTTCCCCACAGAACCCTTTCATCAAATGAAATTTCATGAGGAAGCTCAGTGCACAAGACAGATAAGTGGAGGGGCTTTCACTGAAATAAGGTTGAGGGGAATCCCTGCTTGGCCTCTCTGTCTCTCCATAGCAGCCCCCAAATCTCCTGTGAGGTTCTTTTTAAAATCCGGTCTGCAAGATTCTGGCTTAGAGGCTACCTATGAGCCCTTTTAATAGAAGTTAAAGCATTCCTCTGTAATATCTCTGCATCTACCTTCACAAGCCTATCCCACAACCCAGGGCATCTCCTCTGGGACAGTACTAATGGTGCATCTGCCCATGGCGGGCCTGTTTTTGGGAAAAACAAACTCCAGCAGACAAAGCTCCTGCCTCCCTAATGTTCTTGATCTCGATGGTGTACAGTCTAGTGGGGCAAGGAAAGCAATCATAGGGAAAATTATGACACACACAGTGGGGGACGTGCAGAGCTCAGTGGGAACCTGGAGCAGGGGGATTCCAGGTAGCTTGCAGGGCACTCATGGCTTCCCTTGGGCAGCACTTGCTTATGTGTGTCTATGCTTCAGGTCTCAGGCTGGTCACAGGGATGTGATATGAATTGGACTTTGCCCTTATGCAGCTTAAAAGTCTAGTAGAGAAAACATGTTACTCTATGGGTCACATGCTAATTATTTAATTACAATTTCTTCAAGAGGTGAAGCCTGAAGGAGCAAGCTGGAGAGGGCAAAATTAGCCAGTCTGTCAGAGAGAACACCAGGCCCAACAGACAAGCTTTTGTGCCTTTTTTTTTTTTTTTGAGATGGAGTCTCGCTCTGTTGCCCAGGCTGGAGTGCAGTGGTGCCATCTCGGCTCACTGCAACCTCTGCCTCCTAGGTTCAAGCAATCCTCTGCCTCAGTCTCCTGAGTATCTGGAATTACAGTCACCTGCCATCACATCTGGATAATTTTTGTATTTTTAGTAGAGACGAGGTCTCACCATCTTGGCCAGGCTGGTCTTGAACTCCTGACATCATGATCCACCCCCTTGGCTTCCGAAAGTTCTGGGATTACAGGCGTGAGCCACTGTGCTCAGCTGCTTTTGTGTTTTTCTTAGCTTTGCTGTGTTTAGCCCTCCCTCTTGTCAGAAGATGAATAGAATTAGGGTGCTGAACATGACTTCCTCATCCAAATGGTTATAACCACCTTCTCAGGACTGGGAACTGGGTTTGCATTTTGGTTCTACCAAGTACTCTCTGCATGGTATTGAGTAAGCTACTTAATCATTTTCAGCCTCACGTTGTGCATATTTGAATGGGGTGGGGTTATGAGACTTACTAGCAGCTATGGTTGACTAAATGGCATAATGCCTATAGAGTCCTCGGCAAATATTAGCTATTATGATTATCCCCTAGGATTCTCGTAGGAGAACATTTCAGACACATTCTTGTTGAAATTGGCAGGAGCCAGCTCACCTCCTTTAGGGTAAGAGGTGAACAATGGTTAATTCTGAAGCAAAGCCATCTATGTTCCAAACTCAAGACATATCTCTTGCTCTTGGTGTAGGGTATTTGGGGAGGGTGAAAGCACCAAACAAAACTATCCGAGTTACCATGGGTATATCATGAAGGACCTGTGAACTTCAGGAAATTTCAAAATTCTGAGACATTTTGGCATGAAATACATATTTTTAAAATCTCCATTCACAAGTAGACTAAAAATGCACATGGAAGGGATTTTCTGTTCACAATCTGCTTTTAACATGGGCATTTTACTTTTATTTCGCAATGAAGGGTCAAAGAGCGTAATGATAGTGATAGAGTTGTTTCTGAAGTGGAGGCAAAGCTGGAAATGTGAGACAAGGTGAAAGGAAAGGAGTTCTAGGCTTTAGGGGATAATGGAAAAACCTGGTCACGAGGGTTAGAATTAGGTTTGTATGCAGACTTTTCTCCTTTACAGAGAAGTCACAAAGCATGTATGGCCCCCGAAGGTAGGTAAATCCACCATCTCTGCCTTTTACATTGAATAGAATTATGGCCTGGGGTTTGTAGGAGGCTGGTTTTTCACACTTTGAAGGGGTTTTCCTCCTTGGAAGGGAGCCTTCATCTAATGTTTCCCACATGTTGAAGGTGTTCAAACTGGCCCAGGATAAGATTCAAGGGGATTCCCTATAATCTTCTCAGAGTGAGGGGTATGTAAATCATAATCTTCCTCTCTGAGGCTTCTGCTGAATTCGCAGCTTGGAGCCTACAACCATTTCCAAATTGTCCTGGGATTCACTGTCCCAAGGCTGATTTCACTTTACCTACCAATCAGCCCTTTTAAAGCTAGATGTTTGGCTCACCTGTGTGCCTACTTTTCTGAGATGAAAATCAGCAGGAGTGATCTGACTGCTACCTCTAGTTTCATTCTTCCCTCTTCCAGGGCTGAAATTTGAACTTTTCTGTTTCCAGGCAGAGAGTTGCACCACTGAGAGCTGACCTTTGCTGAGAACCATGAAAAATGATACATGCAGGGCTATTCTGTGAAATCAATAGGCACCAATGCCAGCTGGGGGCTTCTCCACCATCTTGATCATTCCCTGACAGACACCATTTAAGGTTCTAAACTTGGTCACCACAGCCCGACTTCAGAAGGCAATGTAGCACAGCACAAAGAACAGTAGGGTATTAGTCAGAAAGCTTGAGTCAAAGCCAACTCTGCCCCTCAATTACGGAAAGACCTCAGATAAGTCACCTAACTTCCTTGAGTGTCGATTTCTTTATCCACAAAATTGAGCTAGTAATTCATAATTTGTAGCGTTGGAGTGAGAATTAGATAAGAAACCATTGGCAATCCCTCCTATTAAATATGTGACACATAGCCCTTACTATTAACTTTGTGTGTTTTATCATCACAAAGGGACTGTATATTTTGAGCTAACTAAATGTTTGCAACCACTTTTTACATTTTAAACTGAAGTGGCTTCAGTATGAAGGGGCTTGCACTTTAGTCCAGTGGTTATTTTTTCTTTTAAGAAAGCACAGCTAGATGTCTATAGAAATCTAGAGAGAGAGGAGAGAATAGGTGCTCTTAATTCATTGTAAGTACTAGAAAGGGTAGGATTGAGGGGGCTATGTTTTTCATTCTGTCAGCTTGAATTCTCTTTCCAAATTCCATTCTGGTTATATGATCAGGCTACTGCTGTATTTATGGGTGGCCACAGTCTGCCTGGAGGGGCATATTTAGTCAGAAAGGAAGTGTTTTCCTTCTAAAGGCAGGCAAGAAGCAGAGAAGCATTCAGAAGGAACACGACAGAATGTGCCTCTCACTTGATCACGGGGACCTGGGTGTGAAACCAGGCTCTATCGCTCTGAGTTCCAGGACCTTGGAAAAGCTATTCAGTCTCTCTGTTCTTGACGCCATCTCTTTGTCCAACAGGTATAGTCCATACCTCAGAGACACGCTGGATTTTTAGTTCGATGATCCCACAAAGGGCCTGCAGTTTAGAAAGCAGGCTCATCATATATTTTTGCTATCATTGTCATTAGAATGATTTAAAATAGCTTTTGTTAAACCTTTTAAATTTCTCATACATATTCCTGCCTATTGCACTATCTGTGGACTTGCTCTTCTGTTATAGATGGTGACTCAGAGGGGCAAAAATCCTTGTTGAAGGGCAGAATTGCAACCAGAATGCACACAGCATGGTTTCATGATTTGTAACTGTGTTTTGTATTATTCAAGATTCCATGGCAATGTCCCAGAGGCTAAGAGCAAAGGTGTAAGTGTTAGACCCTGTAACCTCACTTCAACCAAAGCAGACCTACATTTACCTGTCATGACTGGGGTTTTGCCCTAAATTCATGTAATGAATATTTTCATCATTAAAAATAAGTATAATCATCATGATCTTAGGACATTAATCTTGGACAAAGTCCTTGTAAAATGATAAACAGAGAAACTAAGAAAAGTTTCCATTTATTGAAACCTTAACATATGGCAGGTACTATGCCAAGAATTTGCCATATATCATGTCATTTGAATGTTGCAAGAGCCCTGTGAGACATAGTTTGTCATCCCCTTTATATGAATGACAAAACGGAGGGCTAAAGGTTAGTAACTTCTTAGAGTGGGGAAGGAGAAGGTGAGTGGGAGATAAAATAGAGAAGCTAGGTTTTTAAAACAAAGCATAGAGAAAAAAATATTTAGCGACTGTAGAGCTTGGTGACATCCCTTTCAATCCTTTCCCCTGTTTGAGCAAACCAGAGGATATTCATATTGTGCAACTTTCACTTCCCCCCAAAGCGGTCACCTTCCTGAAATGCAAAAGGCCAGAACACACTAATTTCCATCTCCTGCAAATGGCTTGTGTACACACAATGCCAGAAACTCTTCACTGGCTTATCTAGGACTGAATAAATCTTCTTCAGTCCTGAATTGGGCTTGCCTGGCTGAGGTGGGTAGTAGTTTTCATTTCTAAAGCACATATGGGAAAGCTCTGTACAAAATAAGGGGAAAAGTCTACAAAAACATGAAAAAGAGGCATTCATTCTTCAAGTGGGACTCCCTGTCCTGCTCTCCCTCCAGACAGAGAGCTTTTCCAAAGAGTTTCCAACAGCATCGTACTTCACAGCTGTCAGCTTTAGAATCTGCAGATGCCTAAACTCAAAACCTCCTGACATTCTGAAATCAGAATTTGACAATTACATCCAGCCCGGGGCTGCTACCTTTTCTCCAACCTGTGCCAACACAACCTCCTGCTTGTAAAATACAGCCAAGTCTCAGACCTGCCAGCCTAGTGTCTCACCCTCAGATTGGGGGAGATAAAAAGTGGGGGGTGGGGGCAGGCTGAGGAACAACATGCAAGAAACGAGCCAAGATTGGCGAAGTGCCTCCTTTAACTTCCAGAGTGATGGCAGATTTTGGCAATTACAATGATTATCCACACTTCCAGGTGGTGAGCAGTCACTGCCGATCTTTCTAGACCTCATTGTCTCCGCAAAATGACGGCAGACGCCACTGTCCCCATTTTAGAATGTAAAAACTGAGAAATAAGGCGATGTGCTTTTCTCAGGGTCATATGCATGGTGGTGGGGAGAATATCAAACACCTCTGGCTTCAGACCTAAGCTCTTATTTCCCTTACAACACTGATGGGTGAGAGGAACTCCTGTTTTCTTTCCAAGGTACATCAGGGGCAGTAGGGTTCCCACACCTGGGGGAAGTGTTGCTGGTGATTCTAGAGACAAGTGGGATGCTGCTGGCTCCAGGCACCCTAGGCACCCCCCATAAAACTGCTCTCCACCACTCTCTAGCTGCCTGCCAGTTATTCATCTGGCCAGGAACCACCTCCCCACTTCTGTCCCCCAACTCTCACCTCCAAGGTGAAGATTTTGAGGACCAAATGAGGGAATGGGTACAAAACTCTTTGTAAACTTCATGTAAGGGCTGTTTAGATGTAAACTTTTGTATTCTCCCTGCACTCCTCTATCAGACTCCCTTTAGCCCATCCCAGGGGCAGGCTGTGAGAAAACTTTACCTTAAAACTCTGCTTCCTTAACCTCAACATAAAAATTATCTCTATCTCCACAGGTGAATCAGCCAGGCTAGGGGTAGGGGGGCAGTTTAGGAGGGAATTCTTACTCCTTTGCAGAACAGCAGAGGTAATAACTTTACAAAAAGCTCCGTCCAAGTGTGACTATTCATAAAGTTACGAAACAAACAAAATTACAAAACCAGAACAGTCAAGGTGCATCTGATCATAACCAATACATATTCCTATTTTTTTCCATCGGCGAAAAAAGAAACACCCCAAAGTTTTATAATAATATAAAACCACAACTCATGTGGTACCAGGAATGCAATCCGTACATCATAAGGATCTCTAAGGATGAAGGAGAAACAGACCTACCTTTCCGATGGGAGACAGACCTAGATCCTTGGAAGAAGTAAGTACCTGGAGCGGGCAGCAGCGGCGGTTCCCAGGTGCGCGGCCCCTAGAGCCCCCCAGCCGCGCTGCCTTTGTGCCCACGGGAGGCGGGGGCGTGTGTCTGCGCGCGGGAGAGGCGGGTGACAGTAGGCAGGCTGTGGCCGGTGCAGCCAACTTTGGCTGGCTTATATAGCGAGCTCCTTCCTCTGTAATGGGACGCCTCGCCTCCAGACATCCTTTCCCACTTTTTCAGTTGGCGAATTAAAGGAACAGCCCTCCCAGCGGAACAGGGTTAGCTCAGGAAAGACTCACTCACTCCTGGCTCTCGGCCAGGGAAGGAACCCATTTGCATACAATTTATGGCGAAAGTAGGAATTCCTGCCTCCCCGCCCCCCACCCCGAGTCGTTGTCGGCTAAGTGTGATTCTTGCCCTGCTCCCCGCACGGGTTTTCTAATTGTGAGACGGGGACCCGGGAGCAGGAGGGAGCAGGTCCGCAGCCCCGACTCCCGTCCTGTGCTGGGTCAAGCTGGAAACGGGGGACCAGGGCTCGCCTGGGCTCTGGGCAGCAGCTGCTCAGTGGCACCTCGGAGCGAGCACAGCGACTGAGCACAGTTCCTGGAAAGAGGAGATAAAGCCCTTCAAAAGCCTGGGGCGGTTCAGGTTTCTCCGGGCCAGCAGAGAGGTAACCCAGGATTCGTTCTCAGCAGGTGGGGAGCGCTCCCACCAGCCCTGCATTTCTTAAGTGGGAGCCAGCCTGGCCCAGCTGCTCAGAGGCAACTTTGTCCCAGCCCCAGCGTCCTACAGGGCGGTAGCTTTTTGACATTGTTCGTGCCCTGTGCCTGGTGTGGTTTTCTCAGCTGGATGTCCAGGGGGAAGGGTTTCTGAGGTTTTCTCTCAGTGCTGAAAGGCGTCCCCCACAGCCGTTTCTTTAAAGAAAACTAATTATTTAAAAAGGTAACAACCTAATCCTTGAGCCCTAAGCCGCGCCTTTGCTTTCCAGCCTGCCTTGGATTGCTTCCAAGCTCTGAGTCATCCGTTCGTTGGGTGGTTAGCATGCATTGAGGATCCGCAGGGCACACAGGGGCGTTTAAGGGAGCGGAGAAGTGGCACTTCACCCGTGCCTAGAGACTTTTGAGCCTGTGGCAGAACATAGCAGTTTGTGACAAGGAAGGAAAATGAAACATCAAATGTAATCCAACCTGCAACTACTATTGAGCCCTCTCTTATTAAGTCTATAACAAAGGTGCTGTGCAGAGCACTTTATGAACACTCTTTTTATTCACTATCTTATTATATCCTTGCAACCACGAAGTAGGATAGGCACAAGTGTCTCCTTTCTACGGAAGAAAACTGAGGTTTAGAGAAGTAATGAAACTCCAAGGGAAAACACCTGGGAAGTGTTTCTATTAGACCACTGGGCTCCAGAGTTCTATGACACGTTACTGTTTAGGAATAGGGAAGGATGATATTTAAACAATGTTTTATGCCGTGTTAGACTGTTAACACCATTTTTGTAGAAACTACAGCCATATTTGAATATGGAAAATATATTTCTTTGTTCCGTAAAGCTAATTAGGAGAGATCTTTGATTTAAAAAAAAAATAACTTCTAATAATGGAGATCTCAACTATCCACTTATTTTCGACGTTAAATGATAGCATCCCCACAGTTATTATTGTTTGCTGTGGGCCTCAGTTTCTCCATCTGAAAGAAACAAAAAGCAAAACAAGATTAGGTCATCCTATGGTTGCTTTGGCTGTGTAGTATTTTAAGATTCTCTGCTAAAATGACCCTCCCAGACAGCAAGAAAGCCCATAAATAGTCATGTCATAAAACCGCTCATTTGAACTTTTGATCCATTTTGGCTGATTCAAATGTTGGTTGTTTGGGAAGTTTTAAAATCTGTGCTTTAGCCAAAGCATATTTCAGTAGCATGAAGCTGTGTTTCAACCAGCAGTGAGTGCTTCCACACCTCTTGGCTTTCCTAAGGTTATTGAGTTAATCTCTTGGGTTAGGGAGTAAAATATTAGAATAGCGTATCATACACATCATATGGTATATAAACTATATTTGTATATAACATATAGTCAATATATATTTATAATTCTGTATGAATTTTTAAATAAGACAAGAGCATGCTAGTAAACGGGATGATAAATGTGGCTTTTTCAGGGAATGTCCCACACTCGAACTCCTCTCGCCAGCTCTCTCAGGATTCTACAATCATTGATTAGTGTCTACCACAAGTAGCATAGCCAATCACAGGGAAACTAAAGCCAAATATGACCAGGCTGGCCCCCAAGTGGAGCTGACAAACAAGAATACTATTATGCATTAACAACTATCATATAAGTATATTCTGATAACATAGGGAAGAGATGATTTATGCATTTTTAGGAGAGGTTGCCTGTAAAAGGCATTTTCTCCAAAAAGCCGTGTGGCATGTTAAGATACATAGCTTTTTGGCATTTGAGTAAGGAAGGCCCAGACAAGGACGTGTTTTCCATCCTTGTACTGTTCTCATCCTTTGTTTCTGGTAGGTTGGTCCATATGTTCCATGTAGTCTACAATACCTCAACCTTTGTTCATGCTAGGGGGATGCCCTAGGATCCTCATCTCCATGTCCTCACATCTATTTATCATCAATTCTCATCTGACTTCACTACAGTGCTTCCTAGATGGACTTCCATCTAGGAAGAAATGCTCCCACGTGATATGGCATTTGTAACTCTATTAGGACATTCATTGCATCTACATGGTATAATTATGCATGTGTGTGTCTAGATTTTCCTCCTAGACTCTAGGCTGCCCGAGGCTGGTGATCACACTTGCTTTTTCTGTGCTTGGCATAGGGCTTTGTATATCATAGAAGCTCAGCAAATATTTATAGAATGACTGAAGTAATGGAGGAACAAATAAATGTTTGACATGTTGTGCTTTATTATTAAATTCTTCCTTTTACAACCATAGAACCTGAAAGGAAACTGGATTATTGTGTTCAATGCCTCCATTGCACAGATCAGAAAATGGGGCACTGAGAGGAAGAATGACTTGCCTGAGGCCACTATGCCTGTTTTCCAGGAAGAAAACTGTCACAGTCAGAACTGAGCAACCAAACCACACTAGACATTACAGCAGAGAATGTTTATGGAAATTAAGAACCATTTATCCTCCTGTTTGGCAGAGGCCATACCTCTTGGCATCTGATCCCTCATGGTTGCATCCTTCTCAGAAGCATAAGCACTTTTTTCCATGTGAGAGGGCAGAATGCGTGTAAACACCACCTCTGCACAGAGCTTCCTGCCAAAGATGGATTTTGTTGTTGCTTGTTTGCAATTCTCATTCAGGAGTTGCTGGTGGAGGCTGTGGTTTGGAGGCCAGAGGAATGTGGGGTTTGCCTCAGGTGAGATCATTCTCATTTCCTTAATGGTCTGTTACATATAATACTTTTTCTTCCAGACAGAACAGCCAGTGAGTGGAATTTTGGCCAGGACTAGTGCTGAGGAAGCTGAGTGTCCACTTCCCCATGGAATCTCCTGCTTCCTACTCTGATTACGTACTCCTTCACTGCTCCCAACCTCCTCCTCCTCTTCTTGGGATTCATCTGGTGTGCTAACTCCAGTTCAGAAATCTCATGTGACTCCATAATTACCAGAAATCTTTCCCAAAGCCAGGATAGATCTCTCATCCCACACAGTGGGCCAGTCATTTAATTAAATGCATTTCGTTAGAGTCAAGGTTTCCCAACTTGCCTGCAGATCTTTCTTGAGTGGTCTTCTTTTCCATCTGCTCTCACTTTTCCTTAGACCACAAAGGACAATTTAAAAAAAAGCTCAAAGACTGTATGGAGTATGTGGCAAGACATATGAGAGCTTCTCTGACAGATGGACTATGGCAATTTAGCTGCACCATCAACCAAGAAGTCATGTCTGGTCAGCACAGCAGAGTGGCGAGCATTGGTTGACTGTCCAAGTCTTGATGCTGCATCAACTTGCTGTGTGACTTTGGGAAATTCCCTTTCCCTGCGGAACCCTGGTGTCCTGGTTACCAAGTGGGCAATTCCCAAGGATTACAGCAACTCAAAACTTTCAAGTAAAATTTTTAAAGAAATAATTTAGAAGTCCAAGCATTTGCACATCCACTTCCCTAGGAAGAACCCTGCTTTATTGCCATGACGAATTAATTCCTTTGTTTTTTTGTTTGTTTGTTTTGACATTTCCTTCGTAATGCTGCTTCTAACAAAGTTTTGATGACCCTCACATCCAGATGGAAGGCCTTCTCTTTCAGACTCATCCACACCATCATTTTCTAATTTTTAGTGTGTTGCCCATTTTATTTGTTTTGCCTGTTTACCCTGCTAGATTATGGACACCTGAGGGTAGGCACTGTGCCTTTCCATCTGTTTGTCAGCAGTTCTGTTTGTCGCCAGCATCTGTTGATGGCAGCTGCCTATGCCATACCATTTGTTAATTATTTTGAATATCATTTCTGCATATCATAGTTTTTAGAATAGCATATGACCTGTAGCAGATTTTGGAGGTAAGCAATAAAAACATTCTTGAAGTGACTTTTTTGAGATGTTTAGAGACCTTAATTGTTATCATCGATTCACTCATTCATTTGCCCAGCTGGTCTGTGCAGACTACTTGACAGCAAGGACTGTGCTTTTCACCTGTACAGACCCAAAGCACTTGGAAGTCTATTTATATTCCCATGAAATGATTGACTGATCAACTAATTGTCTGCATAATGGAAAATATATGATATTAGCACACGGTCTTGGGTTCTATTTGGCTCAAGTGCTTACAATGTGAATTACCTTGAGAAAAGCATGTCCCCTCTCTGAAGCTCCTCTTCTTTTTCTTGGGATTCATCTGGTTTCCTGTTTCATAAAACTGAGGTAAAAATCTGTACCTTGAGTACTTTTCAAAATTTGTATGAAGACCAAGTAAGAGGGTATAAGACAAAGTGTTTAGCAAACGGGGATGCCCTCTGTAGCGTTTTCTGATGCTAAATGATGTGGTTCCCTTCCCCACGCCATCCTCCAAATCCCAATAGAAGGCTCAATCTCTGCAGAGCTGTATTGTCCTTATGAAAGCACGGAACCCAGCTTCCATCTGAAGCACTTCTGGGCTTTGCAGTGGCTAGCAGCAGGGAGAGGGGAGTTGAAGCCACCTGATGCAGTCTTGTTAACACATTCTGAAGACTGCCTCTTTGGAGGTTGAAGGTAAAGGGGGAGAGTTTAAAAAAACAGCATTGCTCAAGCTAAATTAGAAGATCTGGAGTCGTGTATTCCCCACAGAGGGCTGGGGAGGCAGTTTTGATCACGTTTACCGGTCTGAGCTCAGGCTTCGGTGATGAATACAAGTGGGTCAAACCTTCTTGGGCTTAATACAGGTCCCAGAAGGAATATATAGCTTTGAAATCAATGCAAATTGAATTTCTTTGTCTGATTTTCCACAGCTGGGTTGGATACTTGCGAAGAAGTATAATTTGCCTCTTTTCCTTCTCTCTTAGGTTTCTTAAGATTTCTTTTGTGGACAACAAAGAATAACAGTGAGTAGCACTGATTGAGTACTTCCTGTGATCCAGGCACTGTTGAAGCAGTTTGCATGTATTACATTATTTAATCTTTACAAAGAACTTATTGGGTTAGTCCTATCGTTGTTCCTATTTTGCAGATGAGGGTTGTGAGACATGGAGAGGTTACATGGGTTGTAAATAGCAGCAAGAGGATTCAAAGCCACCAAGAGGACTCCTGTTCCCAATTTTCTATTATGGTGGGTGCTTCCTTATGTATTTAATGTAACAAATGCCCAAAGGCAAAGATGATATTCTTTGACTCATGAACCAGATTGAGTGATTTTGGAGCTTGTGCATAAAGATCTAATGAGGCAAGAAGGGCTTTGGTTATTTTGCTTTGTCCCTGTCTATTTGTGCTAATCCTGGAGTTGTGGGATTACCTAGCATGGACTTGATTTTAAACCTTCATTGAACCAATAATAGCTACAAAAAGGAGTAGGGCCTTGGTTAAATTACTTAACATGTTTCTTATAGGTCATTTGTCTGTAAAACAGGTGCAATAATAACTGATACTCCTTGGAGCTAGTTTCAGGATTCAAAGAACAGTACTTTGTCAAATGTTTATGCTGTTGCTAGCCACATTCTAAGTAATCTCAAAATGGTGGCCTTTGACTATTGTAAATAAATCATTTATTCTACTCTGAGCCTTTACTTCCTCATCTGTAAAATGATGGAAAAGATAATGTCATAGCTATGTTTCAGAACTTTGCTCACTAAAATAAGAAGAGTTAATAAAACAAATACACATGCAAATAAAAATTATACAGCTCTTTTCATCATAGGACAAGATTTTCAGGTTGACTGAACTGTACCATTCACCCTATGTGCTTAAACATTCTTAATAAAATTCCCCTCCAACCTGCTACACACATGCAACACACACACACACAAACACACACACACACTTCGTTGAAATGAGTATTCTCCCGAAGGGTGTTTAGTATTGTTCTGAGAGAGAAATAGTAGTTTGAACTTTCTTTGAAAAGTAGAACTACATTTGCTCATCCATTCAATAGCAGACGTTATTTTTGTTAATCGTCTTTCAAGCCTTGTCCATTCTGTTTCTCAGGTGAAAAAAATGCCTTTATTGAGACAGCTGGTTGGTTTCACTTTCCTCAGAGCCAGAAGCTCCCTCGGCAGGGCCAAGAGGTTGATGGACTGGCATCACATAGGTATTTGAGTCACTCTCCTCCTTGGGAAGTACTCTGGGCTGGCCCTTTGTCCCTTACCCTTCCCAAGGAGGAGAGTAAATTAATCCTTATTATTTTACTGAGCACATACTGGGCAGTCCTTACCCTGACAACTTCCTTGCCCCACAACTTTCCAATAGTAGGGGTGGTATCAAATACACCCACTTGTATTTGCTAATAACACGACAAAGCATTGGCATTATCCCAGTCCTCATGCCAGGCCATTCCCCTATTACAAGTGAGAAAACTGAGGCGAGGAGAGATCAAGAGACTTGCTGAAAGTCATACAGCTGGTATGTGGTCTCACAGAAGTTTCACACATGAAAATTACCGGGCTCTTTGGGTTTCCATTGCAGAACCATCTGTAAAGAATATTATTTTATCAGTCTTATGGGGTACAGTGGTATAAAGAAGCTCATGATCTGACACTGGACAGGTAGGGTCAATCTTAGCTCTGCCAATTATTGGCATTTGACCTTTTCCAATTTCCTTCACTTATGTGACCCCATCTTGTATCTGAGTCTGTAAAAGAGGAGTGAGAATATTTACTTCACAGGGATAAAGGAAGGGCTAAGGGAAACTGAATAAGGATTCCCAAGATGTGAGTTTGAATCCATGGAATCTGGGAATATTATCTTGTACGGCGAAAAGGACTTTGCAACTGTGGCTAACTAAGTTAGGGATCTTGAGATGGGGAGATGATTTTTCACATACTTAAAAGTGTCCTTGTAAGAAGAAGGCAGAGAGAGATTTGACTACAGAGGAGGAGAAGGCAGTGACCAGGGAACAGAGATTGGAGTGATGTGGCTACAAGCCAAGAATGCCAGCAGACACCAGAAACTGAAAGAGGCAAAGAATGAATTCTCCCCTGGAACCTTCAGAAAGACCAACTCTGTTGACAACTGGATTTTACCAAAAACTCACTTCAGGCCTCTAGTTTCCATAATTGTAAGAGAATACATTTCTGTTGTATTAAGTCATTAAGTTTGTGATAATTTGTTAGAGTAGCAATATAAATCCAATACAAGAAATAAATGAGAGAGTATCTTTGCCTTGCGCATAATAGAGCCTTGAACACAGTAATGTTTAACTTGAACTCATGGAGATAGAGAGGAGAAGAAAGGTTACCAGAGTCTGGAGAGGGTAGTGGGAAGGTAGGTAGGGAGTGGGAATGGTTAATAGGCACAAAAAATAATTAGAAAGAGTAAACAAGATCTAGTGTTTGATAGCACAACAGGGTGACTATAGTCAATAATAATTTAGATGTACATTTAAGAAGAACTAAAAAAGTATAATTGGATTGTTTGTAACACAGAGGATAAATGCTTCAGGGAATGGATACCACATTTTACATGACATGGTTGTTAAACAAAACATCTCATGTACCCTGTAAATATACACACCTACTTTGTACCCACAAAAATGAATGGATTTTTAAAAAGGCAATGTTTAGTATTGGTCTGAGGGATTATTTTTCTGGGATAAATGGCATTAACTTCACTTGAAACTGGAATGATTTTCCATAGAAATCAGTTCTATGACGTAAATGCACATAGCTAGATTTTCAAGTTGTTTTTTGTCCCAGCTCCTTCATGACATTTTAGGTGTAGGCTGAAAGACAGAGAAGGAAAGGGAAGTTGGAGGGAGTTGCAACCTCCACCATTAGCCGGAGGGTTTTGAAGTGGCCTGTTGATATGGGAGCTTTGCAGTGTCGAGTGGTTTAGCCCACAGTGAGGAGTAACTCTGGACTTATACATGACATTCCTATCATTGCAGTGTCAGTCTGAACCCAGCAAGTGGCAGGCTTATCTGGGTCTCTGCTCATCCATAATTCAGAGGATTCACCCACAGCACACTTTGACAAGTGTGAAAAGAGCTACGAGACAATCCTGCTCAAGTTAGAGATAAGAAAGCAGGGCCCAAAGCAGTTGCCTGTCTTGCCTACTCTGAGCTAAAATCCAGCTCTGCTCATCTGGGAAACTATGTTCCATGTGGAGGAAGGAGCTTGCCTAGATTAGTGTTAAGACCAGCCAAAACCTAAGGATGTTATTGCTTAAAAAAGTCCTTCACACCCATTCAGCTTCTTTGCTTAGAAAGGGCATAAGAAGGGGACTGAGAGGAGTAGGTGAGCGCACACCAGGCTCTCCACTCCCTCTGAGGTTCTGCGAGCCATACAACACTCCTCTCTCCTGCTTTTCTCTGGTTTTGTATGTTTGCGGTGCTCTCATTGATGTGGCTATGGTATTAGGGGACTAAAGGAGCCCCTTAGTTAGATGCCAGGCAAGTTTTTCAGACATCATCTCAGAAAGCAGCCGTAGGGGAAGTTCAAAGACTTCCTAAACTCTTTGGAATACCTGCCCAGGCCAGCATTGGACTCAACATACGGATGAATGGTGTATGGGGAGTCCTCTTGAGTGAATATAGATGGATGACTCATCATTTCAGGCAGATGATAGAAGATTTCCCTTGTGGAAATACTTTATAAGGAAATTATAGTGAAGCCTTAATAATCCCCATGGACAGGAGGGGGGTGGGGGCCAGGATGAATCAGCGAGACAGCTGCATTGTGGAAGATCAATCCGGGGAAGCTTACTTTGAAGTATATTCTGCCAGTGGCTTCTTTAAACTAGTAAAGTATTGCCAAGGAGAGATCTTCTGAGAGTCTGGCTTAATGAGAAGAAATCAGTCATAAGTGGTTGCTTTTGAAGGAATCGGAAGTACTTTGGCTCTTTAGCAAGTTGCAATCTTGTTTGCTCAGTTATTCTAAGAAGTAATTCATATGAAATTGCTCTTGTTCAGCCATAGTTGACCTACAAAAATGGTACTTAATATGATTAAACTTAATACAGTATAAGCCCTACCACATCTGTGACAAAGATAAATTCGAGACCAGACCTTGGCTAAGTTTAAAAAGGTTTTACCCACTGTCACTCTTGTGACGGAAAGACAGGCCAAGTTGGTGTGGGGCAGGGTATGTGTGAAGGGCAGTGAGGTAGCTCCGGGCTTGCAGTTCTAACAGCCACAGTTGACAGATGAATTCTTTTCTCCCACCTGTGGATACTGTACTGCTATCAACACCATGTGTAGAACCTAGGTAGAGCAGGAAGACACCTAATTAAGAGATATCACAAGCTGATACTGAGTATCAGAGTACAGGTTTAGGCCCTTGGAGAGCCATAGAGATGATCAGATAGCATGAGTAAAAGGCATGGTGTTCTTGAGGCTACATCTGGGCAAACATGTGAATGGATAGTTGCTTTCTAATGAGCCCCTTAGAAGGGAATGGAGTTTTACTCTATCACTTCTATGACACTAGGGAATCTTCTGTAAATAGCAATTGTTAATTTTTATTAAGCATTTACTATGTGCTGGTTACCATTTTTTGAACTTTGCATACACTAACTTCATTTAATCTTCATAACATGTCTATGGATAGATACTATTATTGAGTCCCAAATGAAGGCATGGGCAAGGGGAAGTTACTTGATCAATAATAAATAGCTGGTGTCAGATATGGGATTAGGACCCAATACTCTTTATTTTGCCCAGGATCCTCTTCACTATGCTTTCCTGCAGAGGAGGTTTGTATTAATCCACACTCATGCTGATAATAAAGATATACCAGAGACTGGATAATTTATAAAGGAAAGAGGTTGAATTGACTCACAGTTCCACATGGCTGGGGAGGCCTCACAATCACGGTGGAAGGTGAGAGAGGAGCAAAGTAATCTCATCTTACATGGCGGCAGACACCAGAGTATGTGCAGGAGAACTCCCCCTGTGCCTTTTTTTTTTTTTTTTTTTGAGATGGAGTCTTGCTCTGTCACCCAGGCTGGAGTGCAGTGGCACAATCTCGGCTCACTGCAACCTCTGCCTCCCGGATCCAAACTATTCCCCTGCCCCAGCCTCCCGAGTAGCTGGGACTACAGGTGAATACCAACACACCTGGCTAATTTTTTGAATTTTTAGTAGGGATGGGGTTTCACCCTGTTAGCCAGGATGATCTCAATCTCCTGACCTCATGATCTTCCAGCCTCAGCCTCCCAAAGTGCTGGGATTACTGACATGAGCCGCTTCGCACGGCCTGGGGACTCCCCTTTTTAAAGCCATCAGATATTATGAGACTTATTCACTAGCACCATAGCATGGGAAGGACCTGCCCACATGATTCAATTACCATCCACCAGTCTCTCCCATGACACATTGGAATTATGGGAGCTACAGTTCAAGATGAGATTTAGGTGGGGACATAGTCAAACCATATTAATGTTTTACTGCTTTACTTTTCTTATTGAAAGAAAGAAAAAGAGGAGGAAGCAAGGAAAAGGCATGGTAATATTTATTTCTATTTATGTTGTTGACTAATTCTTCCAGCCATTTCTTCATTGCATTTATATTGATGGGATACACAGGCCCTGTGCTAACAGCTGGTGGCAATATAGCCACAAACACAGCAGATGCAGTCACTTTCTTCTTAGGCCTACCTTTTAGGGTAATGTTTCTCAACCAGGGATTGTTTGCCCTCTCGGGGATATTTGGTAATGTCTGTAGGCATTTCGGCTGTTAGAGTTTGGGGATTTGCTACTGGCATCAAGTGGGCAGAGGCCAGAGATTTTGCTAAAAGTCTGCAACGCAGAGGATGGTCTCCCACGACAAATAATTCTTTGTCCCAAAATGTCAATAGTGCTGTTTGAATAATGCTGATCTAGTGAGAATGTAGGATGTCGAATTGTGACAGATTACAGATGTGAGCCACTGCGCCCGGCCTATGAACTCCCTTTTTTAAACCATCAGATCTCATGAGACTTATTCACCGTTACAAGAATAGCTTGGGAAAGACTGCCCACGTGATTCAATTACCTCACACCAGTCCCTCTCACGACACATGGGAGATTGAAAAGACCTGAACTTGGACCCCCAAATCACTCTAACATTTATGACTTTGGGCAGAACTAACCCAAGGGACATGCAATGAGATGGTGTGTGAGAGACGTAGGTTTCATGAGATGGGATAAACACCTTCTTCTAATGCAGTGTCTTAGGAGGTGAGAAGACTTCAACTGATCATGCCATGGGGTGGATTCAGAGGGGCTGTGTCCCAAATGAGTCACCAGGATCTCAGTATCATAGTTGGAGATGGAAGAAGCAGGGCCACTCACTTCTAGGGGTACAGACCCCAAAAATGAGGATATCTTCTATGGCCAGAGAGGCATGCTACTAGTTCCTAAATGTTCTAGGCCATATAAGACCTCTGGATTCTTGAATGAACCAGTGGACAAGAGAAGCAACACTCAACACAGCTGAGATTGAATTTTCTGCTAGTCACTTGTGTGAGAACTCAAAGGAGTATGGCATGGTTGAAAAAAATGAGATATATCTTATCCTCAAATAATGTAATGTACCCACTATGGGGAGAGAGAGATATATGTATCACCCAGCTTCTGGCCAGCCATGGAAAATGGTAGTTTCCTTCTTTATTTCAAGAGAAAACAATTGCAGTTGAAGTAATAGCTTTCCCTGTTTTTATGACAGTTGCATGATGGGGAGATGAGACCCATGGGTAAGATAAACTTTCCAATGCCTAAGCATTATGTTTTGGATGCTAACCTCTAGTTAGGAGGTATATATGGCTTGGCTTATTAACTATTTCCTTCATGTTTTAGATGTTCCCTTCTCCAAGGACCAGGATGCTGAGACCAGAGGTTTACGAATTTGTCTCCAAGATTCCTGAGCCCCTTATTGCTGTCTGCCTCAAGCAATCCAATAGAAACAGCTGGTTTCCTTTGGGTAACTGAGAAGAATGCTCAATGTCAAAATCATTCTCCAAGTCTTAAAATATCCAACAAGATTTAACCGGTACCTTAAACAGTGGCTGGCTCATGGTAAGCACTCTATAAATATTTGTTATAAGAATGAATGGTTGAACCTAATCATCTTTGAGGTGCTAGCCTGGATATGGAAAATTTGGCTTACAATTTTCCTTGTAAAAGCAGCCAATTAAATTCAATACAGCATTATTAATTATCTGCATTTTTTTTTCTGGAACAATAAAAATAACAGACCCAATCTTTTGTTCTTGGTCATTAGATGTTGTCTGAGCAGGGTTGGCAGTAGAGTTGCCAAAGCCTGGAATTGTAATTTTGTTGGAGTTCCAATTCAGTGGACCAATCCCCCTAAGGCATCAATATCTTTATTTTACAGATACTTATTATATTCAGACACATATCACACCGGGGGTGCAAGTAATGGGACCATGTCTTAGGGATTGAAAGTTGATCCATCCAGCTCTGAAAGAGTTTATAACCAAAGAAACAGTAATTGCAAACCAATGTCATAAGTGCTGTAGTACAAGGCACCATAAGAGGCTATGATTGGGAAACAAAGGGACAGAGAATCTTATATTTCCATTGTGTGAGTATTTCCAGTGTCTGAAAATTCATTGTCATAGAAGGAACTCCAGAGACAGAAAGTGCACTAATGTTTCCCATTCATTGAGCATATTTTAAATGAGTATTTACTATATGCCAAGTACTATGGGAGGTTCCAGAGAGGCAGTGAATAAAAGAGACAACCATTAAACACACAAATACACAGACAAGCATATAATTCCAAATAGTAACAAGTGCCTTGAAAGAAAAGCCAATTGACTGTGAGACAACTCTATATTAGTTTCCACTTCCTGGTTTTAGTTAATCCCGTCAATCCTGAGAAGTAAGTATTTTAATCTGTATTTTGCTAAGGAGTTAACTGAGGCTTCCAGCTGTGAAGTGTTTTGCCAACAGCCACCTGGCTGGTAAGTTTTGGAGCTGGGATTAGAAGCCAGAAGTGTCCAATGCCAAGTCCATGCACTTCACTCCAAGTCCTCATAAGTGAGCTCATGAGAGATGAGCCACTCCATTCAGGGACAGTTTCGCTAATTTATTAGAAGCATGCTTGTTAAAACACATTCTTTCTATTCAGCCTGTTATTTACTTTACACTCCTTTAACATGTACCACCCATGTAGGGGTTAATTATATACTATCTCATGTTGATTTGTAAGTGTGGATTAGTCTTGTTTAAGTAAGGATGTGGAAAGTCTGATTTTTCCACTCAAATCTACCCACCTTCTGTCTAGGCTTTTGCTGGCTATAGACGTTCCTATTAAATACTCTCTGGTTTAAAGCATAGACCTTGAAATTTTTATGGTGTTGGATATAGACTCCAAAGTAATGGACTAAGAGAACCAAATGGCTCTGAGTTCCTTTAAAATCATGAAGATCTGTGTTCAAATCCCAGCTCAGTCCTTACTAGCTATATGCTTCTGGGCAAGACTTTCACACACCTGGGCTTCAGAGTCCTTACCTATGAAAGGGACTTACCTTCAGCTAACCTTCAGTGCTTTTTTAAGGGGTCAGTGAGTTAAAGTGCGTAGCACCATACTTAGGACGCAGAAAGCACTAAATAAATGGTACTTATTATTACTTCTAGGTTTTCCTCTATATTTAACAGTTCTCACTTCAACCAACAAAGCAAGCTGCTCCACTTTCAATTCATTTATAAAACTACATAAGGAGTCGAAAACTTACTGTATTTTATTTTTTCTGGAATTCTTTCCCTTGCTTTTAGTAGAAAGGGAGTCTGATTCGTTCCACTTTTTCTGTGCCAGTGGTTCTCAAGTGGGGGCAATTTTGTCCCCCATTATTTGGAAATGAGTGGAGATATTTCAGGTTTTCACAACTAGCCTGGGTGGTGATGCTACTGACAACTAGTGAATGGAGGTCAGGGATGCGGCCGAACCTCCTACAACACACAGAGCAGTTCCTCCCACACTTCCCAACAAAGAATTATCCAGCTGAAAAATTTCAGTCGTACTGAGACTGAGAAACCCTGGTTTCTAGCGGCCAGCAGACCAGAGCCCCGGTGAGCTCCAAGATGATGTCATGCTGGGGGAGACCCACGCTGGCCTGCGGTGAGACACATTACACGTGGGGGATCGCACCATTTCCTTGCAGACCCCTCGCCTCACCACCACCGCCGCCTCATATCCTGCTCAGGTCCCTCCTGGGAACCCAGGGAAACCTCGCAGCAGATGGGGTTTCGCTTAGTCACATTCTCTGCAGCCAGATTGGATTACACTGCCAGCAGCTCTGGCTCTGAGAGACCAGAATTGCCTGATGAGCTCTGGGCTGGCCTTTCACCTTCCAGGACCCAAACTCACCCCAACACACAGGGCAAGAGGGGCTTCCTTGCAGTTCTATCTCTCAAAAGGACAAAAGCTGAGAAACAGAAAAAGCCAAAAGGATGTTGGTATTTTCTGCTGAGAATGGCACCTGGTTATTTCTGCCTGTGTATTTCTTGTGTTTATTATGACAGGTGATAAATATACAGTAATCTTTTTGCAGAAATATATCAATTATAGAGATCTCCAGGGAGTCTGTATTTCATATGTGTCTTTGTTATAGGCTGTTATAGCAGAATGCCACAGGCTGAGTGGATTATAAACAATAGAAATATTATTTCTTATAGTTCTGGAGGCTGGGAAGTTCAAGATCAAGGTACCAACAAATTCAGTGTTTGGCGAGGGCCTGCTTCCTGGTTCATAGATGACCATATTCCTGCTGTGTCCTTACTTGGCAGAAGGAACAAGAAAGCTTTCCGAGGCCTCTTTCATTAGGGCACTAATTCCCTCAAGAGGGCATCACTCTCAGGGCCTAACTTCCTGCCAGTGGTTCCACCTCTAACTACCATCACATTGGGGATTAGGTTTCAACATAATTTTAGGCCTATAGCAATGTAAAAGAGTCAAAACGGCTACTAATTTTTGAGCAGTTATAATAAGTACTGTGTTATGTGTTCAACAAGCATTGTCTCATATAATTCTAAAACAATGATGTGTAGATTAGCTTCTCCACTGGAAGCAGATATAATGGAAGATCAGCAAAGCTGGCTCACTTGAAGGCCATAGCTACTAAGAGGAAAAGCCAGGATTCCAACTCATCTCTCACTTCCGGCAAGACCTACGTCTTAACCACTAAGCCAGATGCTTCTCACTAAATGGTTTAGTTTGGTGCCAGTGAGAAGATAGCTAATCTTTTGCAGAAAGCATGACTAATCCAAGATCTTCCAGCAACTGAGAAGTGATGGAAGTATCTCTGATTCCTCTTGATGTTGCTCTTTAGCAAATGGGCGAAACAGGTAAGATGAGTTCCCAAAGGCTCCCATCTCTCACCTGGGCATGGATTCTACACCTTTCCAATGTACACATGCTACTGCTCCCTCCTGCCTCAAATTCCAGGAGCTCCCTTTATACTAGATAATATGCTAGGAACCAGGGACCTAAACATTCAGTACCTGCTCTTCACAAAGCTTACAGTCAAATGTGAAAACAAGACAAGGAACAATGTTATTACAATCCAGCAGGATGAGTCCTGTGACCGAGTGTTTTGCTGAGAGCCATGCTGGTAAGTTTTAGAGTTGGGATTAGAAGCCAGAATTGTCCAATGCCAAGCCCATGTACTTCACTCCAAATCTCAGTACTGTAGATACAAGCTAGATGAGGGTCGTCCCAAGCTACAGGGAGGATTAGCTGACTTATCTCTGGACTGAGTTTTGAAGCATCCTCAAAGCAAAGCAGTTTGGGAAAGGTATTCTGGTAGAAGATACAGCACATGCAATAGCAAGGAGGCATGGAAGAGAATTCAGGAGCACTGAGTAGTTCAGGAGAAATGGGCAGAGGATTCATGGGAGAGAGATCATGAAAAGTACTGTGTACTCAGGAGTGTACAGTTATTCAGCTTTTCTGACCTCCCCAAAATGGCGATGTCCACTCAGGAACAGAGATTTTCACAACAGAACTGCCCACAGCTAACCCTTACGAGAATTTCCTTAATGATTTTGGCACCACGAGCCACCGCCGTGTGCTTGCTACTAGGTTAAGGACTTCTAGTCATGTGACCCTTGAGAGTGTAGTCCACATGTAACATGTGCTATACATTCTAGTCTCTCATGGCTATAATGTGTGACAGAGAAGGCACTGATTCGTTACCTACTTAGGTACCCTTTTGTTTTGCCAAGCGTTCTCCAATACAATGATGTCCTTCCTCCCTGCATGCCTGGGGAACTAGTGAGCTGTTTCCTTTCTTCAGAGAAGAAGATAGACTTACTGTACAATTGCTATGAAGAGAATCAGCCCCTTCCTGCCACCAGCATCGGTGGAGGAGACAGGGGATGAGGATGCTTTGGGAACTAGAATCTCAATTTCTCGTTTGTAATCTGTATTTGGATAGGAAGCAGAGCCACATGGAAAAGATTTGATAATGTTAACAAATGACACAATAATAACTAGAGAAGCCAGGAAGTGTTTCTTTTTATGCTCAAATGATGCCCTTCAGTAACATAGACTTCTGATAAGGTGGCCTTCTCATTCTGTCTAAAATGCCATTTCATCTTCCAGTGTGCAACCAAATGCCATCTGCTCCAGAAATCATTCCTCCATGTTTAGCCCAGAATTCCTCTTTATATTTTACTTTTATCTCTATTCTTTGATTACCCCACTTTGTCAGGATTCTAAGTAATTGCTTTCTTATGTGACCCTCTCATGAGATTATAAAATAAAGAGAGTAACATTATGATGAGCTTTTATGTGGCAGGCACTGGGATAATTGTTTTATAAATTACACTTCATGGAACCTCCCCAAATTAACTATGGGCAGATGTTGCCATCCCCATATTAAAAATAAAGCTGGGTATGATGGCATGTGCCTGTATTCCTGTGACTCAGAAGGCTGAGGCAGGAGGATCGCATGAGCCCAGAAGATTGAGTCTAGCCTGGGCAACATAGCAAGACTCTGTCTTTAAAAAAAAAAAATAACAAAAATGAGTAAAATGGAGGTTCTGAGATTTTGAACTTCTGGAGGGCTTAAAATTTATGCCTTTATCTAGATCTGTATGCTCCATCAGCATAACATAATAGTTCCCTGGATACGGTAGGAACAAAACGAGTTTTCTTGAAATCCCTGGACTATTTCTTTTCCCTACTGAAGTAAGGCAATCTCCATCGAAGGTCCATCGTACATTAAAAAAATATGCTAGGAAAGTTCAACAGTCTTGTATCCAAGCAGTCACAGCATTAAACATCTTGGGCTCCTGCCACAGGCATTTACTGTGAAGTAAAGGACACGTATTGTTCTGTGCTTCATCACGAGAGAAAGAACGTCAGTGACGTCATGAAATATTTTAGGATAAGATTTGCAATACTGTGCTCCCAAACAGCTGTGTGTCACGATGCGGGGCAGGGCCTGGGTATCTGGGCCACCCGTGTTCTGCTTCTCTTCTTCTCCCTTGAACTTTAGCGGGCTCTGTGGCTCTTTGCCTTGATGAAACGGCTAATGAAACACAGGCCTTCCTTAGGTCAATCCCTGATTTCGGAAAATCTTCAAACATCTGCATGTATGTGTGTGTGTGTGTGTGTTGGGGGTGGGGGAGTGGGGGGGAGAGTGAGGAAATAGTTTCCATTCAGTAGTCTGGAGCCTGATCTATTGGAAAATTTTCCCCCAAAAGGAAATGCTACAAGAGCTCTTCTTTTATAGAGTTTGGAGTGGATTCTTTTCTGTTTTGAAGTGCAGGTGTGAAAAATTCATCATGTTCTCACGTATGGTCAGACAGACTGTTCAGACTTTAAAAATTGCGGCAGAAGCATTCTCTAGCCCTAGTTTTCGATAAGCTGGATATGTGGGTTTCCTTCACTAAAGGGAACTTGTTCTCATGGCAATGATGAAGTCATGTTGACCATACTTGAAAGAGGAAGGCTGGGGGTGGCCCTAATGAGTTAATGGCAATTGTCAAGTTCACGTAACTTTTGTAATCACAGTTTGCAAATGCATAGCATCTATTAGGAGGATGTATAACATTCATTAGGAATTAAAGATGATAATGAGAATATTTATTCATTTAACACATATTCACCTGTCTCTTGCTATGCATTGAGCATTGTTCTGGGAAGGAAGAAATTTAGATGAACCAGGGGGCTTGTCCTTAAGGGGCTCATAGCTTAGAAGAGGAGACAGACAAGCAAAGTGACAATTGTAACCTATTGTGATTAATGTCATTAGAGAGTAAGTATGGGATCTAGGAAATAATAGTGGCTCAGGATGTGGGGAGGAAAGCTGGCTAGAGAGGGTTACACTTGAACAGAATCTTGAATATGATTTACAGTTTCGGAGGAAAGGGAAAGAAAGGAGGCAGTGAGTGAGAGGCAGAGGGGTCTATCCACACCAGAGTGTGAAGATGAGAAACACCATGCTCCTTGGGAACGTCCAAGAAGTGAGGGTCGAGAATGGAGGGAGGGTTTGGGTGAGACAGATGAGATTGGCGGAATCTTATGTAGGACCTTGAGTGCCCTGGGGAGGATTTTGAACTCTTCTTCTCTAGAAAGGTTATAGGAGGCCATTTTGGGATGTCAACAAGGAGGGATAAAGATAGATTTGTGCTTTCAATATATCATCTTAGCTTTAATTGTGAAGCAGAATTACAAGCAGATTGGAGTTGGAGAGACCAGTGAGGGACTGCTGTAGTCATTCAAGCAAGAGAGGATGGGGCTTGAACCAGGGTGGGAGTTGTGGGGATGGAGGGAAGTGTGCAGAGTCTAGTGATATTAAAGACAAACTTGCCAGGTTTGGTGATGGATGGGATATGGGTAAAGAGTAGAGAGAAGTAATATCCTGAAATGGAATTGGAAGAGGGAGAAGTGACTGTTGTTTGGACCTGGTAGTCCCAGCTTAGGAATAGAGGCAATAGAAACAAAAAGATTCCTTTGTAGACCTGGTCTCAACAGGAAACTGTGTCTGTGCTCTATCTCCAGACGTGGCCTGCCAGCACATGTATATATAGCACCCTCTCACCTAAGATGGAGCTAAGGGCAGGCAAAGTTCATCCTTTAGAGACCCTTACCCTATTGATTTGGCATGTCTATTCTCATAGCCCAGTAAAATAATCATATTGCATACAGAGAGATGGCGCCATGGTCAAGTGCATGTAAGTCAGACTGCTGGATTTGTAAGTAGACTAATTCTTAATTAGCTACGTGAGCTTGGGCAAGTTACTGATTGTAACATCTGTGATTCAGTGTCCACATTGATAAAGTAGGGCCCATAGCTCTTACTTGACAAATTTGTTGAAGAGAGTGAAGAAAAAAGCAGAATTATATGTAAAGGAGTAGGCACTTGATAAATACTGATAAAACAAATGAAAAGTTCTTACCTTATTCTTGGTTCATTTTCTCTTCTCAGTATATTCACTGTATGTTGGGGATTCAGAGCTCTGCTTTCTTTAAGGGAGAAAAGGAAGTTGAAAGGTCAATTAACGTGTTTTGGATAATCTGTATTATCCAATAGAGATTAGGTTAGGCATTAGGGTTAGGCATTTTTCTCATGTCCTCTAACCTCAGATTATCATTCTAAAGTCTTTATCTCATCATGTTCCTTCCTGTTGCCCAAAGGATCAAGTTCAATTTTCAAATGTTGAGCAAGGCTTTTGCCAGAGTCTGAATGTTTGTGTTCTCTCCAAGTTCATGTGGGAACCAAATCCTCAATGTGGTGGTGTTTGGAGGTGAAGCCTTTGGGAGGTGATTAGGTCATGAGGTGGAACCCTAAGGAATTGGATTAATGCCTTCATAATAGAGACCGCAGACAGCTGCCTTTCTTCTTCTACTATATAGGGGCACAGCAAGAAGACGCCATCTACGAATCAGGAAGTTCCCCTCACTAGGCACTGAATCTACTGCTGCCTTGATTTTGGACTTCCCAGCCTCTAGAACTGTGAGCAATACATTTCTGTTGTTTATGAGCCACCCACTCTATTGTATTCTGCTACAGCCACCTGAAAAGACTAAGATAAACTTCATGGCCCTTTGTAACATATGCCCAACTTGCTTCGTTAGCCTTATCTCCTGCCTCCACTTGCTAAGTGCTGACTCTACCCTCTGCTTTACATATACATTGCATTCATCAAAATGTCATGACCACATATGGCCCCATGCTAAAATGTGTGCTGTGCCTTCTGTGGGACTGTCCTCAGTTCTTACTCCTTAATTAAGGCTTTGCCACCTCTTATAGAATTGATCATTCTATCTTCTCTGATCCCTGGTACCCTGAAGTTCCTCTAATATAGAGCTTATTTCAGAGCATCTCAATTGTTGAGTTTGTCTTTCCCTTTGTAAACTTGCTTCTTCAAGGGAAAAACCTATATCTTTTTGGTTTTGGTAGCCTCCAGTCCTAACCCAGAACATGGCTCAGAGTAAGTGTTTAGGAAAACTTTACTGAATGAATCAAAGGATAAGCCAATTCAAGTTAAAACTGAAGCAACAGTAGGTAGATGACATACCTTTCTTCCTCCCACCACTTTCTTGCTTTGACTTGCCTTCACTCCAGCTCAGAAAAGAAAGCATCAGAATTGACCAAAAAAGGAATGAATAGCTTAAGAAATGATGCAACTATATATTGCTTTGCATGTGTTTCCCAGATAAGGCATTGATTCCTAGGCATTAGCATTATATATGAGCATTACATACTGTAATTAAAGAGATCTTTTAAAAAATTTCTCAACAGAGACCTAGAGTTTGAAAAATCTTTCATTTTTCTAATGCAAGCTAGGGGACTAGTTACACAGGGTAGCATAGGTCAAAGGGTAGGGCCATAAGACCTGGACTGACTGGCTGAGGATAAATAAGGAAGTATACACTTAGTCCAATTGCAGCCCAAACTTGGCATGTAATATTTATACTTAGAAAATGTGTCATTCTCACTTCCTTTATACAGATTTATCCATCAGTACATTGGATCTCCTTAAACACTTACCATTTGATGCTCCTATTATAATTACTGAAGAGAATTTACTCTGATAAAATACAGTACTTAGTAGTTTACTTTAATTCTCTCTAAAATATTTTTGGAAAAATATGAAACTTTTTAAGGTGGCAAGTGCTTTTATTATAAGTTTAAATAGTTGTGAGGGATATCATGTAAAGCATATTGAAAATATAGATATTTACAAATAAAACTGTCTTACTATTACAGATTTAGTGAATCAAAATTCCACTTTAATTTGATACCATCATTCATTCATTTAAAAATATACAAATAAAATCTTCCTTAACAGTTGAAAACTCACATCATTCTTTTTTTGTTTTCCTTAAATCTTTATTTCCATTTCATTTGCTCTGTAGAGATTTATCCTAATGTGTTTTTTTTCTAATACAGGAAATTCTTTCACTGATCATGTTATTATATGATTCTGAAACAAAATGTGTATATAAATTGACGTTAAAATTTCTTTAATGTTCTGTAAATATAAGATCCTAATAAAACTCAATTTCTTCTGGATTAAATTATCATAACAATTATTAGAAGCATATAATTGATCAATCTACCATATACTTATTAAAATTTTGCTAAATGTGATGTGAAACAAAGTTTTATTAGAAATGCTTCTCTGAACGAGGTGAACTTTTAAAATAATTAGATTATATTTCTGCTGAGGAATATTCATTATTGCTAACATGAGATGGTATTTCATAAATTATATTTACTTTCATTTTTTGGTTATAAGCACTGAGAAAACTATTCACGGAAGTAAGTAGATAGGAAAAGAAAAAATTTTGTTATAGCAGTGGTATAACCTCTTACCAGGTTGTATGCCAAAAATCACATAAAGATCAATCATCAAATAGCATTTTTAATAATTTCTCAGCTGACATTTTAATTAGGTTCCTCTTCAGTTTTGTGGTAACCAAAGCATTGAAAGTCACCTGACTTGCAGAGTGATTTGCTGTGAGGTCATTAGTCATTTACTTTCTCAACACTTTTTCTCGAAAGAATTTTGAATTGTACTTTTGTTTGGTCCCCCATAAATTTTTATACCTCAAGGCAACCCAGGATGGGTGACAGGAGTGACTTTCCTTTGTAAAATGAGAGAAAAGCATTTCCGAAAATGGGAGTCTCTTGAGATTCCTGAGAAAGAGTGCAAATGAAAGCTGAGAATCTGAAAATTTCCTTATCTCTGCCAACTAGAGCCCTTGGAAAATCTTTAAGTAACTCTGGGGGTGCTGTGCATCACAGTCTGAAAATTGTTATATGAGATATCCTTTCTATACTTAAATTTCCCCAATGAGGCAGCGTTGTTATACAAGCGACAATGAGAAAACAATGCAAAGAAACCAGAAGTCAAGCTCATATTGACTTATATAGATCTGTGTCCATAACTCAGAAATGGGAAAAAGTAACTTGTTTTTCAGCAATCAAGGTTGACTTCATGAACAACCTGGGGTTTAAATGAATCCTTAAATTATGGAAACAGAATGTTAAATCTGGAATGAACTTCAGATATCATCTAGTATGGAGAGGACAATTAAATGTTGAATTTTATATCAACTTGGATTAAATATTCGTGTTTGCTTAGAATTGTGTGTCAAGGAGTCAGAGGAATCATCTGAGATCTGAAGGAAAGAATGCTGTGATTGATTAGTTATGCCTGTCAGAGGAAGCAGGGAGAGAGGGGCACAGGTGATCTGTACTTGCTACCCTAGGTACATACAGTACTTATCACCTGGACCACAGGGAAAACTGAAGCCCAGTGAGAGCAGAAAGATTGACCCAAACTCCACAGTGAATTAGTGGCAGAATGGGTAGAATTACCTATGCTTTATTCAACATTTGGCGGTCATTGTAGACTTGGTAACATTTGCAACTGGAAAATTGGAGGATGTTTTGGAGCTGGAAGGGAGCAAATTATTAACTGAGCAAATATAACCTGTCCTTTCTTTTAGGCTCCTTCACATTTGATCTCTGTGCAATTTGATAAGAGGAGGAACTGGGCCATCAATTATGAAGAGAATGCAAACCTGAAAATACTGAGTATGGTCTGAGTTCCCTCTCCAAATGGAGCCAGGAAAAATGCCAAGGAGGAACTGGGCCATCAATTATGAAGAGAATGCAAACCTGAAAATACTGAGTATGGTCTGAGTTCCCTCTCCAAATGGAGCCAGGAAAAATGCCAAGCCATGCAAGCCACTGATTACTCATCTGGTTATTTTTTCTACCTCACCCTGGCCCAGGAAGACAGAGCTACTGGGGAGAGGTAATAGAGGCTGGCAAGTTTTCTACTTTTACATATATCTGTAATATCCACTCATTCTTAGCATCTTACACATCCACAGGGCTTTATAGGAGTCCTCTTGCTTTGTATTATTGAATCTTGTGATTAGGGTAAGAAACAAAGGTATAAGCAGAGGTCCAACAGGATGCAGGACATACATGTTGATGGAGGGGTTAACTTTATGTATAACACATAGATTTTACCATGCATACCAAACTGAATATTACTTTCCTTTTTTTTTCCCTTAGATCTTTTTCTACATAAATCTATGTGTGCCTCATTCTTTTACTCTACAACATAATGTTCAGTTGATTCTGGACTTTTTGCTATAACAAATAATGCTGTAATAAACATCCTGCTTGTGCATTCATCTGGGTGGACTTCTGAGAATTTATCTGAAGGATAAATTCCTAGTGAACTGACTGTAACATAGGTTCTATGCACTTTCAATTTCCATAAATTCTGCCAAATGGGTTGCCTTAAGAGGTTATACCAATTTACACTCTCAGCTATGGTATATGGGAACCCCTGCTTTCACACAACCAACCAACACTGGGTATTTACAAGTATAAATAAATGGAGGGTTTGAATAGTTGTAGTTTTGAATTAGACTTGAGGCATCCCTCTCATCTGCCCCAACTTGTGTCTCCCCAAAGCAATCTCACTCAGAGCAGAGGCTGAATGCTGCTGCTTCAGTGGGAACAGGGGGTGTTTCTTCAGTGTGTGCCCTACTTGGCATCTGTCCCTGACAGACCCAGCCAGTGTGGTGAGCCAGCCTCTCTAACCATAAGAAAGAATGGATTGGAAACAAATTGATCTTTTCACAGCTGGCTATTCCCTTCTTTCCCCTCAACTTGGACCCAGCTCAGAACAAGGTTGCTGATGTTCTGCTGCAACAAAGATGCCATTATTGAGCACAGCCTTTTTTGGGGGACGTGTCGTTCTCCAAGAATCGCCTCTGTAGTTTCAACTATGACAAGCCTGGAGACTGAGCATAGCTGTGCATCTCCAAGGGTCTCCAAAGCAACACCCAAATCTATCCGTCCTATTGATGACCATGTGCTCTTCTATTGGCATCCACAATTTTATTTAAATGATGTCAGATGACTCAGTTCAACAGAATCTGACCCTTTATTCATTTCATCCTCCCTGGAGACCTGTGGTCAGTGGGTAGGAGAGTTTGAGATTCAAAAAGAGGAGAACTATGTGAGCACAGGGAAAAATAATCTAGTGTTTATTTCTAGCACCACCATTACTCTTGCTGTCCATCCTATTATTCTGCATTCTTTTTCTTCATAGCATTATTTTTAACTGAAAGAAATGGCTCCACAAAGGCAGAAATATTGTTTTGTTTATAACTGCATCATCAGTTTCTAGAATACCTCCTGGTACCTTGGAGGTGCTTGATACATATTTATTGAATGAATGAATGAATTTAATGAGCACCTTCTGTGTTGGACAATTTAATGTATGTGATGACATTTAATATTTAAACTCTGTGGGATATAGATATTATCTTTATTTATAGCTAAGGAAATTGGGTCTCAGAGATTAAGTAATGCTTCCAGAATCACACAACTGGTAATTGGTGAAACTGAGATTTCATGTAGACCTGATTGATTATAAACCTATTTTTTAGAATACTGAGATTAAAGTTTATCCAAGCTTAAGCTCAAAAACATTAAAACATTTTGCAATCAGTGAGGGAAGTGGTCATCAGGGACATTTCCAGGTGAGCATGGTATGTTCAACAGGAAGATAAAGTCCTCCGTACTCCCACCAAAGTGACTAAGTACCAAAACGTTAAATGTTAATTAAATCATATTCATCTGGAGACAAGCAGTGGGGCTAATTTATTTGCATGTGCACTAATTTTGAACTAAGTAACAAGGGGATTCTAAAAGACCCTTATGCTGACAATGAATGAATGTAGGCAAGGGTACTAATATTTGACAAAGTTATGTTGTGTGCTAGGAACCATGCTTTAAATTTATAATTCCACTTAGTCCTTATAATAATTTCCTTTCTTTCCTCTTTTCTTGTCTCTCCCTTCCCTTCCCTTTCTCCTTCCCTTCCCCCTTCTGTTCTCTTCCCTTCCCTTTCTCTTCCCTCCCCTTCCATTCCCTTTGTCCTTCCCCCTTTCCTTTACTTCCCTTTCCCCTTCTCTTTTCTTCCCCTCTCTTCCCTCTTTCTCCTCCTCCCTCCCCTCCCCTTTACCTTTCCTCTTTCTTCTCTTCTCCTCTCCTGTTCTTCCCTCCTCTTCCCTCCCCTCCCCTTTCCTTCCCATTCCCCCCTTCCTGTTTCCCTTTCCTTTTTTCCTTTTCCTTTTCTTTATTTTATTCCTCCCTCTCTCCTTCCATTTCTCCTTTCTTTCCTTCCTTTCTCCTTTTTTCTCTTCTTTCTTTTCAAATACCCAGGCAAGAATTTTGAAGTTCAGCTTGGGTAAGCCACACATAGTGATGGAACCAGCATTTAGATCTACATCTCTTGCTACCCATCATGTCACATAATGTTGGGCAGAGACCCGGGTTTCAGTTGCCTAGGCAAAGTCATAGGCATGAAAGGTGTTGCAGGGATGACCGAGTGGCAGGCTCCTGACAGCCTCTTTGATAGACAGTGACCCCAAGGGCTACTTGGGTTTTGGCACCATGCCTAGTATGACTTTGTCCTTTAACAGTTTCTTTCTTTTATCAGCCAACACCCTGAGGGAGCCCTGTCTCCTCCTTGAAACTCTACCAGAATGAGAGGTCTCCACAAGGGTTCCAGAAACCAATACAATGTGCTGTGGTTTCCCTGAGAACTGGCTTCAAGGTAATGCTCTGAGATCAGTCCTTCCAGCTCCCATCTCAACGATTTCCAAACTCCAGGCTCTCATGGGTTTTGAGCTGCCAGTTATGATGAAATATTAGCACAGAAGAAAATATTTTTTTTTCTATTCTGTGTTTCTTACCAGGATACCATGGTTTCAGAATGATTTATATACTTTGGATATTTTCAGAAAGTTTTTTTCAATGTTGTTCCTTCTTCAGGCTTTTCTCTTATCACTTAGGCTCAGCTCAGCTTGATCCTTTGCTGGAATTTGCCTTTTTTTTTTTTCCCCCTTCTCATCTATAAAATGCCAGACATGTGTCCCCAGTCTGCATCCATGGAACTGAAAATCATGGGGAAATTCTTTATGTAAAAAGCCCTATAAATTGTGTTTTCAGACAAAATCAACCCCAAAGAGTTGTCCCCACAATATTTGGGAATAAAATTGTCCCTCTGAAATAAAAACACCACTTTATGTGGAGGAGTTTCCCCCAAGCATTTTGCTCTTTATTTATTGTTTGTTCGTTCATGCTGTCATTTGACAAATACTTATTAAGAATGTACCCTGTGTTGGCCATTGCACTGGGTACAAAGACTGTAATGGCAACTCAGGTAAAAATCCATCCTCAGGGATCTCATGGTGTATCATACTCGCCAACTGAATACAGCTGCTTCTCAACTTTTGGTGAGATTACATCTCAATAAACCCATTATGAGTTAAACATATCATAAGTCGAAAATGCATTTAATACACCTAATCCACTGAACATCACAGCACAGACAATGTCAGGCACTTTATCACATGTAGGCTTTACACACCAAATGATGATCATCTTTATTTACTGTTTGAATGACTGAGCAAACAATAAAGAAGTAAAGTTGATATGACTCTTAATCCTACTAACAACTCTAGGAGATAGATTCTGTTATAATCACCATTTCATGATTTGTGAAGCTGAGAATCAGAGAGGTGAGGTGACTTTTTAAAGTGGCTGGGTTGGAATTCAAGTAGCACAGTGTAAGAGCCTTTGCTTCTCCTAGAGGCTCTGTAAAGGTCTGCTGAATAACTGAGTAGATGATAGATTGATTGACATGTAGTTCCTCTGTTGACTTTTTGGAAGTGTCATTTTAGTAAGCAACCACAGAGAAATTATCTGCTAGAGGTGGGAATAGGAAGTTTCCTCAATCAGGGTTGGCAACAAGTCTTTAGTTCAATCTGTAAGCCCTTACTTCTGCAACCATTATGTGTCAACATGAGCTATACGAGATGAAAGATAAAGAAGCGATTTAGCAAATTTATTCATAATTCAGCAACATGAGACTATGAAGGGGAGCACATTCCTGTGAGCCCACTCTGAGATCACAGGAGACATCCATTGTCCTCTTAAAGGAAATAGTGAAAGGTGTTTACCTGAAGGCCCCTGGTTTGTGCTCCCCCATAGCTGAAGAGAGGGAGCTGTTGCCCTGTCCAGTAGGACTTACATATTCTATAGTGTCCTTATCTCAATTCTTTTAAGGGCCTCTAGCATTTTGGAAGCATAGAAAAAAGAAACAACATTCCTGGCATCATGGGGCCATTGATAAATAAGAATGTTTATAAAAAGCAAGCATCTTTGCACTTTATACATTTCCAAACCTTTTAAAAATATATCTAAGAACTTCTTAGTTTCCCTCCATGGTTATTGGAAATAGCCATGTTATTCCAAAGTTGGAATTTTCCCATTGACCCTCTGTTATGATTACCTAATTTTCCAGGCTGGGGTAGGTATCCTTATATTTTGGAGTCTGTTCTTCATCTTGTGGATCCTCTGGGCTCTCTCTTGAACTCCTGGAACATTTTGCTCCCACAGCTGTTGGAAGTGACCCGTTGATGTAGCCAGAGCCAGTCACTCAGCATCTTAATGGCAAGACCAAAAGGGGTGAAAGAAGTGGAAGTTATGGTTAGTAAGTGACTGACCTCATTCTGCAGGAATTCTTTCTGGAAAGAGAGCAGTACGATGTTGTGACAGGCGGTAAGTCATCTGTAAGAATGTTTACTGTGGAATTCTAGCAAAAGAAATGGTTCAAGAAGCTTCCTGGGTAACACAAATAGAGTCTGCTCAGAGGACCCCAAAGACAGTGACTGGAAAACATTAGCCTTGTGAGGGAGGCTGTCTACTCCTGTGTTGGGATCAGCTGGAGCTGCAGCAGCATTTGAGCTATCCAAACTGCCAGGATGGTGTTTATAAAAAAGTATCTCCTTCTCAAGTCAATGTGACTAAAACAGCCACCTATGGGATGTATGTGAAAGAAGTGCAGAGCAAGCTGTTATTTATTGAGTGTGTAGTTAGGAATTACTATTTCCATTTTATGGAGGCTTAGATAGATTAAGGAATTTGACTAAGTTCACAAAGTTAGTTAAGTTCCAGACTCTGGGTTTAGATCTATGTGTGGCTGACTCCAAATCTGGCGCGGCTGGCTTTCTTCAAAGCAGAGTTACGCATTGTACACATTTTTCTTGCTCTGGTCCACATTCACTGTCCTAGGTATACAGAATCCTGGAACACAGGATTGGAAGGACATTTAGGCATCCCATGGTCTAATCTTCTCAGGGTACAGATTAGAATGGGCCCAGAGAAGGGAAAGGCCTTGCTCAAACTCACACAAAGGCTAGGGCCAGAATAGACATCTCCTGACCCTCAGTTCAGGATGCTCACTCTAACAAGGCCCATCACTTCACATGGATAGTTAATGTATTTTGCTGGTTGGTTAAAAATAATGTATGGCAGAACCATCTCTCTTTCTTGGAGGCAAGTCATTGCTAAATCTCGAGTCCCGTTTTGTCCCCCAGCTCCTTTTCTGGTTGTTGATTATCACCGTTTCATCTGTAAAGCCTTTCAACTTCATTTCTCCCACATGGCTGTGGGAGACATTGGAGATGCAAAGATAAATCAGTCCTGATTCATGAGCTTCAGGAACTTAGGAGCAAGTTGGAGAGTCAGACATGAGAATAGCTTGTTTTCGTACATTATTACACAATCTTATGTAATATATAGCTGGGGGGTATATAGAAGTGAATATGAGGATACCTACCCCAGCCTGGAAAATTAGAGGAGTCTATGGATGAATTGATTACAATGACTCATGATTTCATTCATACAACTAATATTTAACAGGTACCTCTTCTATGTCAGATACTCTTCCAGATATTAAGGGGTGCAGCACTAAGAAAGCAAAAATATTCCTCACCCTTATTGGAGAAATGCAACAAGTATAATTAAACAAAACATTATTCAAATTTGCAGCAGTGACAGGCCCATAACAAGGCAAAGATCTACAGAATGATACTGGGTTGAGGATTTATTTTTTACAAGGTTGGCCAGGGAAGGCCTCTTCAAGGGGAAGTCTTTTGATCAGAGAACTGAGAAAGTGACAGGGAAGAACCTTGCAAATACCTGCTTTCCAGGCAGAGTGAAAAACAGGACCCATGTCTTCAGTCAGGAACCAACTTGATTTATTTGAAAAAGAGCAAAAGCCAGTATGGATAGAGCAGAGTCATCGAGGGTTACTCCAGGAAGAGATGGAGATATAGACAATGACCAGATTGCAGATACTGCACAAGTCACAGGTTGGTAGGGCTTTTCAATAATTTCCTTCCTCATCAGCATTGCTGGCAATACTATGGCATCAATGCATAGAGGAAGACAAAGCTAATAACAAATGAATCATTCTGAACATGCATCTTGAGATATTACTATAGATCACAATTAATGTGTTCCTGCCCACAAGGCCAGATTCCATCAAAGCATCTTTTTGGAAAAGGCAATGAGCTCTCCTGGCCCCAGCACTCCCACCCACCCCATCAGGCATCCTACATTCATCATCTCTTTCTCTGGTTCTTTGTCACGTTGCTAACATCCTTTGATGGAAGATGGTGCAACTTCAAGTAAAGTTGTCTCCATAAATATTTAGACTGAATAGAAAATGTGCCAAAGATGCAAATAATCTGTACAGATGGAGAAGAGACCTTTCTCTTCGTTGTTTTCTTCAGGCTTGTAATTTAATTCATGGATACATGTCTTTGAATAATACATAACTATCAATTTACCTGAAAGAATCCCCTAGAAACCTTAGCCTCTGCATCCTTCCATGGTGCTTCTCATGGCATTTGCTTCTTACACTGGAGTATACATTTCTCTGCTTTTCTTTTATCCCTTTCTTTCTTCTTTATTCCCATGTTTTTGATCACATACTGTGTGTCAGGCTCTGTTAAGCTCCTCTGTGCAGAGTCTATATTCACTGCCTCTTCTCCTCTCATGGTCACTTGTCAATTCATTTTAATTAGCTTTCTCCCTCCACTCTCCTTTCCTGAGTCTGTTCTTACTGAGGTCAACCCAGTGTTCATATTACTAAATCCAGTGGCCATCTTTCTGTTTCTTCTTTTACTGGACCTCTTCACTGAAATATATAATGTTAATTAGTGCTGGCTGGAGTGTGAGTCTCCTTTGATATCTATTTGCACTTTTCCTCTGCTTGGACCACTCTGTCTATTCCTTCTCTGTCCCTTAAATTTTTTGGCTTCTTGTGGGTTGGGTTTTTTCTATTTTCTCTTTATCTGTTTGCAAGTTCTCCTTCTAGATATTTCCTTAAGGGGGCAGAGAAACTGTGCTCTCTTAGTAATTGCATAATTGAAATTATTCCTCTTGAATGTTTGATGATGACATATTTTGACTTGATTTAGTTTTTTCAATCTTACGAGAATTCTAAACCTGGAGGAATGGTTAAACTTCTTCCAGCTGCCTGTTTTGTGTAAAGAGCTCTTTTCTAGACCTGGGAAAGTGAGGGACTCTTATATTCTCCTTTAACCAAATGAATTTAGGCTGAAAAGAAGGCCAAGTTGACAGCCAGCATTTCACTAGCATTCCACCTCTCTAAGCACCTATATATATTTTGTCTGCTTTACTAGATGAGAGGAGTTGCTTAATTTTTTTTTATTTAGCAATTTTTTCCCATTTATTTATTTAAGGAGTTGCTTAATTTTAAGGGCTCTCAATCAACAGATGAACTTCCAGATTGCAAAAATATAAAGTGCTCAAGGCTGTACAGACAAAGGTAAGGGAGCACAGACCTTTCAGTTGTCTACAGGTATTATCAACTGAAATTGACATATGAAGAAAGAAGGTCACAGAAGGAATGTGACATGCCCAAGGCAATCCAACTGAAAAAATAGCCAATGTGGACAATAATCCTAGCTTATAACTTCTAGTGCATTGACTTTTGACTTTTGCCAGCACACAGGACATCAGAAGAAAATAAGGCCATTGACTTTCTTTAGTGAAAACTGCAAATTGTTTAAGTAGCACATGTGCAAGGTCCAGGGTAACATCTAATTCAACACTGATAGAATTTGAAAGCTAATAATTATAAGAATTATTATCCTGGTCCAGCTGTTCCTTATACTGTTTCACTGTTGGTTAGTACACTGAAAATTACTAAATCTTGATTTTGATTGGAAGAGTGGTATAACTTCTCTTAGGAATTATATTACTAGTATTCTAGTAAATTATCAATTCGTACACTTAAGGAAGCACAATTATAATAGCATTGTTTTTCTTTATTTTTGCCAGTAAATCAGTGAGTACTGCATGACTACATCCTGCTAAAACTTAATAGTTGATGTGGAAGGGAACTTACTCCTTATTCCACATAGAGAGATGTTATAGAGTCCCTGGAAATGCTGGTTCCCCTCCCTCTGCTCCTTTGCTTCCAGCAGAAGAGAAATGAGTTTATGCATTCAATTGATGAGTTTAGGAGCTGCTGAATATACTTAGCTTAAGGTTCTTCGCGTGGTCCCAGGACCAGCAGCATTAATAACATGAAGGAACATGTTAGAAATGCAGATTCTCAGGCCCCCCTCCAGCCTCCTGAACCAGAAACTTTGGAGATGGGCCCAGCCATCTGTGTGTTAACAAGCCCACCATATGGTTCCAGTGACCATTTGAGTTTGAGAACCTCACAGAGAGGCTGTGTCTGTCTTCTGCCATGTGGCTATTAAAGGGTCTGCCTGGTGGAGTTGGGGAAGGACATGCAGTTATGCAGTGCTGCCCTTGAGTAGATGTTCCTGTATGCTAATTTCACGTGCAGTGTTAAAAATCTCGTGACTTCACACATACCTACCTAAACCATGTTCTCCAACCAAACCTTATCTAACGAAGATGACATTTTATTCCCTTGTGTAAATATGACTCTAATTTCAAAGTATGAAGTTGGTTCTGAATTCACAGGTGGGAAAAGGATGTGGTGTCTAAATGTGGGCCCCTTAAAACACTGTAATTGTCAGTTACTTATTCTTTATGGCCATATATCGTGTACATTCTAAAGATTGAAGGAGCCTTAGGGTGGTCTAGCTTACTTTATATTTGCTGGCAACTGAAGCCCAGAAAGGGGAGGGAATTTTCTCAAAGTCACTCAGCAAGTAGCTGGAGATAGCAGGCTCCCGGTCCTGGGCTCAGACCCACACATCCAGCCAACACAACCAGGGCACCCTTTAGCCAGGTCCAAGTTGAAACAGAGGAAATGCATATTTGGAGCACATTGAAGATTTCCTAATTTATTTTTCTGCCTGGTAATCATGGATGCCTCTGTATCTACTTCATGGTCCCCTGGTGAATATGGCCTCTCTCAATGTCAGATCCTTGTATTCCTGCCCCAGCCTCTTGCATCCAACATCCTTGATAGGAACTGAAAATGAATTGCAGCTGTTCAGCGTCTCGGTGGAGGGGACCAAATTCTTAATCATAAACTGAGCTCACCGTAGGGAAAACATATAGTATAATGAGGAAGTCCTCTTAACTATGACACTAAACTAACCCTTGTTTCTTTTTAGTCATTTTTATTTTCAGTCTACAGTCTAATTACGTCTCCAGGTTGGATTACTTGATCACCTGCCAAAGAGAGTTTCTATTCATTAACAAATCTTGGCCTTCAGAACTGTTATTTTCACCAATCTGATTTTCATTGGCATTATGCTTTTCCGTTTTCTGACTCCTTGTATGCATTTTTCATGTTCAAATGTTTCATAGCCACTCCTCCTCACTTTGGTGCTAGGGACCAACCAATTTATCTCTACTTTTATGGCTTGATATTGCCAGCTACTCTTTATTGTGCAATTACTATATGCCAGATAAAATGCTAAGTGTTTTATATGCGTTAGCTTAACTGATTCTCACTGCAATCTATGAAATAGGTACTGTTATAATCCCTATTTTTTAGATGAACAACTGACACAGTGAAGCTATGTAATCTTTCCAAGATTACCCAGCTAGTAAGCGGTGGAGCCAACATCTGAGCTCTGGTTATCTGAGCCCATAAATTGCTTGTTAGCCCTGGGTTATACTATGATCTCCATGCAGAGTGATCTGGCAAATATTTTTATGTTATGCTTTCCTACTTGAAGCACCATTCTCTTCTTTGTTCAGTATCTACTATGGCAGGCATTTGAGCTCAAGTCATGGGTCTCCAAGATCATTTTACAAAATGATACATGTGATGGTTTTCTGGGATGGCCCAGCTGGCAGATAGGGAAGAAATCACTGGGGTAGGGGACAGTGTAATTGACAGCCTTCATGGAAGCCAAGCAAAAGGCATAGTTAGTTCAAACTAAGTTCAGTGGCAAGGGGAAAAACTAATGTTCCCTGGGAAATGATTAGGTGTTTTCTAGTAGTGTACAACAACTAAAATGTATCCCCATAGACAACACTTGGGTCTGGAAAATATCCATCAATATAGAGTATGTGATAGATTCTGGAGATCCTACTGCTCACCTGGTGTTTCAGATTGGCCCCAGGTCATAGGAAGGTCCCTGGAAGTCCACAGAAAGGATTCTCAAGTTCTGGTAGGGGGAAGCTTCAAAGGTGTGCAATCCAGAGAAAATGGATTAGTTGGAGACACCTACAGAAATCAAAGATATAGGCAGAATTTGTTCCTAGATTCTAAGAAGTGTGGAGATAATAAAACTAGCTCTTGATAGAAAATTTATGTAACTTGTTTCACTGATCCAGGCAGAATGAATCAAAAGTTTGTGTTCTGACATACAGACTAAACTTCAGGAGGGATGTAAGACTGAGTTGAATCCTGAGAAGTTAGTACGAGTTAGACAATGAAGGAAGGTGGTAAAAGTTGATGTTCCTAAAATGAACAACTTACTTCCTGGTATCAGTTATGATGTGTTTGGTTGCCAGTGACAGAAAATCTGACTAGCAATGGGAAAAACAACTCTGAGTTTATTTTTTCTTTCACTTATTAAGAAATCTGGCCCTAACAATATCAAAGTTGGTATCTGTATTTGATTTTATTTTTTATGATCATCTCATGTTGGCAGTCACAGTTTTGGACATTTCATTCAAATCAGGAGGAAGGGGGGTGAGTGGTATTACCTACACTCAATCCTTTTTATCAGAAAAGGAAAAGCGTCTCCAAAATACCCAGAAAATTTCCACTTGTTCAGGACCAGCAGGGGAATCCAGTGAGAGTCTTTACTTATTGAACATCTACTGTATAGTAGATATTGGCTTTAAGACAAATATTGTAGCCATTCTTGGTGACTTTTCCAGGTTCTATGGTGGAAGAATGCCACCAGGACTGTGTGTTAGGTTGGGTTAGCCCTGGGTATTCCATCACTCCAGTCAACCTGGAAGATTTATGTTGGCAGAGGTGGTATTTACTCTTTCTTTATGTCTTCTTAGTGTAGAGCATAGTGTCATGCCCAAAGAAGGGATAATACAAAACATTCATCACAAGAATAAATAAATTTAGTTCATCTCAACAGGCATTTATTAAGTGTGGCCTTCATGCCAGGAACTGTATAGGTACAGAGCAAGGAACATAGAGCCCAGAAACTGGTAGACAGATACTCAACACATACATGTTCCAATATGCCATAGTACATGTTAGGGTATAGAAACACATAGGGGGCTCTTTAAGGAAACCCAGAGTGGGAACACATGGCCCACTTTAGAGGGTTGAAGAAGGAGGGCAGAAAGGAGTCAGTCAGGATAGTTTCAGTTATGCTTAGGTAAAAATAATCTCTAAACCTTAATGTGCAACTACAACTTTCATCTCCCTACTGTGCTATGTGGCCATGTTGCTTATCTGTGGCTCTGTTCTACGTTCTCTGCTTAAAGTCCAAGCTGACTGAGCTGCCTCTGTCTGGAACTCTGTCAGATGGAACAGAGAATGCAGCAACCACACATTGGCTCTTAGAAGCATCTTCCTAGAAGTGACACACATCACTTCCACTTACGCTTCCTTGACCAAAACAAGTCCTGTGACTCCACGAGAATTGAACAGGATGAGGGTATATAATCCTTCATGCGAGAGGTACAGTAATATCATCTACTACAAGGAGCCAAGACAGGGCCTAACTGACGGTGCTCTCTGCTCCTTCTAGTTTATCTCCACATCTTTCTCCTTTCCCTAGTGACGAGCTGTCAACCTCACTTAGTGTGGGAGAGCTGTGGGCTGAGCTGAGTCGCCAGGGATGAGCTGGAAGAGCCAGGGGACTGACTTCATCTCCACCTGGTCCAGGAAGGGAGACTGAGGGAAGGGGCCTGGATCCAGAGCTGGAAAGATCTTGGCAGGATGTGGCTTTTTAGGAGGTAGAAAGATGGATTTCACCATCTGTCTCTTTACTAACACTGTTTGGAGGGAAATTCTCCCAGGATGTAGAGGCTAGTGGCCCAGATTCCGGAGACATCGTCGTCAGCCAGCACTGGCTCAGCACATGTCAGTTGTGAAGATTGACTCCTGGCTTGTGTGGGGCTTGGTATCTACAGGTGCCAGTAGGGGAGTGAGCCAGGGACAGCAACAATGACCAGAATCCTTCCTTATTGTCAGTGGAAATAAACATGCATAAATATGTCTTTAGCACACAAAGACCCAGGATGAGACCTGCATGTATGGAGCTTTGGATGAGAGATGACCTTAGATTTTTCTACCACCTTAAGGTATTTCAAACTCCCTTACCTTTCCCTTTCCTATCAGCTGTGTTTGTGGACCCTGCATTCAAATCCTCCTTTAAAACACTATTTGGAAAATAAGTTTTAAGATCAACTGTTCTTAAGATACAAACTCAGGTTTCTGTCTGTAGGCACCAAAAATCATGCCCTGGGTTTCCAGAATGGAAGTAGTTAGAATGCCTGCTAAGAATACATGCAATTTCATTTTATTGCTGGCTCTGAAGTTTTCTTGGACCATCAGGCACTCATTAACTTCTCTGAGTCTCATTTTTCCTACCTGTTGAATGGAGATGCTGGTCATAGCTCTCCTGCTTACCTTAAAGGACTAGTGAGGCAATCCAGTGAGAGTCTTTACTTATTGAACATCTACCATATAGTAGACATTGGTTTTAAGACAAGTGGGAACACATTGTCATTGATAAGATTTATGGAAATAAAAGAAATATTTATTGTCATAGCTATCCTATTTGAGATAATTAAAGTTGGGTCTACAAAAGTACACAAATATGGACTGTACATCATTAATTCTTGCATCTAAATCTCTGCTTGTGTCTTCAGAATATTTGAAATAATCTCCAATCGTCTGTTTTGGACCATGAATCTTTTGAAGCTGAAATTACTTTTTTTTTTAGGTTGCCAGTGTTTCTTACCTGGATTATGGCAGTGTCCTCTTATCTCATCTCTCTGCCCTCAGTCTCAGCTGCTCCAATCCATTCTGTGCATAGCAGACAAATATAAAGATATTTCATTTCCGCTGAAAATTCTTCTATTGTTTTATGCTCTTCTGACACATCCACATTTTTAGACTCTCTTTAGAGGATCTTTAAATCCTAGCCTCTGATAGTTTCTCCAGGCATATATCTTGATACATGTCTTCCTGCCCCAACAACCCAGTCACGTGCATTCCCACACAGAAACCCAAAATCAATACTGGAGTCTCTGAAATACCTGTATCATTGATGAGGTCCCAGCACCTTGGACCTTTGCATATTTTTGGCTAGAACATCTTTGTTCCTGTGGCTTCCCATTTAGGTTCAACTCTAGCATATCTTTCAGATTTCTACTTGGAAATCCCTTCACTTCCTCTGGGGAATCTTGCATAATATTCCTCTTTTCCTTTCTCCTTCCCAGCTCATAACAAACCTGACATCTAGTAATTTTAGTTGCTATTATACAGTGTCTGTTTCATTTTTAGGTGGTTACTAGATTTTGAGCTCTTTGAAGACAGATTGAGTCTCACTCATATTCTCTTTTCCTGAATTCCATTCTTTCTTCCATAAATAGTACCTGATTTTCTACTTTGGGCCAGGCACAGTATTCTTAAAGTGCTCATATCTTCATGCCTAATATGGTGCCTGGTACAAAGCAAGCAATAAACATGAATGATGGAATGAGTCAACCAATGAAGCAAAGGTTTAGTTCAAACAAGTTTAGCCTTCCCTATGATCTAGGAGCTTCAAGAGGATTAACACCTTTTCTAACTTTTGCTTTTTACCATATTCTAGCTCCTTTTTCATTTCAGCCTCTGACAGAGAGACAGCTGAGTGAGAACAGGCTGCCACATTTTCGTAGGATACATCATCCAATTGGTGAATCACCCAGGCCCTTGATTGGGCTTACTATTTAACTTTATTCAAAAGGCTGGAATGTAGAGGTGCAACTTTGGCCCACTGCAGTTTCAGGCTCATGGGCTCAAGCGATCCTCCTACCTCAGCTTCTGGAGTAGCTGGGACTATAGGTGCGGGCCAGCATGCTGGGATAATTTTTATATTTTTTGTAGAGATGGAGTATCTCTTTGTTGTCCAGGCTGCTCTGAAATTCCTGGGTTCAAGCAATCCTCCTGCCCAGGCTCCCAAACTGCTAGAATTATAGACATGAACCACGGTACTCAGGCTATTAGGCTATTTTAACCTTCTTTTTAACTTGCTCTCCTGGCTGGTGGGAAGAGCATGGCACAGACTCCAAGGTTCTCTCACTTATAACTATCCTTTGTGCAGACCACTCGCCCTCCTTGAGCATCCTTGTCCTCATCCGTAAAAAGGAGATGGTGATAGTCTTGTGAGAAACTATTTCAAAGATGCATAATAAGTGGCTGGTTACTGATGTAGTCCTTGGCAAAGGATGGATTCTCCAAAATTATATCTTCCTGTTTCTTTCACTCAACACCCACTCAGCCAGGAGAAGACCATACAAAGAAAAAAGGCCAAATAACAGCAAATAGATAGCAAATAACAGCAAAAAGACAATTGCTCTGAGAATGATTGGGCAAATGATTATGTCTCATTGTTGCTTTTTTTTTTTCTTTTTTGAGATGGAGTCTCACTCTGTTACCTAGGCTGGAGTGCAGTGGCACGACTTTGGCTTACTGCAACCTCTGCCTCCCAGGTTCAAGTGATTCCCCTGCCTCGGCCTCCTGAGTAGCTGGTATTGCAGGCACATGCCACCATGCTTGGCTAATTTTTTTTATATTTTTTCTAGTAGAGATGGGGTTTCACCATGTTGGCCAGGCTGCTCTTGAACTCCTGAACTCAGGTGATCCACCCTCCTTGGCCTCCCAAAGTGCTGGGATTATAGGTGTGAGCCACTGTGCCCAGCCTGACTCGTTGTTTTTTTTTTTTTTTTTTAATAAAACTTATATATTTTCTTTTCTATGGGGGTGTTGTGATTACTAAATGAGAGAATGAATGTGAAGTCTTTCTTCAAGGGATTGTCACACAGGGAAGCTTCAGTACATTTTGGTGACAGTAATATCGTATGATCTATCTTCATTCCTATCAATTTGGTCAGCTAAGCTACACTTCAATTCTGAGATTCTTTAACTCTGACAGCTGGTTCAGACTGGCACAGATCCTGGGGGCAATGACAGAGTCCAGATGTCCCCATGGGCACGACCTGCAAATTATGTACTTTGACAGAATATGGCGAAGACAAGAACCAGACCACACAGCACTTTATTCTCACGCCAACTGCAGAGTCTAAATGTGTTTCCTGACACCTCAGAAACTTCTTGGGGGAGGGCATTCTGTGCTGGGTGATGGGACGTGCCAGGATTTTGTTGCTTTCCTTCCCTTTTGGGTCTTAATGGAAAAGCTAAGTTACCAGCAACAGAGAAATCGTGGTGTCAGGCATTGTTGAAACTTTCCACGTATTCTCATGACACATCATTTCCAGTTATAAAAAGGAGTGGAGGTGTTGGGTTCTGTTGCCTAACTGTGGTAAGAAGGCCCTTTTACTAGAATGCATTTTTCATTATGGCATTGTGGTCAGTGATCAACCATGTGAGCTTGCGTAAATAGCAAAAACTTTTCACTATCATGACATCTCTGTGGGAAGAGATGGAGCCCGTATGTGAGAGAACAAGATCATGATTAGACACATGGGAGAGGATTGGGCTCCAGAGTGCATCTCCACTTCAGACCAAGCATAGCATTATGCACATTACTGGAACTCTCTGAGCCTTAGTTTTCTCTTCTGCTAAATGGGAGTGATGGTTGGTCCATTTTATGGAGCCAATGTGGGGATTAAAAGCTATAATGCACATGAAGTCCTTTGACTGGCACACACACTGGCGCACACTAAAGAATCAATCCACTTCTGCTACCGTTATTATTAGGAACAAATAGTTACTAAGAACGTACCCTATTCAATATCATCTGAGCGTATTTTCATATTCAATCTTCACAGTGACACAAGGAGATACTGTCCTAATGTTGACTGAAAAAAATTAGATCTGGAGAGCTCAAGTTACTTGCCCAAAGTCACATAGATGTGAATGGCAGAGTTGGAACTTAAACCAAGAATTATTTGATACCAAAACCTATTGATGATCTTTCTACTGAAAGATACTTACCAGATGACACCTTGCTTTCCCTATCGAATACTAAACAGAGATCAATGACTAATCAAATGGAACTAATTAATTCTGAGTCAAAAAATATTTATAGATCCCCTGGCATTTGTCTAGTGCAAATACCATGGAGATGAGAGCTACCATGAACAAAAGGATGATTACCCAATCTTTGGTGGTACAGAACCACTGTAAATCCCCCAGGAGGTCTTCCCTGGTTCCCGGGTTGATGCTTTCTGAATCATTTCTCTCTATCACTGCTTTGTCACCAGCACTTTACTTGTCTGTTGCCTTGGGTAATTCCTTGAGCTTATTTATTTATTTGAGACGGAGTCTGGTTCTGTTGCCCAGGCTGGATTGCAATGGTGCGATCTTGGCTCACTGCAACCTCTGCCTCTTGGGTTCAAGTGATTCTCCTGCCTCAGTCTCCTGAGTATGTGAGATTACAGGAGCTTTGCCCCCACACCTCGCTAATTTTTGTATTTTTAGTAGAGATGAGGTTTTACCATGTTGGCCAGGCTGGTCTCAAACTCCTGACGCAAGTGATCCACCCACCTCAACCTCCCAAAGTGCTGGGGTTATAGGCGCAAGCCACCATGCCTGGCTTCCTTGAGATTCTTGAGAGCAGGCACTGGATCTTTCTTCTTTGCTACTTTCTCTACAACACACTGCCTTGTACATACCAAATGCCAGAATCTTATTGACAAGCATGTAGGGAGGAATGAGCATCTACCTTGCTGGTCAGATTGCTTCTATCCAGAATGGCGATCCCTGGGGAGATGTTTTGCAGTTAGCCTTGTGGCAGATGGATAACAAGTGCTGGATCCCAGAGGAATGATGCATTCTACAAGTCCTGAGTTTTATCTACAGTGCCATGCAGTGAGTTCCTCCTGCTCCTGTAGCCATGAGTCTTGGGATGCACCTTGAGCACTGGCCCCACCTTGTCATGCTTCCTATGTAACAAATTTCCTTCTGCAACCAGATAGATTTTTGACTCAGTATTACATCGGTATTATAAAATGAATGTTTGCCTTTTCCCTCCCCCAAATCCACATGTTCAAGCCCTCCTTCCCAATGTGATGGTATTAGGAGGTGGGGCTTTTGAGAGGTAATTAGGATTAGATGAGGTAATCAGGGTGAGACACTTGTGAATGGAATTAGTGTTCTTATAAGAGTCATGAGAAAGCTTGTTTTCACTTCTGTCATGAGAGGACACAGAGAGGAGATGATTCTGTGAACCAGGAAGTGGGCCTTCACAAAATTCTAAATCTTGGAATCCTTGATCTTAGACTTCTCTGACTCCAGACCGTGAGAAATAAGTATTTTTTGTTTAAGCCACCCAGTTTATGGTGTTCTTGTTATAGCAGCCCAAATGGACTAAGACATTCAGAAACCTTCCTGTGGCCTCCTGGAAGATAATTATTATCCTGCAATATCTCCAGGGCTGTCAGAAATTTAGACTTCAGTGTCGTTCCAGAACTAGTGCACAGAAATACAAGGCAAAGTTCAAAACCATCCTTCAGGTTCAGCATGTGCTGCATTTTGTCTCACTCACAGGCTCTTTTCCTTTTCCTCTGCTGCTTCACTAACTCCTGCTTCTTTTTCAGGCTCAGCATAAGTCCTCTAGGAAAACTTTGTACCCTTTTTTGGGCCTTCCCCACTACAGCCATCATTATGCTATGATTAATTGCTCAATTATCTTTCTCACCACACTGTCAATCATCTTTAGCTTTAATTAGTTTGTCAGATAAATTTACCAGCTACAAGCCCTTAGAGGACTTAGAAGACTGGAAACTTTGGAGAAACTGTTTATAGGATTGGCAGTTTTTGCTGGAGAACATAGGAAGTAGAAAGAAAATATCTGGGTAGCCTTTGGATATTCCCTGTGCAGGTCTCTGAGACTGATATCATTGAGCAGCTTTATGAATAAGACTCAGGTGGAGAGGCTGGAGAAAATGAGTAAAACAAAGGAAAACTTTACTTATGTTTTGCCCATAAGCCAGTCCTGGAAGGGAGAATCAAATGTAATCTCATCAAAGACGTTTTCCTTTAAGATTATAACTATATATATATAACTATAGATACATATATGTGTGAGAGAGTCTCTTTCTGTCACTCAGACTGGAGTGCAGTAGCATGATGCCGACTCACTGCAACATTTGCCTCCTGAGTTCGAGTGATTCTTGTGACTTAGCCCCTGAGTAGCTGGGATTACAGGTGTGCGCCACCATGCCCCGCTCATTTTTGGATATTTAGTAGAGATTGGGTTTTGTCATGTTGGCCAGGCTGGTCTCAAATTCCTGGCCTCAAGTGATTAACCTGCCTCAGCCTCCCAAGGTGCTGGGATTACAGGTGGGAGCCATTCCACCCAGCCCATAACCATATATTCTAAAGTGTGTGTATGCATATGTATGTGTGCATGTGTTTTGCTTTTTGACCTAAAAGCACCGTCATACAATATTTCAACAGACTTATTTGTTAAGCACAACAGAGTTCCTCTCATTCATAAATGAGGAGTCTGAGGTTTGAGACTTGGTTTGCCCAAGTCCCACAGCATCAATATAGGCAGTCAGGTCTTTGGATAGCTGCCCAATTCCCTTTTCACGTCTGAAATATGAACGGTCTTCAGATACCTTGGAGATAAATATTTGTTTTCACCTCTTTTCTCAAAGAATTAGATGTGGCTTCTTGAGTTTTATCATGAAGCTTTGTAATGCTATTCAATAGTGGTATCATATAATATTCTTTACCATGGAACAAGATGGCAAAAACTCCCCGAGAGACTGCGCTAAAAGATCAAGACCAAGGGAAGAGAAAATACAAATATTCAAACCCTATGCTTCTATGTGATTAATATATCTGAGACTCATCTGTGGCTCTGGTTACCAGAAACCAAAGAAGAAAAAGCGAATTAGATTCATTTATTTGTCCTTAGGAAAATAGCAGTTCCTCAGTCAAAAAAATATTTTGCAAGCATTTAGATTCTGGAGAGGTCATTTCAAACTCCTTTAGCATTTATTCAACAAACACTTATTGACTGGCTACTATGCACCAGGCACTATGCTAAGACATGGATATACATAATGAAGAAACAATGTCCTTGTTCTGTGAAGCTAAGTCTAGTGAGGGATAAATATGTTAAAATACATTCTTCTGTATTTTATAATATGGTCAGTGACATCATTTGGCTCTGTGTCCCCACCTAAATCCCACCTTGAATTCTAATAATCCCCACGTGTCAAGGGCAGGATCGGGTGAAGGTGATTGGATCATTGGGGCAGTTTCCCTCATGCTGTTCTTGTGATAATGGGTGAGTGTCACAAGATCTGATGATTTCATAAGCGTTTGGCATTTCCCCTTCTTGAGCTCATTCTCTTTCCTACTGGCCTATGAAGAGGTGCCCTCCACCATGATTGTAAGTTTCCTGAGACCTCTCCAGCCACGTGGAACTGTGAGTCAATTAAAACTTTTTTCTCTATAAATTACCCAGTCTCCAGTATTTCTTCATAGCAGCATGAGAACAGACTAATAAAGTCAGTCATGGAAATTAATAAGAGAATGGGAGAGAATTTGGAAGGATTTTGTTTATTTTGGGAGTTAGAAGATAGCTCTTGTGAAAATGATGCTTTAGCTGAGAATGAAGGGTGACTAAGTTTAAAAAATGTAGAGCACTGGGAAGAATAGTGTTCAGCAAGAACAGCAGATGCGAAGGCTCCAAGGCAAGTACAAGAGTGTTGCATTCCAGAAACGTTAAGGACAATGTGTTAGTGTGAACTTCAGAGGTCGAAGAGGAGAATAGTTTGGGGTGAGCCCTGAGAGTAGCAGGAGCCCAGTCCTCCTTCCCTGCAGAGCTTTGCTGACCTTAGTAAGATGCGGTCTGGAGAGAGACATTAAAACTAGTGAAGGATTTCAATGGAGAAAGTGGCTGTCAGATTTGCATTTAAGACTATTGCTCTGGCTATTAGTAGTGATAGCAAGAAAAGTGGGTGAAAACAAGAGTGCAAGTCTGGAAACTAGAAGGAGGTTATGGAAGAGACACCCTTGCCAGAAATGAGGGTGGTCTGGAAATACCGTAGGAAATAGACATTCTAGAGTTAAAAACTCAACAAGCTTGATGCAACCGTCTTGTTTCAGGGGAAGGCAATTAAGGCAATTACTGTATAGAGAATAATCACGGACAATGCCCCACAAAACTCCACATCCCAGAAATCAGGATATATAGGAGAAGGTTGGAGCAAAAATGGAACCTTGGCTAAAATGATTACTAGTGTCCTTCTTGCTTCAATTTGCAGGAGACATTTAGAGAGAATATCCACACTCAGAACCCAAATGTGAGTGCCACACAGTCAGTGCCGCTCACATCTGGGAATTTTCAGCAAGCAATTGAAAAAAAGCTATTTTCAGTTCTTTCATATACTCTTTTTGTCATAAGTTGGGTTCGGGGGGTAGGGTTCAGTCCCACAGCTGGTGTGGTGAGAGGACCAAACTTGATAGCTTCTGGCAGAGCAAAGCACAAGTATTTCCTGCAAAATGTTTGAGTAAATGGGTCTCCCTCCATGGGCAGATACTGGCACTCCTTGGTGACTCCCTTTTCAGGGGCTTAGCTCATGATGGATTTGAAGACAGGAAGAGGCCTGGCACCAGGCCCAATGCTGGTGACATAGTGGCTTCTTGCCTGCTTTTTTGTAGTTGCCCCAATTTGTCATCTTGTATAAAAAGACAATGAGGGTTTGTTCTCTGTATCCGAAATGATGACTTCATAATTCTCTTACGGCAAAATAAGAGTTGGAGCAGAGGAGGTAGGGGATGAATGGAGTTAAAAGAGCATATTACAAAGATTGAATTTCATATTGGCTAAGATCTGGAATGCTTTCTATCTGGCAATCATTAAAGTCCGAAGCTTTAACTACATTGGCAATAAGGACCCAAGTTTCCTCCCATTTAGCTGATTCTGAAAGGAATTATGAGTATCCAAGACGTCGGGTGACGTGTATAGATTTCGTTTCCTTTCCTGTGTCAAAAATATAATGTTGAACATTGGCTTTTAACATTTTTTGACAATGACCCATAGTCAGAAGTACATTTTTTATTGTGACTCTCAACACACACGTAGTGAAAAAGTTTCATAAAAAATACCACTGCAATAAGTAACACACACACGGTTTCTATGGTATTTTATTTGTTAAATTATTTCATGTGTAAAAATGTGCCTGTGACCTAAGACATTGTTTTCATGACCCTCTAACAGGTTGTGACCTGCAAATGGAAAACACAGATGTTGAGGAAAGAACACAGGTCTTGGCTGTTTAGGCTCGAGACCTAGCTCCCTAGCTGTAAGAGATTTTCCTGTGCTTCAGTGTATGAGTAAGCATGAGAGAGGTTATGGTTCAGTAATACACACTCCCAACATTTCAGTGGCTTAAAACAACAAAAGTTTATTCACATTCATGCTACATTGGAAGGTTGACTCCGTATGACCCCAAGATCCTGGCTGCAGGAGCCTTCACGTTCAACCCTACTTTCTCCTCATCTGCTACAAGAGCAATTTGACTTTTAGCTCTGAGTCTTTTTTATTTTTTTGCTGTATGAAGATGGGCAAGTCATAAAACCAGGATTGGCTTCATGAGCATATGACTTAGGCAGTGGTATAGGACCTGGTGCTCAGAAGGGCCTTGTGGCTTGGCTTACTGCTCTGTTGTCACTGCCTTGAAATTCTTAATAATTTTTTTAACGAGAAGGCTCTTTTTGAACCAGGTCACAAAAATTATGAAGATTGCATGCAATCTTTTTTAAGTCTCCATTTCCTCATCTGTAAAAATGGGCTAATAGAGAAGAACTTATAACATTCTTAAAAGGACTAAATGAAGGAGGGCATAGTACATACACATGTCATTTTCCACTTGCTGTCCTCATCTTCAGTAGGACCACTACAGAAAACCTGTACTTAATCAAGTTAGAATTCTCACCTTGAAAAACTGTATTTCCTTATGTTGCCCTCCCTACACCCTTCTGTTTATCTAAATTTTGTTCATTATTCAAGATCCTACTCTAACATCTCCTCAGGGTTCTCTTCCATGGCTGTCCCCGCTGCTTTCAGAACCCCTACACCATTAATTGTGGATCCCCGCTTTATGACTCTCTTGTTTTTGTTTCCTCTTCTCCTTTGGACTCCTCCTTGGTTAGGATCCCTCCTACCTTGCCTGGAACATGAAACAGCCTCCCCATTAGTAGCCCCTTTAGTAAGACCCTCTCCAGTTGGCCCTCCAATTCTACTTTCCATCATGCCAGGGTTATCTTCCCATTATCCTGAAATGTATTTTCTATCATGCCATTTCAGCTTTCAGAGACTTCAATGGCTCCTCTCACCTAAAGGGCACTGGCCTTGGTCTTATATTCAGGATCTGCCTCTCAGGTACCCCTTTGGATCTCATTTTCCTCCACTCCACTTACACACTGCTCCTGCATCCCTGCTCTACACCATCCGAGGAATAAAGCTTATTCTCCTGCCTTTGGTTCTTTGCATATTCTCTTCCTTCCTCTAAGATGGCCTGCCCCTATGGGCATGGTGGCTCATGCCTGTATCCAAGCATTTTGGGAGGCAGAGGCTGGTGGATCACCTGAGGTCAGGAGTTTGAGACCAGCCTGGCCAATATTGTGAAACTCCAACTCTACTAAAAATACAAAAATCAGCCAGGTGTGCTGGCATGTGCCTGCAGTCCCAGCTACTCTGGAGGCTGAAGCGGGAGAATCACTTGAACCCGAGAGGTGGAGGTTGCATTGAGCCGAGATTGTGCCACTGCACTCTAGCCTGGGCAACAGAGGGAGATTCCATCTCAAAAATAAGTAAATTAAATAAAATGACCTGCCCCAACATTTACCCCCAACCCTTGAAATAATCCAATCTACCTTTTACTTCTTGGCTGAAATCTGCCTCCTCCTCAAAGATCTTCTGTGCCAGCTCGGGATGAAAAGTCTCCCTTCCTTGGAATCCCTCTGGCATTCTTGGAAGCTCAGATAAAAAGTTTCCCTTCTTCCTTGGAATCCCTATGGTTTCTTAGAATTTGACATGTATCCTGTATATGTCAGGCAATTCGCCCAACATCTTGGTTTCCTTTTCTGCTGGGCCTGTGTTCCAGGGAATAAGGACAATAACAAAATATGGCTAGAGTGTCAGTCACGCTTTGTAGGATCTCCCTGGAATGAAGGGCTCCTGCAGAGATTGCCTGGGGCCTTTCCCAATTCCCTCAGCTGTTCTGAATCATCCTTCTCTGGGTTCTCCGGGAACTTTGTGCATTCTTGTAACATAGCACTGACTACTTTCCATTTGAGTTATTTCTTGACATGACTGGATCCCCTACTAGGCATATCGTAGTCATCATTGCAGCTCTAACACGGACTGGTATCAGCAGTGAATGAATGGTTTGATGGAAGGATAGAGACTAGTGAGAAAGGGAATTTGCTGGGAAGGAGATTTCTTGTACACGTGTGAGGTGAGGTAGGCTCTAATAACAATTAATGCCAACCTCTTACTGGCACAAAACAACAAATATATATTTCTCGTTCAAATTAATGTCCACTGTGAGTTGGCCACAATTCTACTCCACTCCCTCTTTTTTTTTTTTTTCCTGGAACAACTAGGTCCCTTTATAATTAGATATTAGCCAACGATGAGAAATGAACATGGGGATATCTTTAGCCAACATCCTTAGTGAGCATCTATCTCTTCCTGTGGGGCCTGAGCTGTCTCTAGAAAGCATGCTTTCTACGTTGCCATCCCCCAGCCCCACCTGTGCCCCAAGGGATCCAGGAATAGACTCTCCAAATCCAGGGTAGTGTACAACTTGGTAGGTAGGTCGGGTAGGTAGGGTGTTTTACACAAGCTAGAGCTGGGCTTCATATGTGTCTGGCAAGTGGAATTAATGGTACCCTTCCCTATCAAGTGTCCAACTGCTTAAGTTGGTATGCAAAGACCGTGCTTTACTTTTTAACTGGAGGAAGAGGGAGACATACTGACATGTGGGAGAGAGGGTAGGCAAAGAAGAGATAAAAGTGAGAGGAGTACCACGATTAATTTCTACTGAGCCTGGCCTGATGAGAGAGTGTCAGGATGCTATCTAAAGCTTAAGGAATCATGTTTATGAAAAAACTATAAGATTCTGGGAACCAGCAGGGCTCTTTCAGGATCAGCAACAAATATGATAATTTACTCAAAAGTTTTTCTTTCTGTTGGTTCTAGACTCTGTGACAGCATTTGACCAAGATGTGTGGAGCAGGATGGTAGCTGGAGGAGTGCCAAAGAGAAACCTGGGATCTCACCAAGGATACAGTGTTGATGGCTCTGGGGAGATTCCTCCTAAAATTGTCTGCTCTTGGAATCAAAGCAGTCTCTTCAAAGAAAGACTAAGTGAACTTGTTTCTGAGAATGTTTGAAGGGAAAGGGAAAAATTAAAAAATAAAGGCTGGGTTATAGGAAATTGATGGTGGTAGGGAAGCCACGGTGGCTCATTCCTGTAATCCCAGCACTTTGGGAGGCCAAGGCAGGCAGATCATGACATCAAGAGATCAAGACCATCCTGGCCAACATGGTGAAACTCCATCTGCACTAAAAATACAAAAATTAGCTGAGTATGGTGATAAACACCTAGAGTCCTAGCTACTCAGGAGGCTGAGGCAGGAGAATCATTTGAACCCGGGAGGCAGAGGTTGCAGTGAGCCAAGATTGCACCATTGCACTCCAGCCTGGTTACAGAGTGAGACTTCATCTCAAAAAAAAAAAAAAAAGAAAGAAAGAAATTGATGGCAGTGTCAATGGTTAGGAACTACCATTCTTTACACACCAACGAACTTGTGACCTCATCTATATTCACAGGCTGCTGGTCTCTGTGCTGTCGGGTCACATCTACTTATAGGGATGTTCTTTACATTGGGGCGAATGTTTTGCTTGTGATATATTACTCTTTATTAGTTTCCTATTGCCGATTTAACAAATAGCACGAACTTAGTGACTTCAAACACACATACCAACACAAACACACACACACACACATTTATTATCTTACTGTTCTGGCAATCAGAAGTCCTAAGTCAGCCTCACAAGGCTAAAATTAAGGTATCATCAAGCCATGTACTTTTTTGAGGCCCTAGAGGAGAGTTTATTTTTTATTTTTATTTTTATTTTTTTTACGTTTTCTGGATTCTGTGACTGCCTGCTGTCCTTGGCTCCCGGTCTTTTCCTCAAAGTCAACAGTACAGCATCTTTTAGTCTTTCTCCTGACTCTGATTCTCTTGACTCCATTTCATAAAAGCCCTTGTGATAATATCTTCCCCTCAATATCCTTAACTTAGTCACATCTGCAAAGTTTTTGACATATAAGGTAACGTCTCCGAGCAGAGCAGAGCATTATTCAGCCTGCTATTGTTTCCAAATGGTTTTCACTGGCTTTGGTTTCACCTTATTAAAAGGAGATCAATTCAACCTTTACTTCACATCCATTGAGTGACTTTTGTCTGCTAGAAATTTTTCAGGCTTTATTTCAATCAACCCCCGCTGTGACTCTGCAAGGAAGGTATTTATGTGCATTCTCTGAATGAGGAAACTGAAGGTTGCTTAAGGTGAATTACTTGTTCAGCTTCTAAGAAAGGAAAATGGGATTTGAGTGCAAATTGATCTGGTTTAAAAACTTACTCTTTCTTTACAACTTCAAATATTTCATCCCCAGAACTACTATATTCTCATGTGAAATGATTGGATGAGAGATACTCAGAAATTTCCAGTTCCTGCTCCCCTGTGGCTACAGAACAGTTAAGAGACCTTTCAGTATTTCTTAATAGACAGCCACTTTCCCTCTCCCTGGAGTAGACAGGATCCCTGACTCCTGTCTTTCTTCTGAGACTCTGCCCAGGGTACCCTGGCTTTGTGGAACTAATGTACCCAAATGCCCTGAATGAGTCAGAGACTCTGCCCAAAGCTAACATGTGACGAGAAGGGAAGGCTCTTTCCGTCCCAGCCTGTGATATGGTTTCCATTACAGTGTTTCTGCAGAGAGCAGCAATCTTATCTTTTTATCTTCTTCCCCATGACTAAAAAGAGCCTCTGGCATCTGACTGAGTTGACAGAAGAGTGAGGGGACACTGGAGAAAGCCCCAGACTGGAGGCCAGGGGACCCGGAAGCTGATGTTGTCATTGACTCTGATGTTGTCACTGCCTTGCTCCAGAGACTTGAGCAAGCTGCTCCAGTCTCTGAGTCTCTGGTCTCATTTGGACTAAAACTCTTGGGCCTTCTTTGTGCTTACAATTTAAAGTATCACTGCGTAGCCAAAGGGTACCATTATTAATGGCATGAACAATACCGGAAGACTTTAGATAACATTTATTGGAGATATCTTTGCCATGTGCTTCACTCTCTCTCAACCATCAATATCAGTATAGAGTGGTTAAGAATGTAGAATCTGTGTTAAAATTCCAGCTCTGCCTTTTCTGACTGGGCAAGCTTCTTAGCCCCTGTGCCTTATATTCTTCATCTACCCAATGGGGATAATGATAAAGATGTTCTCCCCCTGAGGTTTTGGTGACTGCTAGTTAGAACAGCACTGGCGAGTGTTCAGTCCAATGAAAATACTTGTCCCATGCCCCACTGTTCATTCAATCTTCCATAGAGAAAAAGAAATTAAAATTAGAGCCTTTATAATAGGCCATCAGCTGTGTGACCTCAGGCAACTCAATTCAACTCTTTGATCTTCAGATTTTTTCAACTTACAAATAAGGATAATGTAAGAGCAACTCCATGGGGGAGGGGGATGAGGATTAATAAAACAACACATGTAATGTTTCTAGCAGAGTGCCTGGCATATGGAAAATGTTGACTCCTTTGGATGTCATTCTCGTCTTATGTGAATCTTACCATTTCTGGTCTGCTTCAAATTTAATTCCATTTTCTTTCTAAGATGTGAGAAAACATAATTTGATATTTCAGGCAAAGTTAAACTTTTTATTGAGCTCACACACTTGTAAATATGTGTATTAAAGTATGTCCTCATGCAGAACAAAGGACATGGATTTTTCCAGCACCCTCCATCCCGCAACTCACAGCCTCAACATCTGCAAATAATTAATGCATAGAGGAAGTTTATGGGTGGCCACCCAAATGCATCTCAAACATTAAATTTAAAAAACTAAAAGGATGAACTCAGAAAACTGCTATAAACTTCAAAGAATCTATTAAGGGCTTAGACATATGGTGTTAAAAGATAGGTCCAAGATTTCTGGCACTGGGCCTACAAAAGAAAAATTGTGGATGGGCTACTGCTATGTGGAATGTCAGGAAAGGGACAGCAGAGATGAACCCTGTGTCCCCAGTTGCCTGGACTGACCTTGAGAGTAGGAACAGTTAGCAGTAGACTTAGCTCAATTCTTGGCTCCTTCAGATGCAAGCAAAACTTCAACGCTCAGGGCAGTGAGAATGTATTGGACAGAAAGCTGTTAAAGATAGGAGAAGCTAGCTCAGATCTGTTTTGCATTTGGGTCCCTTTGACCTGGAACACAGGCAATGATAATTGCGGCAACTAACCTTATTGAGCAATTGCAATGTGTTAGATGGCTTTACATTGAATTTACGTTACACCTCATAACAAATTGTAAAGAATGGAATACTGTTTTCTTCTTTTACAGGGGAAGAAACTGAGGCTTAGTAAGTTGAAGAAACTTGCTGGGAGATGTATAGCACACAAATGTAAACCTAGAATTTAAATACAGATCCATTTCATGCTGGACTACTTTTGTGGAACTGTTAAAGGGAACAGGTAATGTCTAAAATGAGGGGTTTAGCCATTGATCTGCTTGAAAGCTGAGCAGTAGATCAAATGGCCTCTTGGACACCCAAGATTTTGGGAGTCTGAGACTCTGCTTTTCTGAATTGAATACCTTATGTATCTACATGAGTCCTTCTAAATAAGCTGCTCAGCATCCCTGGTCTATGGATCCTTTATAATTGCCTCCTCTCAAAAGCACAACATTGATTTTATCCGTTTGGAGGTTATTGTCTGCCGGCTTTTAGATAGAGAGCAAATTTCTTCTTTGAACAAATTCATATGAGACTCTCACTATAGTCAAGACCCAGGATGTGTTTTAAAATTGATTAGAAGTGTTCCTTCAGCTTTTATTCTTCTGTTTGTGAAGGAAGGAACAGAAATATTTCCAACTTATCTTACACATTAACAACTGCTACAGGTGTGAGCTCAGACCCAAGTCTGGAGATGGAATATTCTGCCTTTGATCTTGGTTTGTACTGGTCTCTAAGATGTGGCATCCTCTTCTACACTCCTGCCACCCAGCATCCATCTGTCATGTTTCAAACCGCCAATGTGTGTCACCAAAAATATTGGTAGACCTAATTGTTCTCCCTGCCTAGAGCCTTGTCTCCTCGAATTCACTTCATTTAAAAAGATGTATTTTTATGTCATAAAAGAATACAAGCATATGGGAAAGTACCTAATAATATAATAAATAACTGTATTTCTTACTGTTAGCATTTTTTAAATTACATATAGAAGCATCCATAAAGGCAATATTTAATATTGTTTTAACCACATTTAAACCTGGTTTAAATTTTATCACATTACACAAAACATTATGTAAGGTGCTTTTTAAAAACTCAACATCATGTTTTAAGAATTAGCTCTGTTGATATATGTAGATGATTTTGTTCATTTGTAACTGCTGTATGGAGTGCCTTTGTGTGAATATTCCACAATTTAATCAATCCACTCTCCTACTGGTATACACTTAGGTTGGTTTCAATTATTGGTTGTTATAAATGACACTGCAATAAGCATCCTTGTATACGTTTCTTTGTGCATAGTGGCATAAGTAACTGTGGAGTGCATACCTAGGTATGGAATTTCCAGACACATAATATTGTCATATTTATATTTACTAAGTAATATCAAATTTACTTTCTCAACAGCATTGTGTAAGTTTCCATTGACCTACATTCTTACCAATAATGAGTATTGTCCGATATTTGACAACCTTACGGGTTTGAGGAAGTGTTTCATTTCCTGAATTTGTGTTTGTTAGTGAGGAAAATTAATTTACATTTATTAGATTTTAATTTGCATTTATTAGTAAGAATAATTATCTTTTATATGCATATTGGCTGCTGGGATTTTCTCTCTCATGGATTGCCTGTTTGTGTCTTTGTGATTTTATGTCTTAAATTTTTAATATTTAATTTGTTGATTTGTAGAAATGTTTATCCCTGCATAGTATGCAAACTAATTTTGACACAAAACTTGCAAATAACTTCTTAAGTTTGTGGCTTATTGTTTACATCTTTTTGTGGTATATTTATCATTTATAAGGTTTTTAGTTTTACCATAGTCAAACATCAAACTTTTAACGTTTTTATGGTTTCAGCTTTGATGTCTGATTCAACAAATGTTTGCATCTGAAATCAAAAAGTTATTTTTCATTTATCATTTATTTTATCTATTTATCCTTTTATAAAAGTTTTAAAGTTTTCCTTGTTGTGTTGCAATCCTCAATGTATCTGTAATTTATTTTGATCTAAGGCAGTCTTCTGATTTTGTTTTGTTTCCCTATGGAAAGCCAATTGCACTTGTACCAACTATTGAATAGTCTATCATTTCTCTATTTATTTATAGCGGCATCTCTGATAATGCCAACTGTCCATGGATCTGTTTCAAGGTGCTTGATTGTGTGATATTGATCTGTTTGTCTCTTTTTTATATAAGTAACGTATTGTGTTACATACACTATTAGCATAAGGCTTGTATATGGTTTTGTATGCTTTGTTCCCTTCCTTCAATGCTTTCTTATTACTTTATTCTTATGAAGAGTATAAATATTGACTGGCCCATTTTGAAGAAAACCTTATTGATAATTAACTAAAATCACAACAAATATGCAGATTATTTTGGTGACAGAACAGGAAAACCTTACGGGTTAAAGAAGTGTTTCATTTCCTAAAATTGTGTTTGTTAGTGAGGAAAATTAATTCACATTTATTTAATAATAAGTCTTCTGTTCCATAAATATTTATTCAGGCTTCTTTTATGTCTTTAAATAAATTCTTAAATTTTTTTTCTAAAAGTTTATTTACATTTTTGCTAGAATTATTCATGAGAGCCTGAGGTTTTTCTCACTATTGTGAAAATATCTTCAATTTCCATTACATTTTATAATTGATATGGCTGATTTCTAGAATGAAAATAAATTTTTGTTGATCTGATAACTTGCTAAATTCCATTATCTTTTGTAATATTTTATGTTTTTTTTTGATTTTCTAATCACATTGTTTGCAAATGAATGTCATTGTATCTCTTTTTATCTATTTAAAAAATACTGTGTTTATTTTTCTTATTGCATTGGCCAGGACTTATGTATAATTTTAAATAATAGGAGTGATAGTGGGCATTTTTGTTTTTTTCCAGATTTTAAAGAGAATTTTTCTAAAGTTCCATCATTATAGAGGCCACATAGCATAGTGGTTAAAAATGCAAGACAAAGTAGGTTTGGATTTAGGTTCTATCATTTTAAAGTTGTGTAATTTGGGCCAGATAACCCTTCTGTGTTCATGTTTTTCCATTAGTAAAATGAAAATAAACAATAGTAGCAACAACAACAATACTTATATCAAAAGAATGTTGTAAGGATTAAATATGTATGTGTGTATATATATACACACATATATTAATATATGTATGCATGTATGCGTATATATTTGTGTATGTGTGTAGAGTATTTAGAACAGTGCCTAGTACAAATTTAATGCTCAGTAAGTAATAATGATAAAAAGTAATGTTCACTGCATATTTTTTATAAAGATTCTTTGTATGCTTGAAGAAATTTCTTTATATTCCTACTTTTCCTAAAATTTTCTTTAGAGTTAGGGTTAAATTATATCAAGTGCTTCTTCTTTTTTTGTTAGTATTCTAAAATGATGGTTAATTTTAATAGGTTTTCTGCCACCGAACTATCTTTGCATTCTTGGGCTAGCATTTATTGTTACTGTTGATCCTATTGGTACACTATATATTTGTAATTATTATTTTGCATTCTCACTTATAAGTGAGACTGGGCTTTTTTTTGTTTATTCTTGCACTGCCTTTTTACATTTTGAGCAAGAAAAGAATTATTTGGTCTTTGCTGATTAGTAAAATGTGACTGTATTAAGTCATCTGGGTACTGTTTCTTTTTGGTATGAAAACTGCCTATCAATTAAACTTATCTAATAGCTAATTTTGTGTAGGATTTTTGTTTGTATTTATGTCAACATTGATAGTTTCTAAGGTTTTCAGAAAGTATTTTATTTCTGCTACATTTTCAAATTTGCATATTTGGTGTCAGACCACCATGTGCAAGCCGGGACCCAGAAAGTGTGAAGTCCTACCTGCCTCAGCTGATTACCATCGCCCCCCTGCGTTAGCCATTATCCCTGATTGCCCAGCGGAGCTTCCCCACTACTTGCCATCTTAACTGTTATGATAATGTGAATACTCCTTACCCCACCCTGCCATCTTAACTGTTTTTGTTCTGTGAATATCCCTCCACCCTACCTTACCATCTTAACTAATCTTATGCTTTACCTCACCCGCCATTGTAACTGAACTTATGGTAATGTATACTCCTTGCCCCTACCCCCACCACTGTAACTGATCTTACTCTGTAACTTTCCACTGCCCACCCCAAACCTATGAAACCAACTCCTATCCCACTGCCCTTCGCTGACGCCCTTTTTGGCCTCAGCCCACCTGGACCCAGGTGAATAAACAACCATGTTGCTCACACAAATCCTGTTTGAGGGTAGGATCTCTTCATTCAAGGCAGGAGTTTTAACATTTGGAAAAGCTATAAAATCTACAAACTGAAAAATCTACAAAAATATAGCATGAAACTTGGTTTAATTTATCATGATTTTTAAAATTCTCTACTGTAGCCCTAATTGTGTCCTGACTTTGTTACTATATTTTAATTTGTGGTCTCTTTTTTTGATTTTGTTTAATTTCTGTTTTGCTCCTTTGTTTTCTTTTTTATTAATACCAATTGTTTACCTGTTTCTATCAGAGGCATTTGAACCAGAATGACTCCATCTAGAGTAGGGGCTGGTAAAACAAGGCGGAGACCTGCTGGCTGCATTCCCAGTAAATTAGACATTCTGAGTTGCAGAATGTGATGGGAGGTCAGCACAAGATACAGGTCATAAAGACCGTGCTGATAAAACAGGTTGCGCTAAAGAAGCCGGTCAAAACTACCAAAACCAAGATGGTGTTTGGATGTTGGGCTTTCTTTTTCAGGATAGCTCTTTCACATGTTTCATAATTTTGTTTTGTAGAATTATCTTATATAGAAGGAATGTTGTTTTGTGCTGATACATTTTCTCTTTCTTTAGAACATCTGTGATGTTTTTGTCCAATCTGTCCTGGATCTGCTGCTATCCAGAATTGTGTTTTATGTCAACTGTTTGTGATTCCTGCTCCATAAACATAATGAGGCTATTTTGATACTGTTACTTAAGGGGGCATATAGCTTGGTGCAGCTTGACTCCCAACTGCAAGGCTGCCTTTGCATATACTGCCTTTTTAGTTAAGTGATTGTAGCTCTAGACAGCGGAAGATTAATTTTCAGTCTTTTTTTATCAACAGGGGATCTCCTCAGCAGGGAGCCTGAGTCCAGTCTGTAGCTTCAGCTTCATGTTGGGTGAGCTTTTTCTCTGTTCTTCCCATAGAAGTAGAAAACCTGAATGCCTCATCCTGAGTGGACTAGGAGCCCAGAAGGCTATGGCTTCAGCCCATTTTACCTTTTTCTTATTCTATTTCTCATCCACAGAGATGCTGTATATTTGAAGCCAGCTATGCACTTGAATGTTCTCTTTGCAACTGTTATCCATTATCATTGCGAGTTTGGAGCCATGCCACCTGCCTGGATTTCTTCCTTCGTTTCCTACCTGGCAAGCCTAATGGTATTCCCTAAACTCCAAATCTCTGAACATCATTTCCCTGTTTATAACATTTCATTCTATCCCCATTGAACTTAGAAGTGTAAATGCATTACCAGACCTTTGAAGACCTTTAACCACAGGGCCTCTGCTCCTATTTACATAAAGCTGTTTTCCATTCCCCAATGCGAATGCATTGTTCTTCTTCCAACCACAAGGCCTACACACGGGTTCTTTCTCCATCTGATACACTCTCAGTTCTCTGTGTTGTTTGTACTTAATCTTCCTGATCTTTCTCATCTCCATTTAATGTCACTTTCTCCTCTATTCTTCACTCCTGGACTTTCCTTCCTCCACTCCCACTTCCCACATGATAACACTTGTCCCATTTCCTTATAACTACATTTTAATCAATCTTTCCTCATTGACTGAAGCTTTTTGTGAATGGAGAGCATGTCTTGCTCATTCAATCCTTGATCACTGCACCTAGCATACCTTAGATACCCAGTAAATATTAGAGAATAAATAAATTAATGAAGAGGCAATTTACTCCTTCATCTTATTTCTTCCTTGCTGTCCAGACATAGTCCTAACTTGCATGTTACCTGGGGAACAAACTGTTCTATCTGTATCACCAGTTAACTAAGTAGTCCTTCAGGTTCAGTTATGAATTCCATGAGGAAAATCCTGAGCTTTTTGGAGTAATGGAGGGAGAGGGGATAGGCTTCTGTTGTGGAACTGAGAGAGTCCAATGGAAGTGAGTCAGAATGCCCAGTGTTCTGCAACAAAGACATCCCTTCACCACCACTTTGTGCTGTTGACAAGCAGCACACAGACTCTCCAGGTCTGGGGTGGCTGGTGGCCCATGGTGGTTATTACATGCACCTCTCCATACTGAATTTGCTGATCATTGCAGACTAGCAGTGCAAGAGCTGATCTGAACTCAGGGGCCCCAGGGAAGCAAAGACACTCCTCCCCATTCTGAAGCAGGGGTGGTTCCTTGCATTTGGACACAGGCCTGAGACCTTGGCTACAGTGAGCTGGTGCTGGAGAATCTACTTATGGATCGCCGGAGCAGCTGCTTAGCCTGTCTTTCAGGAACATTCCTCATGGGGAGTTTTCACTGTGCCAAAATCTCTCATTCCTTTTCTTCCACCATGTTAATACACAATTTAGTTAAAATGCTTGCCTTTCATGGGTGGGCCAAGATGGTGACTTCATAAAGGCCAGGAAATGGGGAAGCAAGAACTTCCTTGAAATATTCAAAATAAATTATTTTTAGTAATAATAAATGACAATTTGGGAGATTTTAGGCAAAGAGTCCTGGTAGTTGAATGGGCTGAAATCTGTGATATTTAGGGATTGTTAACAATCTTTTTCCAAGATTTGAACAGTTTTATACTTGCATTTTCTCAATCTACTCTTCTTTATTTGCTATCCTTACTTTAGAATGGAGAAACTTTTGTAAGCTTTTACGTTTTCTTTTTCCCTGAGGTAGTGATTTGGGGTTGAGCTGTACACTTCCTCTTTCCTGATATCCCGTTTCTGCTTTTTGATGTGTGATGGCTCTTGAGGCTAAAAGTGCAGTGAGGGAAAGAGAGTCACATTAGCTGAGCTATCCAGAATATCCTCTGGTTATTTTGAAGCTTATTTGTAAAAGAAGCAGGGAAGTATTTGGGGAAGAGTATTGGCTTGGGTAGGAAAGAAGCTGTCCTTGGTGTTTGCCCTGCTGTTTACCAGCCACGCGGCCTTGGGCAAGTCATTCAAGAAATGTAAGCTTACCAACTGTCAAAGCACCAGTTCCTTTTACTCGTAATGGCTTGCAGTGAATAAGGGAATTTAAGAAAGCGGAGAAGTGGCAGGGACCATAGAGAACAAATCATGTGTAGCTAAACATAACTCCAGAGGATGATTACTGTACAGCAAAAGCAGTTCAGGCATTGCCAGCACATCTGATTATTTCAAGGGAACCCCAGATCTGGATTTTTTTGTGAAATGTTCTAATTTTATATATAATTAGCAACTCATTAAAAAAAACCAAAAAAACAAAAGATGTCCTGTTTAGGGCAAAGGAGACATATCTGTGGGCTCAACACAGCCTGTGGACAATCTGTTTTCAACCTTGGGGGTGGGTGACCTCTGACACCAGAGGTCAACCCTCTGCCTTCAAAATTGACTAACTTCGCTGGACCCAGTCCAAGGTGGAGAGTCTGAGAGCCTAGAAATTGGCTGCAACAGCATCAACTTCTGTTGGAAGCTGGGGAGGCAAAGCCTTGCCCTGAGAAAGGGCTAGATCTCTTAAAATTTTGAAAGGCCAAAGGCAGTGTGAGCATTTGCAATATGGCAGGAATAACACTGTGCCGTGGATAGGGCTCTCTGAATCCTCACCTTGGCTATGTGAAAAACCTAGCTTGGACTTGATTACATTACCTCCTTTCTCCAGTGATCTCTTGGTAGGTTTATAATTTTAGATGAAATCTGTATTTCTCAAACTTCAATAACTGGTGTACTACAGTGTGGTAGCCAGTCTCTGAGATGACCCTTATTTCCTTGTCTTTGCTTACTTGTGAAGTTCCCTCCCATATGGAATAGCTAATAGCTGTGATTTATGTGACTAATTAGAGATTGCAAAAGTGAGTGTGTGACTTCTCAGGACATGTCATAAGAGACGTTGTCATTTTCACCTTGATCTCTCAGATCACTTGCTCTGGAAGTACTCGAGCTGGTATGTCATGAGGACACTTAAGCAGCACTGTGGAGAGGACCACATGGTAAGGAACAACCAGCATCAACTCACTGGTGAATGAGCCATCTTGGAAGCAGATCCTCCAGCCCCAGACAAGCCTTTAGATGACTACTGTTCTAGCTCACATTTTGACTGCAGCCTCATGAGGGACTTTGAGCCAGAATCACCCCCAATTCCTAACCTACAAAAACATTTATAGATAAAAACTGAAAGATAAAAACATTTATTACTGATTAAGCAACCAAGTTTTGCATTATTTTATTATGTGACAATAGATAACTAGTACAAAATCATGATTATTGCTCTATTGGCCTACCATTAATACCATTACATATTAATACATGCCAATGCATTTAAATGGTTTATTCTTTCAATTTAAATACATTTATTTTAAGGGGAAAATTATTATGGTATAAATAAAAAATAGGCATCACTAGCTACAGAACAAAATTAACTCAGAATTTAATTTTCTTTTTTTCTAACTCATTTTTTATTTTTATTTTGTAATATAAATTTTATTGTGTTTATTTAAGCTATACAACATGACGTTATGGAATACATATAGACAGTAAAAAGGTAACCCTACAGTAAGGCAAATTAACATATCCATCATCTTATATAGTTATCTTTTTTGTTTTTGTTTTTGTGTCAAAAGCAGCTAAAATCTACTCATTTAACATGAATTCCAAATATAGTATAATTTTATTACCTATAGTCCTCATGTTGTACTTTAAATCTCTAAAGTCGTTTATCCTACATATTTGCTACTTTTTCTCCTTTGAACTACATTTTCCTACTTCTTTCTTTTCAATCTCCTCCTTTGGCCCTAGTAACCACTGTTTTGTTCTCTAGCTCTGTATATTTGATTGTTTTTAAAAGATTCCACATATAGATGAGATCATGCAATAATTTTGTTTATTTTCCTTTCTATTTCTGGCTTATTTCACTAAGCTTAATGTCCTCCAGACACATTCATGTTGTGGTAAATGGTAAGATATTGTTCTTTTTTAGGCTGAATAATATTCCCTTGTGTGTGTGTATACACACACACACACACACATACATATATATATATGTATACACCCCACATTTTTGCATCCATGCATTTATCAATGAACGTTTAGGTTGTTTCTATATCTTGGCAATTGTAAATAATGCTGCAATGAACATGGGAGTGCAGAGAACTTTATGAGGTGTTGATTTCATTTCCTTTGGTATATGCCCAGAAGAAAGATTGCTGGGTCATATGGCAGTTCTATTTTTAATTCCTTTGAAACATCCATACTGTTTTTCATAATGGCTATCCCAATCTTTTCCATTCTAAATTCCATTTAGATAATGTTGCCTGCAGAAGACTTTGAGCCTAAGGCATCTCATGTCTTTGGAACAAAACTGGGACTTTATCCTTGAATTAAACAAAGTGACTGATAAGCAACTGAGCAGGGAATAACTTTCTCACAGTGAAATTTGATGTGAAAATGCCCCCTCTCTATACCCCAAAACAGTCTTACAGTCTTCCAAAAAAAGTTGGTGTTTTTTTCATTTCCCCCTTTTTGGGAAAATTAGCTAAGATTTATATGTTTCTTCACGTTCCAAAACATTCTAAGATAACCCATAATCTCTGTGTCAAGTAAGATTGCTTATAATAAAGTCCTGTGAAATAGCTCACCCCCCTTTTTTTTCAGTATTGTACTAATATAATGCCTTGTGGTTATTTAAAGATGCACTATTTCTAAAACCTAGCAACCAAGACACTAGGTCTGCCTGAGGATTATCATCCTCAAAAGTATAGATTAGGAAGTTGAAGTCTGGAAAAGCAAAATAATGCACCTAAGATAATTCATCCAGTAATTAGTAGGGCTGGGGTTAGAACCTGGGTCCCCTGGGCCCGCCATCATTCTGTGTGACCTACACAGAATCCAGTCTATGGACTCTTCATATGTGGGAATCTAGCTGCACATATGGGAACTCCCAAGCAGGTATAATATACCAGAGCTTGAAGGAAGGCTGGGATCGCAGGATCTGGGATGGTTTAGGGGCCTGGTGCATGGTTATCAGAGGAGGATCTTTAAGGAATCTGAGAAGCTGAGAAGACAGCAATGTCATGCTCAGCAAGCAGCTGTCATGACAAGTGAGATTACAGAAGCAGTCTTCCCTGCATCCCAGAGGCTGTCGCAGCTCAGAGTTTAAATTTATAACATCAGAAAGGAAAGCAGACACACACCTGTGCACATGAACACACACACACACACACACACACACACACACTCTCTCTCTCTCTCTCCCTCTCTCTCTCTCTCTCTCTCTCTCTTTAATGTGCATGTGATAGCAAATGTAGCCTTGACAATGTTTCAGCCCCCACAGAGATGCTAGTTTCTCCAACTCCTCGGTCAGTTCCCTGAACCCCATCTCCCCACATGGCTGTAGGATGTTTTTCAATTTCTACTGAAAAATATTTCTGAGTCTTTGTACATCTTGAATTTTGTTCAGGACTAAAGAAAGAAAAGTATATTTTGATGTACAGGAATGTATGGAGCCTTGTAGTTCTTACTCAAATGCAGTGGTATTTTTATGTATATTGGGTGATAAAACATTTAGATTACATGGAAACTAAACATGTCAAAGCATTTTGCGGAAATAGTTTGGTAGCTATTTCCAGATGCACAAATACTTCTGTTTCTCAGTCATGTTCTTTGTCCTATTTAAACACAGACCAGTAGAGGTAGTAATTAATTGTCTTTTCTTAGGATATTTTATACGTCCTGGAACACAAGACTGTAGCCCTGGAAAGCTCAGATTTTCTCATTTTGCCAGAGGAGAGGCTGAGGCACAAGAGGAGACCAAGCCATAGCTCCAGGGATGCCAATGAGTCACCTGCAGGCAAGATTATTCAACTGGATAAATGAAATCATGTTTCGCCTGCAACGAAAGAAAGCAGAGATCACTAGTTTTGCTTTCGTTCTCTTCTTTTAGTAGTTTTAAACAGCTAAATGGATCACCTCCCTGCCATTCCCCCATTCTATCTCCCTTCAATCTGGAAACTAATTACATTCCATGGAGGTAGCGATCTGGTGATAGGACTCATTTTGGGTTTCAGACTTGAATATTCATTTTTTACAGCTTGGTTATAAAATTCTGAAAGCTGGTCTCCTAGCTGTCAAGTGCTAACTGGTTCAGTTAGAGGCACATTCAGACCTCCTCTCTAGCCCTTCTTCTTTTTCTGGCACCCAAAGGCACAGGCCTTTCCTGTCAGCTGTGCAGGCTCCTCATTACTTTCTGGGATCAACACATGGATCTGCTCTGCCGGGTGTCAGACCCAGTGAGTCAGCAAAGCAAAGCAGCTGGACGGAGACGGTGGACAGCCACCCAGAGCAGAGGCAGGGCCCATGCACCAGCCGTCGGGAGAGGACCTGAGCAGAATCCACATCAGAGACAGAACCAAGGGCATCATTCTATAGAGGGCTTCCGCTTTTGATATTCTTCTTTGTTTTCTGGTATGATATTTAATCAGTTGAAGGTTTAAAGGGAGGGTGTAGGGGTGAGTCTATTTATTCCTTGTAGTATTTTCCCACCAATTTGAAATAGAAGAATTAGTTCAGACTATGACATTTTGACTGATGCAACCTTATTTTATTACTTATTTTATTATAGACCATAGTAAATTCTAAAAGAAGGATATTACTCAACTCCTAAACTATATTATCTTTATCAAGAAAAATGGCTTTTATCAACAGTAATCAAGCTCCCTTATCCAAAATAGTAAAACCTTGAGACTTCCCATCTGAATGTAATATTTTCCATTTCAAATATGAATAATTATTTGTGCTAAGTAGCTAAATATAACTGGAGACATTAATGGACAAATGATAATAACACAAATAATATGTTTATAACAGCATTTTTAAGCACATTATTTACCATATTATAGCTACATTATAGAGAAATTTATTTCTCATGGATGCTACCTCGGTAGCTCCCCTAATTCTGAAAAGATTTTGTTTAATCTTTTTAGCAACTCTAATTAGTTATTATCATCTTCATATACATTTATTAATTCAGCAGATATTCATTGCAAATTATATGCCAGACATGATTTTAGGTCCTCAGGATTCAAAAAAGTTGGTTAAGATGTACGTTCCTCCAGCCCTAATGCTTACAATACAGTGAGGTTGGAAACATTGACAGTTGTATGATTCTGTTAGAAATTAAAACAGTGATGAAAAAGACTAATCTCAGGGGAATGGAAATCTTCAGGCAGGATATGAAGAGAAGGCCTCTCTTTCTAGATGATGAGTTTCCAGGTACAAAGAGATGTGAAGATCATCACAGGTGGGCAAGGTGTTGACTAGCCCTAGAAGGTGAAAGAAGGCACATGTGACCGATGATGGTGGGGAGCAGGATGGGAAGGAGGTTGATGAGGTCAGCAGGGGCCAGGTTATGTAAAGCCATGTGGGTAGCGGTGGGGAATTGAGATGAGAAAACAGAAACATTGAATGGCATTGTCTTCTTTCCAAGGCCACAAAACTAGCTGGGAATGATGGCGGGCATCTGTAATAACAGCTACTCAGGAGGCTAGGGCAGGAGAACTGCCTGAATCTAGGAGGCAGAGGTTGCAGTGAGCCAAGATCACGCCATTGCACTCCAGCCTGGGCGACAAGAGCGGAACTCCATCTCAAAACAAAACAAACAAAACAGAACTGAAGCACAGCTGAGCCGGGTGAGAATTTATCTCTCTCTCTCTATGTGTATCTCTCTGTCTTATGTATATTTCCTCTATCTGTATTTCTACATTTGTATATTATCTATCTATCTGTCATATATCATCTATCAGCTAGTATGTGCCAGGAATTGTAGGCTGAGGAGAGGTGGCAATAAACACAATTGCTAGAGTTTCTACCCTCATGTATTTTTAGTAAGTGCAATAAAGTAAACTAAACTAAGGAAAAGGGATGTAGAGCAAAAGCGTGCTTTTGTGGATAAGGTACTTTAAACAGAGAGGATCTTTCAGCGGAGGCAGGAATTAAGTGTGGAGGCAGACATCAGCTCTGTGTCTGCAGTTAAGACAGCTTTGTAATTAGCATTTTCTAAATACAGGAAAGTATGCTTTCTTTATTTGGTAGCGTGAAACATGCCATGACTATCTTGAGTGTGTGTGTGTGTGTGTGTGTGTGTGTGTGTGTGTGTGTGTTTGTGCGTGTTGATCAAATCCTTTCCCAGACCAGAGACAGCAAGAAAAAAATCAACCTAACTTGTATAAACAAGGAGGATTTGGAGGCTTCAGGTTAATATAGCTTTGCCGGTTTTAGAGAGCCATAAAGTTGGTGTTCATGTAAACAGAGAATACAACCAGACAGAAGTTTGCGTGTGTTTGAGACATGAGTCTTGGGTGTCTACACAGCAAAAATCAGTTATACCTGGAGAAACCATTATGACATTTTCAACAGAAAAGTTTTTAGGTTTGGTTAAAATCTGACCCCCACAAAAGATTAAGGAAAAATGGATGAGTTCAGCAGCAGCCAATAAAAAATTATGGGAAGACGGAATGCTGGAGTTTAGTTACCTTTGGGGCTCAGAAACTGCATTATATCCCCATAAAAGACTGAAGATTAAGCCATATTTCTCTCTCTGTGCATTGTATTCTTTATTTTTCCTTTTTTTTCCCCAATAGCATTTTTGTTGCTTGAAAAGAATTAACTGAGAGCAGAAGTTTGAGTGTGGTTAGGATTAGCTATTATAGCATAAGGTAAGTGGGAAAAAAACTCCTTGTCATGTTGAGTTTTTGGACTGTCTAGACATGAATGAAAAATAAAAGGTGTCATTGATTGTTTTTGTTTTAATGAGTACAAAGTGAATTGGGCAATTCACAGGCCAATTCCAACCATTGTGGGCTTCCTGATGACTAGTTCCAAGATATTTCAAAGAATACTAGGTGATTTATTGGGTTTTACGCAATTATTATTTCAGGGAGAAAGATGCTGTGTCCTTGGCTTATGGGTCTGGAACCTACTCATGTATCTATCTACTCAGGCTTCTGTCCATGCCTCCAAGAGCATTTTATGGAACTCTGTGAATGACACAAAGATGAATCAGGTATGCTGTCTGTTCCCAAAAAGCTCACAGCACAGCCACAGATGAGAAAATAGAGAATTATTATTATTATTATTATTATTATTATCACGAGACGGAGTCTAGCTCTGTCATCAGGCTCAAGTGTAGTGGTGTGATCTTGGCTCACTGCAACCTCTGCCTCCCAAGTTTTAGCGATTCTCCTGCCTCAGCCTCCTGAGTAGCTGGGATTACAGGCATGTGCTGCCAAAAACACACACAAAAATAATTTTTGTATTTTTAGTAGAGATGGGATTTCACCATGTTGGTCAGGCTGGTCTTGATCTCCTGACCTCATGATCCGCTCACCTCAGCCTCTCAAAGTGCTGGGATTATAGGTGTGAGCCACCGCACCCTGCTGAGAATTATTTTTTTAAAATAGGGTCAGTGTAGGATGGTGACAAGGGTTAGATGTTTTGGGGTTGGAGGAAATGATCCCAAATTGGATTAGAGTGCTTAGTAACAGTCTCTCAAAAATGCTAATGATTATGCTTATCATAGAGAAGAAGAGTGTGTGGAAGTTTTGCAGGCACAGAAGGAAGAGATTTTCTAAGAAGAGGGATTAGTACAAATCTGGGCAGAGGCACAAAGGTTTGGAAGAGTAAGACTGACTCAGGGAATTGCAGAAAGTTGGCACAACTGGAATCCAGACTGCATGTTTGATCAGGTGATGGGGTAGGAATGGAGAAGGAAAGAATGGCAAAGAGTGAGACTCAGAAGTATTTGGGACAAAGTTATGAGAGACCTGGGGGACACTATACTGAACTTGGATTTGATGCTAGTAGCTCTGAGGAACCATGTATGTAATTTAAATTGAAGGTGCCTCACTAAGATCACGGAAGTTGCATTGGGCTCCTGTGGGATGAGTGGAATTACATGGCAATTTTTTGCAATAATTATGGCAGGAGAGTGAGGCCCACAGTAAACTATCTGGAGTGTGAGAAGCCATTTAATTCTTTGTATGTTGGTCTTTAAGGTGTAAGCAGCCCTTTCATGGACCTTTTGTAGATCCAGTGAATGACCTTAACATGAAACCTTAGAGATAATTTTGAAAGAAAAGGAAAACAAAAACTCTTCAATGATGAGAAGATCTCCAAGCTATGTGTAATTTTTTATTATGTATCAATTACTCTGGAAACATGGCAGTTGTGTGACATTGTTTCTCATTCATGAAAGGAACACTTCTAATTTGAATCCCCAACAGTGCCTAGTGTGGTACCTGAGACAGAGGAGATGCTTAGTAAATGTGCAAGGCATTGGTTTGCTAATGGTCCAAACCAAGCTGTGTTTGAACCCATTGGAACATTTACTGAACCATGTTGTTAAATATAAGGAATGCCAGTAACAACAACATAGTAAGTCAGTAAAGACAATAGAGCAGTGGCTTAATAGCTATCATCTATTGAAGACCTGCTCTACACTACGTAGTCGCAGGCTCCTTTTACATCACTTCACTAAATCCTTACCATCCCCTGCTGTGTCTGTTTCATTATCCCCCTTTACAGTTAGGTTACCTGTGCTTACTCAGCATTCTCAAGGTCACACAGATGCAGAGTAGGAAAGCAGGATGTGAACCTAGGACTAAAGGCAGAGAAATTCTATGCCTTTTCTCTCCTATTGCTATTTGCACGTATCAGCAGGTACTTCCTGTGAAAGGAGAAGCACATTTGATCTCCTGGTTCCAGAGAAGAGAAAGTAAACTGGAGACTCTCCTCTGAGGGGAAGAAGAGAACTTTGGCAGGACTTTATGACCATCAGGGAGAACAGAACTAACTTTTCTGTAAGGCTGTGGCCACCTATTCCCAAAAATGAGATGCTGGTGTAGAAAACGGACAGCTATCTCTTAGAGGATCTGCAACATCATTTCTATTCTGGCTGAAAAACTTAAATACATTCGCTTTATCTTTATGATCTTGAGATATTCTTTGGATAGTAACAACAGCTCCTGACATCTGGATATTATTTCATTTTAGACAAAACACTTGCATGGAGCATCTTATGTGATCCCAAGTGACATTCTTCTTGGGATAAGGTAGCTGTTGCTCAGAGAAGCAGCGTGAGTTGTCCAAGGATACACAGGGTGAATGAAAGACTTGGCAATGGGACCTGGGTCCAATAATTTCAAGACCAATGCATGTTGTCTACTGGAATGAGGCAAAAATATGGGTCTATAGGGCAGTATTACATAGAATGAGTACTTTCTTTCCATTATTAGCATGAGCTATACACTGAAGCTATTTCTGAGACAGGCATCATGTTCTAAGTGGGTCAATGTTCCTGAGGCACGGATTTCCTTCTGAGAACAAAGTATCCTTTAGGATCTTCCTTAATCATCCTCATCAGTGTAATATGTTGCTTCCTTTCCAACTCTGCACCGTTTCCACAGGCAATTTATCTGTATCCAGAGACACCAGAGATCTTACTTCAAATGTTTCATACCTAGGTTATTCCTCCTGACATGTGAGCCAGGGCACAAGTCTAAGGCTCCCACTTATACAGCCCAGAGGGCCTGAGCCCTGCTTTCCACAGTCAGGTCACGAGCACACTGACTCCTGACTGTGGAAAGTTTGCCTGTGTGCTAAGTGTAAGCAGATGTCCCCAGCTGCCGGATCCTGTGGCCATATGAAACCAATCACACACTCTACACAGACATGCATCATCAGGCTAAAAGCTGAAGGTGCAATGAACTCACCCTGCTTCCCATAGGACAGTGGGTGAGGAGAGGCTGTGGGGAATCTGGTCAGAGCAGTCCATCTAAGGGCAAAATTTGTGTGGTTTAAGGAGATGAAAGTGGTGAGGTGGGGCCAAATGAAGTGCAGCTCAGAGTTAGGATAGATACTGATTCAACATCATCTGAGCACTTTCAACCCTGTACACATGGGGGAACTAATTTTGGGGGTGGAAGTGACTTCCTCATGATATCATAGCAATCTAGTGATCCCTTCCGGGTTTTATCAAAGATCAGAATGCCCAGGCCAGTACTCATTCCATGATATAAGGTTGCCCATGTCACTGGCTTTCTGTGGAGCCCTTGCAGCTCTTGTGTTTTAAATCCTGGCAGTTTTGGAGTGGCTTTTCTAAGTCCTGTAAACTTTTCTAGCGAATAAAAATGGTAATGCCATTGATTAGGGGTTAATCTTAGGTTAACCTACCTAGGTGTTCTATGTACTTAATTATATTAATAGCCCTAACATACCATGAAGTAGGTCTTCTATTTTAAAGAATGAGAAGCTAATACTCAGAAATGGAAAGAGGGTTACCTAAGGACACTGCTTTTAGATGGCACAGCCTAAGTTCACATCAACACAGGCTCCAAAGACATAGTTTAAAGAATCAATGAAGTTATACTGAGGCACCTGATTAACAATACAAGATGACTCAGTGAATATTATTTTTTCACTTAAATGAATTTACTGAGCATTTATTATGTGTATGGCAGTATATGTGGTTTCAAAGTTGAGCATAACACTATTCAATTTTTTTTAAGAAAATAGCGTACTGGTGGAGTCAGAAATACTAACAAATCCCTCATTTATGTTGAAGCAATTGTTAAATGGATGATTGATCAGGTATAATTGGAATAGAGTAAAAGCAGCACATCTGTTTCTCCAAAGGTAAGAGAAGATTTGTTAGAAGAGGTATCCTTAGGGTAACCCGCTTTCCATTTCTGGTTGTCTGTTTTCTATCAAACAGGTGGGGATAGAATTCAAAGCAGAAGTTGACAGTATGTTTAGATCCGTGAAAACAGAACAAATTATGGAATTGTGGAATACTTAGGGAAATACAGATAATTAGGTATTATTAAGCTGTTAAAATACAAGCAGCGGAGGTGAAAAGATGATAATAAATAGGTTATGAGGACCTTAAAGGTTTTACTAAGCGAGTTAGAATTGTTCTCTGAGGGCAGTTGGGAACCATGGATAGTTTTTAAACAAAAAATGTATGATTGACATATTGTTTAGGATTGGGTTTGATTGCTCATAATGTAAAACTCTAAATTAATACTGGCCTAACCGGTAGGAGTTTGTTTTTCATGTAAAAGTCTGGTGTTACGTGGTCGAAGATTAATATGGTGACTCTGTTTAGGAATTCAAGAATTTTTCAACCATCCCTGTATGTGACCTTCAAACTCACATTCTAAACCTATAATCATGGCAACTAGGTGGAAACAATGGTGAATAAGAAGACAGTTACATAGAGGCACCAGTGTTCTTTTAAGGAAGGTCCTCAGAAGCTTACACAAGATACTTCTGTTTTTATCTTATACATCAGAACTGAGTTACATGTCCACACTCAGCTGCATTTAAGGTTGGGAAATACAGTCTTCACCCTGGATGATCAAGAGCCCATATAAAAGTCAGGATTTGTGGTTTTCTGCTAGGACTGAAGAATGGATATTGAGTCAAGTTATCAGTAAATATTTTCTTATCAAAGAGATCACTTTCATAGCTCTGTGGGAGATAGACAAAGATACAGGGAAGATTCTGGAGATATAAGACTGAGGCTGGTGATAACCATGGGGCTGGGGAATGCTTTTCCCTTCAAATTACCTAGACTTTGCCCAATTAAGGAAATCACTCTCTAAGAGTTATTTCTTTCTTATTGAGTCAGGGGTAGATATATGTCTCCTTCAGCAAATGAGTCATACCCAAGGTTGGGTAAACTTGTTTAGATATGCTGAATGAACCACAATATGAACCTGGTTTGGGCTGTATCCTTCACTGATTTAAAACTATGCTCATGAACTAGCCATATTAGATTTTTTATTCTGATCACCTATAGAGCTAAGATACGTAAGAGTAAGTTTCTATCCATTTCATTCTGGTTAGCGGAGTTAACATGTTTTGTCTGTTAAATATTCATGGAGTTAAGATAAGGACATGAGTTTTAGAACCAAGAGAAATGTGAATGAAAAACTCAGCTATGGTACTAATCCCCGGCTGTCTGGTTTCTGAGTTAGCACTGTTCATCACCACGTCATATGACATCCTCTGGCTCTTGGTTTACTCCTCACTCTTCCTTAAACTGTTCATTTTAAAAACATGGGGAAAGTTACATCGGTATTATTGAATATCCCTAAGAAGTGGAGGCAGAAGAGTGGACTTGAAGATAGAAGAATTTATTCTTGGGCACTAAGTGTGCTCAGCTGGCTATGTCTACCTCTACACCTCCTTTTTAAGATTCGTCTCCTGGCCCAGCAAGTATGTCCAGGGCCCTGTAAAGGAAATACTACAGCATATGTCCAATGTTGGTTTACGCAGTCCTCATCAGCTCGAGCCATCTGTGCTCACTTCATATCTCACTTTTTCTTCCAATATCCCTATATCCCCTCTTTTTCAGAGTCCTTACTCTTCTATTTTACTAAGTTTTTGTTGATTCTATTACATGGCTTCATTCTTGTCTACGGTGTTTATAGGGATATGATGGAATAGGGATTTTGTCTGAAAACTCCAGGACTCCAAGGTTGAGATATAACATACTGTTCAATAACAGAGATGCTGAAATCAAACTGGTATGAATTTACATCTTTCTCTCACTACTATCAATTCTGGACTTTAAGTGAATTGTGTAACTTTTTCAAGTTTCCTTATCTGTAAGAAGGGGGTTAAAAATAATTCCTATTTTGCATGTTATTGTCAGAATTTAATGAGTTAATACAGATGTATAAAATATATATTATACATACATAAACATTTTGGTATAGTGTTTGGCATATAGTTAAATGCAAAATAAATATTAGCTATTGATATTAATTTTGGGGTTGGAGGTCAAGAAATAAGGTTGGAAAGTGGGGAGGCTCCATTGTGAAGACTGACTTAATGATTAAGAAGCTGGATTTTGGGCAAAAAAATAAAAAAGAGGGGCTTTGGACAGGAGAGTGAGTTCATTTTCTATTTTTTTCTTTTTCCTTTGTTTTTTTTTTTTTTTCTTTTTGAGACAGAGTCTTGCTTTGTCACCCAGGTTAGAGTGCAATGGTACAATCTCGAACTCACTGCAACCTCTGCCTCCTAGGTTCAAGCAATTCTCCTGTCTCGGCCTCCCAAGTAGCTGGGATTATAGGCGCATGCTACCATCCCTGGCCAATTTTTGTACGTTTTTAAATTAGAGTCCGTGTTGGCCAGTTTGGTCTCGAACTCTTGACCTTGCGATCCACCCACTTCTGCCTCCCAAAGTGTTGAGATTACAGGCATGAGCCACTGCATCCTGCATGAGTTCATTTTCTATTGCTGCCATACAACATGAAACTTAGTGGTTTGAAACAAAACAGACTCACAGTTCTATAGATCAGAAGTGTAACATGGGTAGGCAGACTGTATTCTCTCGCTTTTGGGAAGCCAGGTAATATTTCTCGGCTTCTGGAGGCTCTTCCTATTCCCTGGCCAGTGGCCAAGCATACTCCTAATTCTGCTTCCGTTGCCACGTCTTTGTGTCTGCCTCTGACTCTACTGCTTCTCTCTGGGACATAAGAACCTATGTCCCAGATACTCCAGGACAATCTCCCCATCTCAAGATCCTCAATGCAATTACATTGGCAAAGTCCCTTTTGCCATGTAAAGTAGCATATTTGCAGGTTTTGGGGATCAGAATTTGGACTTCGTGGGGTGGGTGGCGGTGGGGTTGGAATACCACAGGGATTAACATGTCTATCTGGGGATTTTCCAGGACTGCTTGTGAGATTAGAGTTAGGAAGGCCACTTAAGATGCTGCTGTGAGATTAGGGGTGGGCAATGTGAATGTAAGCATTAGGGGGAATCAGGACACTGGGGAGGAGTGGCTGCTGAGGAACTAAAATCACCAAGATTTGGCTAATGAGAGTAAGATAAGGGCTTCTTTCCAGATTTCTAGCTGCAGGGACTTAGTGGTAGGTGATGGTGGTGTCAGCAGGAGCTGGCAAATGCCAGAGGAGGTGACTGACACTTTGACTAAGCTTTCTGAGAAATTCTGCTTCCTGTAGCCTGAAGCCATTTGTTATAAAACATAGAGGGCAGCCTGGCCCAGAACAGTTCCCCACACTTCACTCATTCTTAACTTTTTCCAAATCTGTGTTTTTAATGTTTCAATTTCTGAATATTTTTCTTTAAATAGGCTCCAGTAAAAGTAGCTTCATCCTCAGCAATTAGTTTCACAAAATCACAACTCTGATATGCCTGGATATTTTGATACACATACAATTCATACATACTCATTAAAATGGAAATGTATTTTTCCATGCACCAGCCAAAATTATTTCTTAAACCATCAGTGCTAAACATACCACATATATGCAAATGTTGCAGGAACAACAAGAGCACAGACTGAGAGATTCAAACCTAGACTTGAGTGTGTCACTTTGAGTCCCTGGACTTTTATTTCCTCATATGTGAAATAAAGATAATCCCTACCTTATTATAATAACTTAATTAGATAATTAGTGTACGAAAAATGCCAAGTATCATATCTTATTATAGGAACCCAGCCTATTATATGCATTTATGTTGTTGAATCTTGTGATGATTTTCCCTTATATATTTTAAATAAATCAGCCTTTTCATAAGACCTGACAGTTAATTTTGATAAACGCATTAGGGAATTTATGGTCTGTGCAGTCTAGGTGGCAAAGCAATTTTACTTAATGTTTTCTATTACCTCATTAGTCTTCTTTACTTCCAGGACACTTAGGGTCAAGTGACCGAAGGGCTTAGGGAAATCATTGATCCCTGTTGACTGTGTTAGGAGAACCCTGGGTCAGGAGATGCTGGACTCCTGGGACAGAAAACCTAGTTCTTTGCGAAGATTTAAATTAAAGGTTTGAGAGGGAAAGTCCCACTGTTTTCTGAACTATATTGGAATCATTCCTCTGCTCATGGATCTGGGTCATATTGCTTATAAAATACCAAGGCCCATTCCTGGCCCTTCATTCCTAAAAAGTACACTGGCTGACATGATGTTTACCTTTGTTCTATTCAATATTCCATCTTTCATCTGAACCTCCTTCACATTCCTACCCCAACCCAATACATGTTTTTTTTTCCTCTTCCAACATCCCAGAAGATTCCAGCATGATTTGTTTAGCCTTCAGATAAGCCTTGACAGAAGGAGAATCTGTCACAATCATTTGAGGACATCACTGAAGGTTCACAAGACAGGACCAAATGGTTTTTAAAAAACACGCCAGAATCTCTCCCTACTGAACCCCTACCCAGTCTGACAGAATTAGACTCAAAGCAGGATTTTCAGAAGATAGCCCTGTTTGCATGAGCTTTCCATTGATACATCTGGTTTTCCTTTTGAAAAAGGCCCTCAAACCTCATAAAACTGAAGTCTTTTGAATCAAACCACAAATTCCTTATAGCTAACCTCAGCAAAACTCCCTGCACACTCTGTGTACTTAGTCCCTGTAACCCTTATTCCTCTTTTCTCTTGTCTTCATTAAGTTGGTGGGAGCCAAGCTCACAGGAATAAATCTGATTTTTTTTGTTCAATTCACTTCACATTAATAAAAATTATGGGTCATTTTTCTGCCTTAGACCTTTGACTTGGAATAGCTTCTATTTACTAAACTCTAACTGTGGCCAAGTACCTTAAACCCTATGCCATTTAAACTTACAACAGTCTTACAAAGTAGGTGGTATTTTTCTAGCCTTTCCAATGCAGAAAGAGAAACAAACAAACAAAGAAACAAACAAAAGTTATTGTTTCGTTGTGTTACTGTAGCTAGATCATAGATCTTCCAATTCAAATCCAGTCTGTGTAACTCCAATGCCCTCCCTTCTCATGTTTGTCTGTCTGTATAATAGATTCCGAAGAGTTAATTTTCAAATATGATTTGATATTTTAACAACTCCTCATTTGCCTCAGGCAATTGTTATCCTGATTATTGACTTCTTGGTGATGACGATTATTGCCATATTCTCTAAGTGTTATACTGAGCATTTTATACACCTTGAATACAATAACCTCTTGAGGCAAATATTATTATCTCCATTTTATAAATTTGTGAACTGAGATGCAAAAAGATTTATTCACATTGCCATGATCACACAGCACTCAATGAGAACTGCAAATACTAACAAAAAGCAAAACTTTGTACATGCCAGAGCTTTTGGAATATATTTTACATGGTTAATTCATTCAATCCCCACAACAACCCTGTAAAGTAGATAGTATTATCATCTGCCTTGCACAAGTGAGGAAACTGAGGCACAGAGAAATGAAATGATTACCTAAGGCCACACAATCAGTGTAAGAGCTAGAGTGTGAATCAGTATGGCCCTGGGTATGACTCAGAGCTTGTTACCACAGCAACAAGTTGCCTAGCTATCTGACTGCAAACCCTCTTTGCTCCAGGCAGGTATCTGTATAAGAGAACTTGAAATTCTGTTACTCAATTCAATTCTTTTATTCACTGTGATCTCACTTTGTTGAAAAGACAGGATTTGATGCATTCCATGTCAGTGATGATCACTGTTATTGAGATAGATTTGCACTGATGTCTGGGAGTTTGGACTGAATGTGAATAACATACAAAGGTGACCTGCAAGTAATATGCAGCTCTGTCAGAAAGCTAGAGCTCTGCTTGGCAGAGAGAGTCGTCATAGATTGTGACAGATTCTCCTTCTGTCAAGGCTTATCTGAAGGCTAAACAAATCATGTTGGAGTCTTCTGGGATGTTGGAAAAGGGGAAAAAACATGGATTGGGCTGGGGTAGGAATGTGAAGGAGGCTCAGATGGAAGATGGAATATTGAATAGACCAAAGGTGAACTTCATGTCAGCCAAAGTTCTTTTTTTGAAATGAAGGGCCAGGGATCGAAGCTAAAAAAGAGAAACATTTTCTTTAATTGCAGACATGGAAATACAGAAATCAACATCTGAAGAAATTCTAACTGACACATTAGGCTCTAGATTGATGTTACTCTATGTTTGAGTCTCAGTTTTTGTTTTGGTCTAATGTCTCTGCAACTATAAAGACATACCTACAGCACAGCATAAGGTGAACTCCTTCACAATGAAAATTTGACACTTTTATTAACTGATAACTGAGAGATATAAATTCACATTTAGATTTGCTTCAATATAAAATATTCACTTAAATTACTGTGTAGTTACATTTCTTAACTTTCCCAAATTTTCAAGTATAAATGGTGCCTGACGTTTGGCATTAGTTTTAAGGATTCCCAAGAGCAATTTTCTATATCAACGTTTAATAAGCATCTCCATACTGCAGATTTATAGAAAGATAGCCTCCAGCAATACAGAGGCTATGTGAATAGCAGTATGAAGGTGACAGATATTTGTCACCTATGTTATGTTAGGCATTGTGGTTATATATGTACCATCTCGTTTAATAATAACCACTGATATGCAGAATTGTTATTATTAATCCCCATTTTATAGACAAACACATCCAGGACTATGAGCTATATTGCTCAAGGCTCCTGTATGTTCTAATCATGCAGCAGAATTTGAAAACCAGTCTGTCCGACTTCAAAACTTGTATTCTTTTACCAGGCCACCATACACTGCCTCTCAGAGTAGAGATAAATCAGTGAAGACAGCTAAGTCTTCAAGGGGGAGACTCCCCAACTTTGAAGAGAAATATCAAACTAAAACAAAACCATGAAGTTCAGTGTTCTAATTTAGAACACCAACCTTTGAAGTCCCATATTCTGGCCTTTGCTGGATATAGAATACAAGTCATCTTATGCTCTAAGATGATTGATAACCTTATCTCTTTCTTCCAGGTGAAAAAGATAGCTATTTCTGAAGTAAGCATTAACCTTAGTGAGAAAATATAGCATACATTATAATTCATTACACAATGCAGTGCATCATTCATTCAGAAAATGTTTTGTGGTAGATTGACTGAAAAAAGTAGCTCTGTTTTTTTGCTCCTCCTGTGCCCATAGCAATGTGACATTGCAGATTTTTTATCAAGAGGTAGTCTATTTCACCATGATTTTAATCTGGGCTGTCCTCGTATCTTGTTTTGTCCAAAAGAAGGTGGCAGAAGTGACAAGATGTCACTTTTGAGTCTAGATTGTGAGAGGCTTCTGTTTCTCTCCCCTGCTCTTGCCTCCTGGTCATGCTATGGGAACAAAATCAGGCCAGAGTACAGGAGGTGAAGAAAGACACATGTGGACAGCCACACACAGAAGCAGAGCTGCCTGACTGAATGCAGCTAACCTCATTCTCATGAGGGAACCCAGCAGAAACCAGAAGAGCCATCTAGCTAAGCCTGCTTTAAGTTGCTGACCCACCAAATTGGGAGCTAAATACATGGTTGTGGCTTCAGCCACTAAGTTTTGGGCTGGTTTGTTCTGCAGCACCAGATAACTGATATCTATTCACTAAAATACAATGGGTGCCAACATTGTGGCATACTGTGGGGACATAGAAGTGATTAAGTTATGGTCCCTGTTCTGAAAGAGCCAGCACTCTGAATAGGAAGTCAGACATATAAACAAATAATGACAACATGGCAAGTTACAGGATTAATCAAAGTAACTTGTGAACTCCTTTAAGTGGGAAAAGTTCTGTTTCCTCTGTAAAGAAACCACTATGACAGGGAGCACAGTACCAGTTGCTTCCAATAATTCTTGTGATAGTGTCATCCAAACCTCAGACTGCTCAGTGGTCACTCAGCAAGGAGCCTTGAAGATTACCCAATGCTATTTATATCTATTATATGATCCTCATTAAGTAACCTCAAAGGGGAGCCAGGAGCTTGGAGCCAGAGCTTTTTGGAAGAATTTCTTTAAAGGGGTAGGATTCTGTGATTAAATTTGAAATAATTAGATACTTGGGAGTACTGATAAAAAATTTTAGGCTTTTGGACCTTTAATGACTGAAAAAATTAATAGAGCTCTAGGCTCCAGAAATCAAGAACTTGCTGAGTCTCTCTGTTTTTTTCAGAGAGGAAACTATGGCAGCTGGCAGATAGATTAGCGTAAAGAGCTACACTTGGGGTTGAATCCCAGCTGAGGCACTCAGATATGTGATCTTTTGCTGGTTCCTGAATCTCCATATACTTTGTCGTGCTTATGTTTAAACAGGGATAAAGATATCTACTTTATATGGTTATGATGAGGACTAAATATACCTGGCACATAATTAATGTTAATACTTTCCCCATTTCCTTCATGTTTAATTTTCCTTTGCTTTCTGTTGCCATTTTCTACTTTTTTCAAAAGACTCGGAGCCCCAATACATTAACCTTCATGAAATTGGGTCCCGACCATCCGTGAAATGGATGAGTTTGAAGACTTCCCCAATGTCTGTCTGTAAAAGCACATTTTGAAAGTGGCTTTGAAGGACTGGTTGAATAATAAGATCTATTCCTGATAACAGAGAGCTGAGACAAAAGGCTGAGACAAGTCTGTTTGGAGCAAACTCAGCGTGGAATGTCAATGCACATGTCAGGACCCAGCCTGTCACTTTGGTCCACAGAGAGAATTGTTGTTTTATGACATTCTTGGCACCGCAATCTGACAACTCACAAATGACTGGCGCATTGAACATGACCAAGGACGTAGCTGGATAGACTACCCTAGATTTTCTTTTTCTTCAAAGAGAGCACATGTAGTGTTCTCATGCAAACCAGAGAGGAAGTGAGAATTCTTTCTTCTTCCTTTTCTTTGCTATTAACCTCAATCACATAACTCTTGAGTTAATTTTCCTTCTATAACAAGAACACCAAACAGAAAGCACATGTGAGGATTAAATAAACGCAGAGTAGAATGCAGGCTGAATCTACGGAATCTATCAGGACATGTTTACAGAGAAGGCAAATCAACAACTTCTTGGAGGCATAGTTTTCTTACCTGCATGATAAAAAGAATCACTCTTGGAATATATCTGAGGTTTTAGGGATGCTTCTAGAAAGCCTCTCTACTAGAATGGCTTCTAGTCTCTGGACCTTTACACAGATGAGGCTGTCTGTCTAGTGATCCCTTCCTTGCCTAGATGTTTTTTGGTTAATTCCTCAAATTTATTCTGGCCTTTTCCCAAATGTCATCTTCTCACAGGAAACTTCCTTAATTATCTTGTCCAAAATTGTCATCCTGTTACTGTCTACCTCCTCATCCTGGCTGATTTTTACATTAGAGCATCTATCTGACATTGTATCACATATTTACATGCTGCTTTGTTAATTCTTCATCTCCTATAGTCAAATGACAGTCTCATAAAGTGGGGACTTTATCCGCTTTGTTCACTTCTGTGTCCCCAACACATATAATAGTAGCTGCTAAAGGAAACACTCAAACGTTTGCTAAATGAATGAATAAGTAAATAAACATGCAAGATTGTTTTGACACCAAAAATTAAAGTATATAGTAGGCATTCTATAACTGTTTGCAGAATTAATGAGTATGCATATCCATCTGTGAGCAGTATTAGGGAATCACAACTCTCCAGCAAGCCAGTGTCTCTCTCACTTCGCACCCCTGCAGATTGCATAAGGAATGTCCAGACACTTTCTGTTTCCAGAATGACGTAATGTGGAAGGAGAAGACCTGCAGAACATGCTGCTCACAGACGAGACAGATGATCTCATCCCCTTCCTGGGCATTCCCAGGCTTTGCCATTAAAAAAATAGAATAAAAGCTGCAATGTTCAATTCACAGGTGGTTGTTTAGTCCTCAGCCGTTTATTGGCAAAATACTTTAACTCATCTCTTAGCTCCCTGGTGGCTGGGAGGAGGAGAGGAAAGTCATATCAGATATCATCTGGCCTATTTCTTCAGCCAAATGGAATAGATTTACCCTGAGAAACTAGGACATAAAAAGGGAGAAATGCATTTTAACATCAGCCACAGGGGACAAGCTATGAGCAAGTGGTGATGGGGGAGCTTAAAAAACAAAGTAAGGAAAGTGTTTCATTGACACCAGAGAGCTAAGGTTGTTCTTGGGATTATTTCAAAAGACTAGGGCCTGAAGAAATGATGTACCCAGTATTTCTCACGTGGATGATTTTTATTTAAAAAAATCCTTTAGTTTTGATGTCTGTATATATATTAAGTTGATCAGACTATTGATGTATAGGTATTTACTACTCTACAGTTTATAACACATTTCAATACACAGATCTTCCCAAAAGTCCTGAAAGTGAGGTGTATAGAATGGCACCCCTTTATAGTTGAGGAAGTTGCGTTTCAGCATGGGGACGTAAATTAATCAAGATTACACAGCTAGAAAACAACAGGGTTGCCATTAGAACTCAGATCTAATTATTTTTAAGTGCCAATCTCCAACCAAATCTTCAATTCAAGACTTAGAAGGTGACCTGCTTGTCAACCACATTGTCTGTATGCCTGAAAGGTTTCCTATGTCTCTTTTTTCCGTGGTTAGCTACTAGGCACCTTATTTCAGATCTGAGGCAGGTCTGGGATGACAAGTCTGTACACAAATCAAGCTGAAGTCCAGTTGGATGTCTCATGAACAATTACTTTTGCACCAATTTAGTAGTAACCCAAATAGAACTGTCGACTCTATTCCAAACTTGCCCCTCTTCTCTTTTCTATCCCATTTCCACTAAGCCTTTTTTTTTTTTTTTTCCAGAAACTGGTGTTAGCAGCTGGTCAAGTTCTAAATATAAAAGTCATCATTTCCATAACATAACAGCCTCACAGCTGCTGACTCTCCTTCCACTCTTGCTTCTCCCATTGATCATCTGCAATGAACGCAAGAGCAGGTGTCTTTGCATACACCCATTTATTTTGCGTGTGCTTAACCTTTCAAGGCATTGTTATGCATTTACAAAATCCCAAAGCCTTAAAGGGACCATAGGCTCAGGTTGATTTAGCCCTTGGCGTTCTTGAAAAACCTGTTTGTGGTCATTTCATACTTGCTTATTTTATTCTATTTCAGAAGCTGCAGTGTATAGAGAAAACTTCGTTTTCTTTTCTTTTTTTTTTTTTTTTTTTGGAGATGGAGTCTTATTCTGTCACACAGGCTGGAGCAGTGCAGTTGCAAAGTCTTGGCTCACTGCAATCTCCGACTCCTGGGTTAAAGTGATTCTCGTGCTTCAGCCTCCCAAGTAGCTGGGATTACAGGCACACACCACCATGCCAGGCTAATTTTTGTATTTTTAGTAGAGATGGGCTTTCGCCATGTTGGCCAGGCTGGTCTTGAACTCCTGACCTCAGGTAACCTGCCTGCCTTGGCCTCCCAAAGTGCTGGAATTACAGGCATGAGCCACCACATGTAGCCATAGAGGGAGTTTCTTGAGAGTAAAACACACCAAGAAGAAAGCAGAGCTTGGATGCTATGAGAGGTTGAACACTGGCAATATTTTTTGAGGCCCTGAGTTCGTTTGTACCTTAAGTGCTACATTGAGTTATTGAGCCAATAGATTTTTCCATTTTCTTTAATCACAATCAAATTGATTTGAGTTTATTATCATTTGCAACAAAATATTTCTGGATTTCCACAAACACACAATCAGGTGGGGAAAAGTCGTGAACAGGTAAGTACTCTGAAAATAGATGATTTATATGATGCAGGTGGACAAGAGAGCCTTTAATAAATGGGTCTATGCAAAGACACCTGCTCTTGCATTCATTGTGGGGTTGGGGTGGGGGAAAGTGTCTGCTTCCCTGCAGGAGACAACATCTGGAAGCATACTTAGCAGCTGACAAGATGTATGTACCAACCAGAGGATGGCAGACACACATTCCAGGGAGAAGAGAAAGCACAAGTCAAGGCATGGTGTGAAATTGGATGACAGTTTCTGGGAACCCCAAGTTGCTCATCCTAACTTTAATGTCTGGATGGTGAAGGCAAAGGAAGAGATGCTACAGAGAGAGGCAGAAGTCATACTATGAAGTAGCTAATAGTGTGTCCTAACAAGATAATGTTATCCTGGGAATTTTGAGAGGGCATTGAGAAATTAATTTTTCCACTTTAAAAATGGACATTCTAATTCCTCCCCAGCCCATCTATCATAAAAGATGATGGTGATGATCTCTTAGTAAAATGGTTATGAAAATGCTTTGAACTTGGTATGAATTGGCTAATTATACAAGGGAAAAAAGAAACTGGAATATGTTAGACATCTTCTAGGTTCCAGGCCCTGGAAAGGAGAGAGACTCTGATATAATTTAGCTGTGTCCCCACCCAAATCTCATCTTGAACTGTAGCTCCTACAAATTCCCATATGTCATGGGAGGGATCTGGTGAGAGGTAATTAATTCATGTGCGTGGGTCTTGCCCATGTTGTTCTCGTGTTAGTGAATAAGTCTCATGAGATCTGATGGTTTTATAAAGGGAGTTTGCCTGTACAACTTCTCTTCTCTTGTCTGCTGCCATGTGAGATGTACCTTTTACCTTCTACCATGATTGTGAGGCCTCCCCAGCCACGTGGAACTGTGAGTCTATTAAACCTCTTTTGTAAATTGCCCAGTCTCAGGTATCTCTTTATCAGCAGCATGAAACCAGACTAATACAGAATTAATACAGGAAGGAGAAGCTGAGATGATGTGTAGGTGGGTTTGGTGAGTCCCATGAGCTTTCAGTTCCTGGTAGTGAAGACCTCAATGGTAGGGCACCCTTGGAAGTTGGGCAATATCCTTGTAGTGAGAGGATAGGCTCTAAATGCACTGCTTGTGCCCTTAGCCTATTCACAACTGGCTGGAGCAAGGCCTGTCTCTACCCTTCTGTGCCTCCCCCTTGCATCCCAATAACATGATCCCAGAATAGTGTTTCTGATGCTTAAGGTCAAACAACTTCAGTGGTCAAGAGCTTTGTTTCCAGGAACTGTTACCCCAAATCCCTTCTTGTGTTACTTTCTGTGTGTGTTAACACTCTCCCCACCCAAGCCTCAGTCATCACATAGTTGAATAAAACCATGAAAATGCCACAGTGGCAGGGGCAAGCTCTCACATAGGGCGCCCCAGCTTCAGTGTGGGGACATGATTGAATTCTTTGGGCTTTGTAGACTGGAAAGCAGGGTTGTAATTGACAGTACACCAGGACCAGGGTCTGTTCTCTTGGGAGGTCTCCCATCCATGAGATCAAGAATTCTAAAGCCACATTCTTGGCATCAGCCTTTCTGGAGCAATCGGTATGACCACTAAGTGTTAAATTAACTCTGGGCTGATTGTTTCCGCTGTTTAGTGAGCTGAGACAATGAGCCTGAGATGTTGCAATATGGGTCTGCCCAAATAAAACCACTAAGGTTGTCCCAGGAAACAAAATAATGTGCCTCTTCAGTTTAAGGGGCAACTTGGCTACATCTGGAATTTAAAAAGTCTCTCTTCTGTTTCCCAGTCAAGGGTAGAAAGTGTGTTAAAGTAAATATGAGATGTTTTGGTTAAGTATTCAATTATCTCATTCATTTATTCAACAGTTATTGAGAACCGGTTCTGTGTCAGATGTGGTGCTAGGACTGAGAGAAGCTGAATAAGACACTGCCCTGCCCTCCTGAAACTTGCAGTCTATCAGTGGTGTTGAGCAGTAGTGTTAACTCTCAACCAGAAGATGAAGGATTCCATTTCCTTTCCAGCTCGGCCACAGTGCTGGGAATACTTGACTGTAAGGTGAGAGCTTTTGTTTACAAATATTCTATTTCAGCAAATGGGAGTATCTTATAATCAAGGCATAACAAGTCTTGCAGATTTAAATTTAATCTCTCAATTGTTTATTTTTAATGCCAAAAATATTCAGAAAGAATACATGAACCCATTAAAAATCAGTGCAAGGTCTGGATATATAAAGAGGCCACCTGGCCAGGTATGGTGGCTCATGCCTATAATTTCAACATTTTGGGAGGCCAAAGTGGGTGGATCATGAGGTCAGGAGTTTGAGACCAGCCTGGCCAACATGGTGAAACCCGTCTCTACTAAAGACACAAAAAATTAGCCAAGCTTGGTGGTAGGCACCTGTAATCCCAGATGCTTGAGGGGCTGGGGAGAATTGCTTAAACCTGGAAGGCAGAGGTTGCAGTGAGCTGAGATTGCACGATTTCACTCCATTACACTAGGTGACAGGATAAGACTCTGTCTCAAAAAAAAATAAAAAATAAAAATAAAAATAAAAAGAGATCACCTGACCAAATGTTAAGGAGGAGGCAAAAATATTTATTAAAATTTGTAATTATTCCTAATAGACTACATCACAGAATTCAAGAATATATATGTCTACAAAATGAATTGAGTGTGCATGCAGGCACACACACATGCACACACAATGTTCCATTGTTAGGCAAATTGGTATTTGTGGCTTGCAGATTAACAAAGAACTAGACCTCAAACAAATCAGATGTATGCAAAATGCTGGAGCTCTGCAAAGCAGTTAGATGACTTATAATGGCTGGAATTTGATATTAGAAGTTTATATGAAATAAATTCATGAAAATCGAGTGTTGGAAGAAAATGAAATCATATTGCATTAATTGAAAATTCACTTAATATTCCTAATTTTATTACTTTAAATATGTGGTCACAATTGATATATCAAATATCATAAGAGGACATTTTATTATTTCATCCACATTTCTAATGTTTAACTATATAGGTTAAGAAAAGAGGCTTGTTGCCTTGTGCTTGGGCACCTGTGGTAGGTTGCTGATATAGCAGGTTGGTTTTCACAAAGGTAATTCCATCTCTGAACCTTGGTCCCTTCATCTGGGAAATGAAAGTGATGGTGTGCCTGCTTCCTGTCTCATTTTCTATAGCCTACTCCCATGCTGTTCAAGGGAGTAGGCCATAGAAACTTGTACATCTATACATTGGCTTTGAGTTTATTTAATAGCATAAATATTATTCAGAGAAAGTACATGAAACCATTAAAAATCAATTTTAGGTCTGGATCTATAAAGAGGCATGTTTCCCCCATTTTATTCCTGGCTAATTGAGTTGGAAAGCCTCCTTAAACAAACAGACCTCCAGAACTCAGAAAGGCCTACCCCTGCTTCCAGATTCTAAATGTGAAAAATGAAGAATATTTTCTTTTTCCTATTTGTTATATAGATTTAGAATTTATAAGACATCTCTGGAGAAAGGAAGCGATGGCTGACGTTCTGATAACATTACCTCCTAACTGATGTTTTGTTTTTGCCCCTGTTCAGATGGAACACAGTAGTAAGTGTTGTGTGAGGAATACAATTATATTTAAGGAAGGAGTTAGAAGAAGCTATTGTAGTTTTGAAACATGTAAAGGTTTGTAAACTGACTTTTCTCTGAGTTGAGTTGATCTGCCGCATTAGCCATCCCTTTGGATTGGATCATCCCATGTGGTCCAGGAAATCTCCCAAGATATTTCCTGTCAAATGGCCTCTGCCACTGCTGTATTTATTTATCTTCTTCGAGGAGACTAAAAACACAGTTCAGCTATTTAGGTGGGCTCTGGCTAGCTATTAGAGTCTTCATATAACATGATTAGATACATCTGTGGAAAGGAACCCCTGGTGAGAAAATGTTTTATTTTCTCTAATTAATGTATAGTCTTTAGAATAGAACTTTGGGTGTTCTGGATTTTTGTTTGGCCCATAGCTGCTGCTTTTCACTGGAGCAGGAAAATAATGTTTAATAGCTTTGTTTGAACGTTTTTTTCTTGTTCCAAACTTGTTGCTGTAAAGTCTAGCTCAATCTGTGTGTATTTAAGAAAAAAGGGGAAACAGGCTGGGAGCAAAATTGTGTTCTGGTCTCTACCCAAAACACCCCCTATTTTTTTTTTTTTTTTTTTTTTTTTCAAACCAAGAAAACCTTTTAAAAGCAGCTTTGATTAGCTTCCACATCACTCCTCCCAACATAGAGTGAGATGCTGGTTTGTGGCCCAGGATGAGAGAAAGGGTAGCCGGGACTCTCACGGGACAGCTTGGCCACTTGAGTCTCCCAAACCCAATAAGCTTTACTTAAATCGGAGATGCGCTGGAAGGAGACCAGGGGTCTTTTGAGCTCTTTACCCATCACTAATTCTGGCTCCAGCTGGACTCCAACTCGGGTGATGAAAGAGACTGAAAGCAGCGGGCCTCAGCAAGCATTCTGTACTGAATCTATTCAGGCTGCATTTACTCACTCTGCATTATGGGGTTTCCATGGCAACAGGCACATATTCCAGCATGTTACATGTAAAGGGGATGTACCTGACAGTCTTCCTGGTCAGGAAAATTTGATCATGTGCCACTTCTTTCCTGGTTGTCTAAATGGACTCTACCATGAGTCAGTCTCCCCTCTTTCCATGTGATACCCACAGAGAAAGATGCTGGAAGCCAGCATCCAAGATCCTGAAACCACCACGGCTCCCAGTGGAGACATCTGAGAATAGAGTCTGCTCCAAAGACAGCTGGCATGGTTGCAGTACATCAGAAACTGAGGCTGAGGCTCCTTCCCTGCTCTCCCTTGGCTCCTGGCCTTGGCTGGGCTTTGAGGGCCATGAAATGAAAAGATTATCTGGACATTGGCCACCGTGGTTCTGTTCCAAGGACTGTGATTCGTGAGGCAGTCGGTACCAAAGAAAACTCCATGCATGAGACTGGGACATTTGTCCCCTGTGATGTCTGTCTATTGCTCATATGACCAACCTGAGAGTTGAGTGCAGTTTAGAGGATCATGGAGTCGTAATCAAAGGCAATCTAGTTGAATATTGTGAATATGAGAAAACATCCTCTTTCTTTTTCTTCCATTCCCATTGACTCTAGTCCATAAAATAGAATGCTTCATCATCTGAGAAGTTTCAGGAAGAAAACATTGGTTCTCCTTTCCAGCCTCATCTCCACAGGATAAACTGAGACTTGTCTGGTGGTGACAAGAGTCTGATTTTCATGTGTCCTCATCCTCGTTTCTTTGAGGGTTGGAGAGAATATGCTGAAGATTGTGTGACATGTGACTCTTTGGACTTTGTACGTGTCTTTGTGCCTTTCATACTAGACTGTACTTTTCATTTCTTTGTTTATATAGTTCAGGAATTTCATTTATGAATAATTATAATAATTAAGAGTTTAAAAGCCAGTAGCCCTGAAAACAGTTCTGATCCAATGATGCATTTCTGTCTAACTCATAGAGTGATTATAAAGTTTTGTTTTTTGAACATTTTTTGTTTGTTTTTGAGACTGAGTCTTGCCCTGTAGCCCAGGCTGGAGCGTAGCGGCACAATCCTGGCTTACTGCAGCCTCTACTTCCCAGCTCCCAGTTCAAGCAATTCTCTGCCTCAGCCTCCCAAGTAGCTGGGATTACAGGCACCCACTACCATACCACGCTAATTTTTGTATTTTTAGTAGAGATGGGGGTTTCACCATTTTGGCCAGGCTGGTCTTGAGCTCCTGACCTCGTGATCCACCTGCCTCAGCCTCCTAAAGTACTGGGATTACAGCTGTGAGCCACCGTGCCCAGCTTTGAATATTAAACTTTAAGTATTGAGAAATTTTCTAATAAAATACTGAATTTCTAATTTTTCTTGGAAGATCTGGCAGCATGAGGTGTGCAGCAACTAGCAGGAGGTGGGCGCAGGCTGCCTCCCTTGATGAGGCTGGACTCTCTGGTTTGCCACACTGCCCTCCATGCCCACGTCGTACATCTACCATCCTGGCCACTCCAGTGCACGCTCAAGTGTGTGATTCCAAGAATAGGAGGACATGTCGGTGATACTAAGAAAGATAATTCCTGATTCTCTGTAGAGAGAGGTTTGTTTGTGTGTTAAGCTTGTGTGATGTATAACCTGTCCTTTAGGGTGTTTCTTGCAGGGTGTATAGGAAGCCAGGATGCCCACATAGCTGGCTAGGGTAATGCATACGCTTCAAAATGAACTTCTCCAAGTCAAGAGGCTGAGGTCTCATTATAATATCAGATGTCTAGGTGCTGTGGAGATGGCAGACAGGAGGGAAAGGGCAGCTTCACCTGGGAAGAACAGAGAGAATGGCACTGAGTTGGGCGCTGGAGGATGAATGAGATTTCACCAGGCGCAGACGGAGGAGAGGAATCTTTCAGAGCAGAAGGATCAAGAGGTGAAAAAAAGGCAACTATGAAGCACAGGAAACTTAAAAGACTATAAATGCTTTGGTATGCTTAAAACATAGAATGTGTGATAGGGACCTGAGAGAGATGAGGCAGGTAACAGAAAGTCCTTTGCTGTCAATGGAAATCTACTGAAGGTTAATTTTTAATCACTTAGTAATTACATCAGTGATGCACAATTACATTCTCTTTGGAAGGTCTAAAACGTTATAGATAAACTTCTTCTTGACATCTACCTCCTAATCCTTATCACCTCTTTGTCAACCTAGAGTATCTCAGCATCCGTACTACTGGCATTTGGGGATGGGTAATTCTTTGCTGGAGGCGGCTCTTCTGTGCATTATAGGCTGTTTAGCAACATCCCTGGCCTCCATCCACTAAATGCAGGTAGTGCCACCCACCCCCATCATCCACACACAGTTTCAATAGCCAAGAATTTTTTAGATATTGGCAGATTTCTGGGGAGGCAAAATTTTCCCACGTTGAGAACCACTGATCTTGCAGGAACCAGTGTTATCCATTTGCTGTATAAGCCCATGGGACCTGTTTTTACATTTACCTGTAGATATATTTAGCAAGGAAAGTGTTCCCTTTTCTTGTTCACACAGGTACTGTTATTCTATATGTATCTTTTAACTTGTTTATTTACATGCCCATGTGTTTGGGATAGCTATGCATTCTAGTACATAGGAAGTTGTCGGGTTTTATTTTGTTTTATTTTTGAAATGTGGCACAGTATTCGATGTAGGGATATATAGCCATTTGTTTATCTATGTCTATGTTATTGGACCTTTAGCTTGTTTGCTTTTCTTTTTTTGTTGTATTTCAAATAATTTTGCAATTAATGTCTTAACACATCTTTTCTTATGTTATGCATATGGAAGCTTGCATCAGGAATATGGGGCAGGCTTGCTGTTATTCACCTTCAAAATGACTAAACCATTAGCTAGATTCTTTGTGCTTCTCAGAGAAATTCTTCTTTCCTATTGAAAACAACCCTAAAGGAAAAGGGAAAGGAGGGGGGCAAAAAAGAGAAGGGCAGAGGAGAGAGTGGGAGCAAAGAAAACAAAAGGAGGTTTACCAGCCACTCCACTGATTCAAACTTCAGTGTTGCTGAGCATTGGTTCAGAAAAAGAAGTTGAATAGCGCAACAGGGTATTTCAGATGTCAAAGGAGACATCCTGGCACAACAGGAGGGAGAGAAAAAGATGAAGCTTCCAAATTTCTTTCCCAAAGCTTCTCAAGACATTGCCCCCAACCCTCTGATTTGACCCAAAGCCAAAACCAACTGCCTTCAATATTCTTTAACCCAAAGAAATGTGTCCCTATAATTCTCTCTTAAGCCACTTATGTCAGATAGAATTTATGTTCTAAAAAAAATCATATGCTTTCTATGGACCCCCTACTTCCTGGGCTGATAGATTGGCACAGGTCTCAACTCTTTCATGGGAAATTAATAAATTACATTGTCCTTGTTCACCTCACTGCATTAGCAGGTGTTTGTATCTGACAACCTTCCCCATGGTCTATCCATGGGGAGGAGAGCCAGAGTTTTTGCGATTAATCAGCTCTGATCTGGAAGAATATGAAACTGAAGGTTCCTGTTATGGTTGGGGGTCAACAGGCATTCTGCCACCCAACCTGCAAGACCGGGCTTCTCCTGTGAAGCATTTTAATCTCCTTGCTCCCCCGATACTCTTCTCTGCTGCTTCATCTCCTATATACCTGACTGTCCCTAAGGTCAGGACTGCAATGCCTTAATGATGATGCCTAAAGCAGCCCCATACTCCTGACTCTGTGCTATGTTGCATTCTATTGACGTAAGTCAGTCCCAAAGTCAGTCCAAACTCAAAAGACAGAGGAGCTACAAAGTCAAATAGCAAAGGAGCCTGGATATAAGGAGGAAATTATGCCAGTTATTTTTATAAACTATCTACTTGAGGCAATTTATGAAGTTTATAAATGCATATATTCTGTGACCAACAATTTCATATTTTTTTTTCTGAGAAATAAAGACAAGGACATATGTGTTAAGACGTTCATTGCAATTTTATTTATGGTACCAAAACAACAACAACCGCAAACTAAAGAGCCAACAATAATATAGATTTACACAAACAGAATATATCTAAACTACAGAATACTATACCATATTTAAAAAAATGGCAATTTCCTATATATTAGCATGTTTAGACATCCTAAGTAAGAAAATTACAAATTGATACATATAACTAAGTATGGAAAAAAGGGGAAAAAAGAACATGTTCTATTGCTAAATTTATGAACCAGTAACTACATAGAAATAGGTGCATGAGCATCTATAGCAAATGGATAACAATGGTTATCACTAACTCTGTGATTCTCTACTGGGAGTGATTTTGCCACCAAGGTACATTTGGCAATGTTCAAAGACATTTTTGGTTATGACATTCTGGGGGAGGTAATGGTGTGACTGGCATTTAATGGGTGGAGGCCAGGGATGTTGCCAAACATTTTACAATGTGCAGAGACATTCCCCGCAGCTAACAATTATCCAGTCCAAATTTTTAATCTTGCTGAGGCTGAGAATGGCTATCTTATACTCACAAGAGGTGCTGAGCTCCAGACAACTGGAGTATCCATTGTACATTTCCAGTTGGATGCTCAATGAGTAAGACAAGCTTAACCTGTATAAAACACTGGTTTAATGTCTACACCATGAATTTGCCCCACCTCCACCCTGCTATTTTACCCAGCCACTCACCTGCCTCAATTCCCACATCCACTCTGTTAAAGGGCCTGTCTGTCGGCTCTACCTTCAAACCATAACCCAATTATTTCTTACTCCCTTCAGTTACTTTCCTATCACCCAAGTCAGGCCACCTTTATATTTCTGTTCCCTAAGCCACAGAAAGGGGATAGGGAGGATGAGGAAGCCTGGCACCATGTGGCCAGGAAAACTGCTGTATAGAGAATGAACTGATCTCAGGAATGTGTAGGCTCCGAGTGAGTGTTGGTGAGAACCAGAATATGGAAATCTGCCTGTTTTTGGTAATAGAAAAAAATGCTAAATTAGAAGGGGAAAAGAAAGCTTCACTCATGAAAACAGCCCACTGATTTTCAGGGAGGCTGTCCAAGCTGGGTTTGCATGTGGTAATCAGATATTGTGAGCGGGATTTAGTCAGAGGGCACAGTAGCCCTTTGTCAGGGTGGCTACATGGCCCACAGTTTGCCATGGCAACAGGAGACTGCCCAGCATTCTTGGGGAAAAGAAGAGCGAAAATGGTGCTTCTGGGAGTAGAATGGGGAGCCTGTCAGGTTTGGGGCTTGTAGTTGCAATCTCAGCCATTTGTGGAATCGAAGCGAATAGCTGATCAAGTTTGATAAGCCGTGAATCAGAGAGACCAGTTGCAACTTATACTAACTGTCTGAACTTATTAAACATTTGAGGGTCTCAGTTTCTTTATCTGTGAAATGGTTTTAACAAACCTGGCTGTCAGGGCTCTTGTTAAGACCAGTGCTTTCTTCCTGCCATCACACCGTCCTGTGCAGTCTGTTAAGAAAGGTTCTTGAACTCACATGCACTTGGCAGGACTTGGGATCAGGCACTGCCACAGTGGGATTGAAAGGGCAGCAGAATTCCATGTTCTCTTTGTAATAACAAGGTCTCTATTCACTGCCTTAGCGACCCTCTTAACACCATCACGGCAAGTAACCTAAGGGACCAATCCCAAAAGGGTGGCTAAAATTAGAATTACCCACCTTTACACAAAAGACCAGGAAATCAATCCCTCCAACCTTACATTCCCATTTTAATCCATTGCTACAATAAATAGAGAATGTCAGCCATTCGTTATCACCCATATTCATCCCTAGGTGGCTCTGTGTAGCTCCTAAATTGAATTACTTTCCACTTTTTCCTCATCTCTCCCATTTTCTTACTCTGTCCTCTCAAACTCATCATCTCTCATCTATGTCCTCAAACTCCACTCTTTGATGCTTCTCTTTATCTTTCCTTTCCAAAGTGAAAAATGGTAGACCACAGGTTCTAAGGCATACTGGAGCCCTCTCAAATGGTGGGTTTTCTTTCCATATCCCTTGTTCCCTTAAGGTAAGTATTTTCTTTACCACTTCCTAACAATCCTCTCCTTTCTCAAAAATTAGTAACTGCATTGAAAAGTATACCATCAGGCTATTCTTCCTGGGACCCACTCTTGTTTTGGTCATCAGGCATCTCCCAAGTTCCTTCTCCAGAAGGATGGAACGGTTCAGCTCCTACATTACTACCTTTCTTTTCAAGACTACTTCTGTCATCATAGTGACCTTTAAAATATCTACTCACATAGTTAAACCCTGAATTTTGTCATTACTAGTAACGGTGTGTTTTCGAGATTTTTATTTCCAGCTTTCTACCTCTGATCATCTCCTTTTGTTACACAGGAATTTTGTTTGCTGAGGAACATTATAGGATAAAAACACAAGGTTGCTGAAGATCTCACTTTAAATATAAGACAAACATCTGAAGTGTATCCTCAGCATCTTCAGGCGTTTCCTTTACATTTCCCCAAGTAATCCCTGCTCCAATTTTCTGGCATGACTTTGTCACATTTTTTCCTCTGTTTTCAAACTCCCATACCCTTATCCTATCTTTCACTCTTATAGGTGACCTCTACAGTGAGAAATTCAATAATCAATTTTTTTCTCTTCACTTATTCAACCTCTAAGGACCATTTGGTCATACTAACCATAGATTTCTTTTTGAAATACTTTCTTAATTTTGTTTTCGGGACACCACTCCTTCCTTATTGTCTCCTGGCATATTAGTCAGGATTGTCTAGAGGGACAGAACTGATAGAAAGTATGTATTTATGAAAAGGAGTTTATTAGGAGAATTTACTTATAGAATCACAAGGTAAAGTCCCATGATAGGGTGTCTGTAAGTTGAGGAGCAAGGAAGCCAATGGTGGATCAGTTTCAAGACCTCAAAAGTAGGGAAGCCAATGTGCAGCCTTCAGTCTGTGGTCAAAGTCCTGAGAACCCTTGGAAAACCACTGGTATAAGTCCAAGAGCCCAAAAGCTGAAGAACTTGGAGTCTGATGTTTGAGGACAGGAAACATCCAACATGGGAGAAAGATGCAGGCTGGATGACTCAGCAAGTCTGCTCTTCCATCAGGCTGGATGACTCAACAAGTCTGCTCTTCCATCGTCTCCTGCCTGTTTTATTCTAGCCACACTGGCAGCTGATTAGATGGTGCCCACCCAGACTGAGGGTGGGTCTTCCTCTCCCGGTCCACTGACTCAAGTGTAAACCTCCTTTGGCAACACCCTCATAGACATATCCAGGAACAATATTTTGCATCCTTCAATCCAATCAAGTTGACAGTATGAACCATCACACCTGATATTCCAATATTTCCTTCTAAATCTCCTTTCCTGGTTTTCTGTCTCCTGCTTGAGCACTGAATTCCAGAGTTTCCAAGGGTTTGATCCTCCTTTCCCATTCTTTTCTATTCCTTTCCCTCTTCTTTATTCTCTTCTCTCTGGTTTCTTAGGTATTTCCATCCAGTCCCATGGCTTTAAATATTACCTATATGTTGCTGAGTTCCAAATTTATTCTCCAGCATGGGTGTCTTCTCCGAGCTCCACACCTGTATCTAGATCTCTTCTTCATCCCACTTGGATGTCTGTAAGAGGTTGACCTACACAAAACAAACCTTCTCATTTCTACCACCCCAAACTTACTTCTTCCCTAGTTTTTCCCTTAATAGGACATGGTGGTTCCACTAATAATCTGGCTGCTCATTTTCTCCACTTTGCATATCCACTTTATGAATAAGACCCATCAGCTCTCCCTTTGCACCCTATCCAGAACTATCCCCTTTCACTTTCCTATCACCACAAGTCAAGCCATTTTTGTATAATTCTTAAACCACTGACATTTTATCCCAATTGATATCTTCTTCTTACTTCCCTGTGGTCTTCTCCCCAATGTCCTAAGAGTAATCCTTTGAAAACATGAAGCAAGTCATAATACCACTCTCAGCCCTTTAATGTAATTCCTTCAAAAGTAGGATGGAATCCCAAGCCATGACCACATTTTATAAGCCCCCAAACAGCATCTGACCTGGTCTCTCTTTCTGAGCTTACCTTCTGCCACTCTCTCCTTGCTTTCTCTGCTCTAGACGTGGAGACTTCCTTGCTGTTACTCAAATATGCCAAACTCACCCCCATCCCTGAACTTTATCATTCTTTCTGTTGGAACATTCATATTACAGACCTTCACATGGCCGTTTCAATAAACAATTCCCTTGTTTCAATAAAGTCTTTGCTTCTATATTAATCCTCAGAGATGATTTCCTTGACCAACTCATAAAACATAAGACTCCTCACCTCCCCAGCTTTCTTTTGTGAGCCCTGATTCAATTTTATTTTTCTTGATTACACCCTCAGTCTGTTACCTCTGCCTTAGTAGAATAGAGGCTCCATTAGGGCAGAGACTTTGGTTTATGTTAAGAGTGATATACTCGGTGCCTAGATCAGTGCCTGACACATCAGTTGTCCCCTACAACCCCAATAATTGCTGAAGAAGGAATGAATGAGTGCTATTGTGAAGATTCCATGAGATAAAATAAATCATTCATTTAGAACCATATAAAGCACATAAACACATAATAGGCTGTCAGTAAGATGAAAGTTGAATTTATAGCACAATAGCATCCCACAGCTTTTCTACCATGACACATTATGTTTCAAAAATTGTAACATGTTTTTGTTGTGATACAATTCACACACTATCAATGTCTTCTTTTTAAAGCCTACAGTTCAATGATTTTCAGTATATTCACAAAGCTATTCAATCATCACTGCCATCTAAGTCTAGAATATTTGTTACTCCAAAAGAAAATTTAGTACCTATTATCACTCACTCCAATAGTACCTCCTCTTAGCCCTTGACAAGCTAATAAGCCACTTTCTGTCTCTATGAGTTTTGCCTATTCTGGATATTTTATATAAGTATAATGGAATCACGGAATATGTGTTCATTTGTATCTGGCTTCTTTCACTTGCCATGATGTTTTAAAAGTTCATTCATGTTACAGAATGTATCAGTACTTTTGACATTTTTTATAGCTGAGTAATATTCCATTATATAAAAACATACGTCCACACGTAAACCTGTATATAAATGTTTGTCACATAGTCAAAATATGAAACAAGCCAATGTTTATCAATGAATGAATGAATTTTTTATTTATGAAGCTGGGAGCTCCCTGATGGCAGGGATTGTGTCTTATTCACAGTTTTGTCCATAAAAGATGTTAGCGGAATGTTTATGTAATAAGTAAATAAATGCATAGCTACTTCTACTATAATAATATACAGTAATTATTATATTAACAATAATGATAGTAACAACATTCAGAATGACGGAAATTACTGCTTGATTGAGCTTGTTAGGTTTTTGATTCTTTGGACTTCAGTCCCTTTATTAATGAAAGTGGGCTTATAGTGATGGTTAATATGAGATCAGGAACATAATCATTATTCCTGTGCATAAGCTTAATTTCCCATTGCAGTTGCCTTTGTCAGATCTGCCATATATGTCATAATAACAGCAATCACTGAGCATTTATGTACTAATAACCAAAAGTAAATTTTCCACCACTTGAGAATTCTGTGTATCAAATTTCCAGATCTTTAGGAGCCAAAATTATACTTACTCTCTCAGATAGTATAAAGTTAGTTACAAAATGTTATGAATCTCTGAGGAAAAGTTAAGGTAATACTCATGTATTTTAGAATTTTAATGTTTGTTCTATGTTTTTGTAATTTCACTAAAATTACTAAATCACAGGATTCCTATTTGAGGCCATATCTTTATTGTCATGACTTTAGTGACAAGCAGAGTGGTTAGCACTTTGCAGGTACGCTTTTAATGTTCTACAGATGACAAAGAGACAGTATTTGCTATAAAAAGGTGTGAACACAATGTTCTACAGATTTTATTCAAATATATACCAGCAGCAGTGAATCGAGCCAGAGCCATTGAAAGAAATTACATTTCTGGGACATGAGGTTTTTCCAAACTGGACTTCTTCTTGAAAAAGGGATGTGACCTCACGCATGCATGCAGACCCTCCTCCACTGCACCATGGTGAGGTAGGCAGAGACCCATCCACCCAGGCTCTGGGTGACTAGCTTGCTACAGGAGCGAGCCCCACCGTGGGACATCAATTACATAAGCCACAGCATTTCAGACTGAGGGACAAAAGCAGATTATTTGTGGTGTGGACAGAGACAGTCATTTTAAGCAGTATCTCTGGACTTTAATGAAAAGCCAGTCTTTGCGGCTGAGCCTTGGAGAAGCTAACCTCAGAGCCATATGGCTAATGGGAATGGGAAGACTAATTTCATCTGTAAAATGATAGGCCTGGATGAGATAATAATCACTTTGGTCTCTCCCAGCCCTGAACACTCTGTGGCTTCTCCAAGAAACCCTATTGAGGGGAATGTAGAATCCCAGAACACCCGTGGCCTTAGGAGAGCCTTGGGAGATCTATATACTGCTCCCAGGGTACTGCGAGGGGTTTTTTTTTTTTTTTTAAACTTTTCTGTAGCTGTGTACATCCAGTTTCCTTCTCTTTTGAGTGCAGAGCCCCTCCTCTGCTCACTCATGCTCACCTACGCTCACCTCTGTGTATACACATGCTACTTATACAACAGAGCTGTGGCCCCTGAGGGAGGAAGATTTTCAGTCACACTCTAGCTTCTGGAGCTATCTCTGTCACTGGTGTGCTTCTAAAGCAGAACTCTAACTTCCCTCTGTAAAATCTTCCATAGCATCCATTGCCATTGGGTTGAAGTCGAGATCCTTGTCACTGTATCCAAGTCCCTTCAGGCAGAGGGCCGCCAACATCTTCAGGATCTTCCTTCCTTCTTTCTTTCTTTCCTTCTTCCTTCCTCCTTTCCTCCTTCCTTCCCTTCTTCTTTTCTGCCCTTCCTCTCCCAACCCCTTCCCTCCCCTACCCCCACTTCTTACCTTCTCTCCTCTCCTCTCCTTTCTTCCATCCCTTCTTTCTTTTTTCTTTATTTCTTCCTTCCTTCCTACCTAGCTTCCTTCCCTCCCTTTCTCTTCACATAGATTATGTCCTCTCTCATCTGGAGTCTTTGCAAATATTGCTTGTTTTATGCTTTCACAAGAACATGAGTGATTTTTAAATATGTAAATCTGACCACAACCTTTCCCTGCTAAACCTCCAATGGCTCCATATCATAGAATAAAATTCAAGCAACTCACCCTCCCTACGTGGCCTTATGGGAGCTGGCCCTGCCTGCCTTCTTTCCACAGTTTCATGTTCTCCTTGGCCTCCTTTTAACAGCCATAGTCACCTTCTTTTTGTGCCAAGAACCTGCCACACCTGCCCTGAATGTCAGAACTCCGTGCTAACGCTTCTCTCTGTCTGCAGGCTATTGGTCCCCACCACTACCTGGCTGGCTTGTTTTCCTTTCAGGTTTCAACTGAAATGGAATTTCCTTAGAGAGGCCTTTTTTGGCCACAGAATCTCAGGTAGCTTCTTTCCGCCGAAGTCTGCTTTTTTTTCTTCATGGCACAAATAACTTGTTGATATTTTGTTAATCATTTATTTTTGATCAACTGTCTGAAAAGTTGACCCTATAAGATCAAAGATCTTGTCTGTCTCATTCAAAACTTTACCTCCAGTGTCTCAAATGGTTCCTAGAACATACTAGGTACTTAGAACTTGTTTGTTAAATGAATTAATCAATGAATTAATGAACAAATGCTTGAACATCTACTACTCAGCTTTTCCTTTCTTTCATATAGACAACTTACATGTATCTTTCAGCTGCTATTTAAACAGCACTTCCTCCAGGAAGCCTTAACTGACCCTGGAGGATGAGCTAGATGATCCTCACCTGTATTCCCTTAGCGGCCATATGGATAATGGGGATGGGGAGACTCATTTCACCTGTAAAATAGTAGGTCTGAATGAGATAATAATCACTCTGGTCTCTCCCAGCCCAGAACACTTTGTGGCTTCTCTGAGAAACCCTATCGAAGGGGATGTGGAATCCCAGAGCTACTCTTGCTGTCAACTCGCGGCATGACCTTGGGGAAATTATTTCACCTCTTTCAACATTGATTTACTGAGCCATTGAAAGCCTTACTTTCCAGATCTAGGTAAGATTGATAATGCTGAAGTCTTATTTCCTCTGAACTTCTCTTTTTTCCCCTTGACGGTGTTCTTTTCAGGAGCAAAAACTTTAACCTGTAGGTTGTTACATTCCTGATGTTTAGCTCAGTTGTGAGCATTTGAGCAACTTTAGAACTCCGAATAAATTATTTATTCTCTTACTAAAAATATGACATGCTTTCTAGGTAGTCACTGTGCTGGCCTCTATGTTAATTCTCTCAAGGAAGAGAATGGAGAACTATTAATCAAGTGCCTACTAACAGTTGGTGTTTTATGCAAATATTCTTCTCATATTCTCACAAAAGCCCTTAACAGAAGTAAATGCTGACTCTGTTTTATAGATGTAGGAATTGAGGCTCAGAGAGGATAATTATCTGGTCAAGCTAGGAAATAGGAATAGTGCCCTAGCTCTACAATTTCTGCTCTTTCCACTATACCGTGCTGTACTCCACATGGGAGGGAATGAACAGAAGGGCTTCCCTAAGAATTTTATTAGCCATTCTCAAGTTAATAGCTCCCCTTCTGGCCCCTCAGAAAGGGAGCTGCATTCAGCAGTCTAGCCTCACAAGTAAGAACAACCTGATACTCTGGTTCCAGGTATCCGTTAAGAAGTAGCTGATTGGGCCGGGCGCTGTGGCTCACGCCTGTAATCCTGGCACTTTGGGAGGCCGAGGTGGGTGGATCACCTGAGGTCAGGAGTTCAAGTCCAGCCTGGCCATCATAGTGAAACCCCACCTTTAAAAAAAAAAAAAAAAAAGAAGTAGCTGATTGAAGCCAGCGTCACCCCTGGCCAGGCCACAATTTGTCTGCCCCTTTTAGAAGGTCACCCACATCTGACCCCAGCAGTGTTTTCTGTACATAGATAAGGGAAATGGAGGGGCATTCATAGTTGGCTGGTGATGATTTGTTGAAAGAAAGTATTGGATGCATTTCTGAGTGTACTGGTGCCAGGTTCTTTCCTCCCTGGCATTTAGGTAACTGCCAGGGCTTGTGTCTGATCTTCATATTCTCCAGTCTCAGCAGGAACCAGCTGGGTCAGGTAGTTCACTTTGCTGCTTGACACCCTGCTTGACCTCTGCTGACTCACCTACCACCCTCTCTTAGCATCCTCATAAGTTGCTAATAGATTTCAGGAAGAGGAAGGGTAGTCAGAAATATGTGGAGAAATGAAAGTCCTGCATTTTAAAGACAAGTTAAAGCTGAACTGTTCCAGATAAACCAGCCGCTTTGTCTTCCTGTCAGTCTTCTAAATACTTAGTGTGAAAACTGCTGCCTTGGTGAGCACTCTTCCTCACACTGGAAGGAGCTTGCTCACCTTCCACGGAGTCTTGCCCTTGGATAGTTACGTGTAGTCATGCTTTCTTTTCCATCGTTGATGGGGAAAGATGTCAGAGAACTCAGGGTGAATTCAGGACGCCTGACTGGAGGACTTACTCTTGTGACCAACTCATGGCATAAACTTGGGAAAGTCATTTTACCTCTTTCAACACTGATTTACTGAGCCATTGAGTAATTCAAATATATAGTGATATACACTGTAATTTTAAGACCTTTCTGACTCTCTCTCTCTCTCTCTCTCTCTCTCCCTCTCCCTTTCTCTTTCTCTCTCAATTTATTATTTTTTTTCTTGAGACTCTTGCTCTGTCACCCAGGCTGGAGTGCAGTGGCATGACCATGGCTCACTGCAAGCTTCACCTTCCCTGCTTTTGAACTCCTGGGCTCAAGTGATCCTTCCACCTTGAATTCCCAACGTTTTTGGATTACAAGTGTAAGCCACTGGGCCCAGCTGACTTTTTAATCTTGCTATTTTAAAGCTATATGAAAAGACAGAGAAATGTGTCCAGAGTAGAGTAAGTAGGAAAAGCAAGTTGCAGTATCGTCATTAAAATATCTTACATTAGTTCAAACACATATGTCTTTGTGTCATGTCTTGTTTTCATAATTTAAAATAAATACATTATAAGTAATCTTTAGTAAGTTTATCATTTGACTGGTTAATCAATTTATTCCAAAGACTGTTTGACTATCTATTTAATATTAGACACTTGGGACACAGAAAAGAAAAAAAAAACCCTCATTGTCCTAGAAAAGTCTAAAGTTGATAGAATTTTGAAGACTTAAGTTTTATTTTTAAAAGACTTTGGGAAAGTTTTCTGTTGAGGTTGGGCTGCCTCTGTGTCTGACAAACAGAGCACCAACAGCTCCTTTTCTACAAGGGGTGTACTGTTCCTATTCTCTTCAGTGCTGCATCTTTGCTTTAGTGCTTCCACTGAACCTATGCTTCCTGAACTCTTACATAACCTTAGTTTGTGCCAGTAATGTAGTACTTAACAATACAGCCTCTTCTCTCTTTAGCCCACTTCTTGCCATCCTTTCTTTCCCTGGCCCGCTCCAATCAGGTTCTGTCTGCTCCATTGAACTGAAAACATTCTTGTTAAGATTACAATGTTGAAGGTGTTTTGCTCAAAGAAAGGCCAAAATGCATACTTGCAACAAGTCCAAGAGGCTGGTGGACTGCGTATCTTGCAGATGTCAAGTGCCCCTGACCTTTCATTCTCTGGTCCCTGCTTACCCCTGCAGTCTCACCTCCGCTTTGCAGCTTTATTGTGTCTTTCTCACCACCAAACCTTCGTTCATGCTGCTCTCTCCCTGCCTGAAATGCCCAGCCTCTTCATCTCCAATTAGAGAATCCTCACTCACTTTTTCAGTGAATGCCTTTCTGTTTTAATTCTCCCAAACCTGTTAGCATGTTCTGCGCCCCCTGCCCCCCCCCACCACCATCCCTTTAGGTATCACCTATTCCTTCTTTCCAGAGAACCCTAATTTCTCTTTGGGGAATTTTGTGTCCCCCATTGTTGGGAGGGATACCCTGCTGATCCTTCATCTTACCCATTTGGTACAGTCATAGAACAGGCATTGACCCACACTAGGCCAAATGGGCTTTTTCACAGGAGAATGCATAAAATGTATGGATTCATTCATTGCAGCAGGCTGTCTGGGTCCAGATATCAGGCCATTTTTGCCTCCAACACCCTCTAGGGTTACCTCTTTTCCATCTATTTCAAGTCTCTTTCTTCGATACTCTCTGCTCATCCTCAGAGCTTTTCTATAAGCTCCCAACATATGCTCCCCCCTTTTTTTTTCCAAGTTATCCAAAGTTGGTTTCTGCTCCTTGCAGTGGAACAACAATAACAACAACAAGAACAACAAAAAGACTGATACTTTCTTCTGGACTTAGATAAGGGGATACCTTCTCTGCAACTTTTGCAGGCTTCCTCCTTTGTCCCTATTGGTCTAATAGATTCCTCCACCATGGCATTATCACTGACCTCTTCTCCCATAATTATAGTCTCCCTTGGGCAGGGGGTAGAGGTCATATCTCATTCCAAGTTTTGTCCCTAGAGCCTAAGACATTATCTTGCTGGGGCCCAGCTTGCGTTCATTCAGCAGTGAATGAAGAATCAGAACTTTTGTGCCTGTGGATTTAGCATATTCTCTCTTGTTGATGTAGATAACAACTTAATAGGATAGTTTTCTTTTTTTAGGAGCTAAAATATTATTTCTGTGTAATTATCCTTGTAAGAGATTCGACAAGACTACACTTAAGGTATGAATGCCCTGTTCCAGCACGTTCTAGTCAGGAACAAGGAAAGCAAACCAGAAATTTCAAATAGAGGGGATTTAATATAGGGAATAGATCACATGTATTTTAGAAAGTTGGCGTAGTCAACAGGGGATGCTGAGGTCATCCAGATATCAGTAAGTACAGGAAGTGGCTGCTTCTGTCAGGCAGGGAGAACAAGGAGAGAATGATGATATTATGAGAACTTATACAAGGGCGAAGGAGGAACCCTGCATGGCTGAGCCTCACACTTCTGGAAGGTGCCTATTGAGTGGAGGCACCCTGTGGCCAGGCTTAGACATCATAAAGAATGCCCGAAGGCTGGAACTCAGGCCTCAGGGAGAGTACACTCTTGCCAGTGCTCCGAACTGTGAGATGGGAACTGAACAGCTGAGCTCAGACCTGGGGGGTCCAGCTCATGTTGGTCCCTAATGAGGAATCCTGTAGCAGGTGCTAGGAGCGTGGAAGGAAGCTAGAGAGTGGAACCACGGTTGTTTTTTGCTCTGGAAGCATCTAACAGGATCTGAAACAGGAAGAGAGTCCTCTTCATCCTGCCAGCTTCTAGTCTCCCGTCAGTGTCCCCTGTTGCAGGGCTCGAATGGGAAGTGGGCTGCCAGGGAGTCTGGGAAGTGTAGTTTTCAGAATCTCAGCTTCAGAGTCACTGACTATGGATAGGGATGGGGAACTTTGAAGCTGAGAGACTCAGTGGGTAAATAACAGACATATGCTCTTCTAGAAAAAAAAAAAGTTAAGTAGACTTGGCCTCCAAGGCAATGTGGTAAAATACAGTCTCCTTGTTTTGTAACCTATTTCCAACATGATTCCCAATTTCTCTCGAGTAAGAAATTACAGCTTGGGATATGACTTCTGTGGAAAAACCCTGGTGCCAGTGTAAAAAGTGCCTCCAAAGTCAAAATATTCCTGTGAGTCCCGACACATGGAGCCCATGATTTATTGTAATTTTTACTTACTTCTGTCTCCTCCTGTAGGCCTTGGTTCCAAGAACGTCTTTTGGGCCCGATGCCCCCATGGCTCAGATACTTGGGAACAGCAATTTGCTATAAAGCCCGCTGCTCCTTCGGGCCTCCCTGCCAACCCCCTGGCTGTGTGCAGCCACACCCATTTCCTCCAGATTGCATTGCTCCATGTGGTTTCTTCCTTGGGAAGAGAATACCATGTCAATATATCCCATCACCGGACTCAATTCCTTTTTTTTTTTTTTTTTCATTTTTCACTGCTTTTGCTCATCCCTTAATTCTGATGCACGGTCTATGCCCCTGGATTTTTTTTTTTTTAAGACAAAATCTCACTCTATTGTCAGGTTGGAATGCAGTGGCATGACCTCAGCTCAATGCAACCTCTGCCTCCCGGGTTCAAGCGATTCTCCTGCCTCAGCCTCCCGAGTAGCTGGGACCACAAGTGCACACCATCATGCCAAGCTAATTTTTGTGTTTTTAGTAGAGACGGAGTTTCACCGTGTTGGCCAGAATGGTCTTGATCTCTTGACCTTGTGATCCACCCACCTGGGTCTCCCAAAGTTCTGGGATTACAGCCGTGAGCCACTGTGCCTGGCCTCCTGGATTTTTTTGAATAACGATAATGTTCTTTTCCTAGAATCCTGCTATATAAAGAGCACTTGTAATAATAGTGACAGTGAAATTTCGTGGCTGCATGAAGCTTTAGATTATTCAAGAGCTTTTAAATATCTACAGCTTCATTGATTCAATATTGGGGGAAACAGGTTTTGGGGATTCAATTAATTATATTTAAATCCTAACTCTAATTTAATTTGACAATGTTTATCTACTTAGTTCCTCTGATCCTTAGTTTCCTCTACTTTAATAGAGGGCTAATATCTACCTCTGAAGATTGTTAGGAGGATTAAATAACATAAGCTCTGTGCTACATCTGGCATACAGTGGGACAGAAGAATCTTAATTCTCTTTCTTCAAGTGAGAGTGGGTACATGCTCTTAAAATGGAGAAAAGAGGCCATATAAATCCGCCCTGAGCTGTATAATAGATTTCACAATAAGAACAATGAGAAACATCTGAGCAATGCTATTTGGAGGATAATTTTTTTCTCTGTTCCTATAGAAAGGCAGGAGTGATACTATCATCAGATGAATTTCAACTATGGACTGACTTTCCCACTTTAGCTTTACCCCTGTACTTATCTATTATTTTTGTGTGTCTGAGAGAGAAAATGAAGAGAAAATTGGGAACAAAAGCACCAGGCTGGGATAAGGCAAGGGTGTTCCTAGGGAGAGAGTGGTGGATTATAAGACTGGAAAGTTAGTCTTGCATTAGATTATGCAGATTCCTGAATGCCTGGCTAAGTAGTTTCCATTTTATTTTGGAGACAATAGAAAGTTGAAACCAGAAAGGGTAAAACAATAAAGGACCTCGTAAAATGAATTTGACATTTTATATATAATAGCTCTTTGTTGAGGAATGGCAGGTAACGAGATTCTAAAAAATGTAAGATCCAAGGAGATTCATCTTTGGCAAGACTTTTTTCTCTTTAAAGGACTTTAGGAAAGGCATACTTAAAGTAAGTGCTAGTAAATGAGGTGTTCCTTTTATTTTATTTTACATTTTTTCATTCACGTAAATCATGACTTGTCATTGTTTGCTTCAAACACAGGAGAGATTTTACCTGTGGGTTTATTCTGTTAGAATTTGTCTGTTTGTTGTAGAGCAGGATCATTGCTGCCTTTGCTAACATTCTGGTTGAGGAGAGAGATGCATAAAGAGATCAGGGTAACCAACATGAGAAACTTAGACAACTACAGGCAGGTATTAGACCCTCAAGGAGAGGATTTTAGGGCTTCAGGAAAAGCTTTCAAGAAACACAAACACAACAACAGAAAAAGATGAGCAAGCTGAGTCTTAGGGAATGAGGAGGAGTCATCATGTGGAGGAAGAGCAGAGGGCACTGCAATCCAAATGGAAGAACAATCTGAGCAAGCACACAGAGCTGAGACACATCCCAGTACCTGAGGACACTACAAGCAATTTGTGATTCTGGAGGGTAGCAAAGTGGAGAGAGTGAGAAGAGAGATATTGAGGAGGTGAGGCAGGACTAGAAGGAAGAGGGTCTCATGTGTTTAGCCAAGAAGCTTATACTTTATCCTGCCGGCGGTGTGGAGATGTTAAAGGGCTCACAGAAGGTGAGTGCCACTGTAGAATTTATGTTTTATTCTGTTCTGGAAAGGAAGGAAAAAGATAATAGGAGAGAGACCAGATTGGAGGCATTGACAATAACCTAGGTAGGCATGGAAGGCCAGGACTACTGGAGGTCGCCACAGAGTATGGAACTAGGGTCTGTGGAAGTTGATAACTGAGTGGAAACAGGGAGGTGAGACATATTGGATGATGGTGAGTGTAGCCATGATGACTGGTGTACGAGATTGCCAACACCAAAACAAGGAACACGAAAGGAGGTTCCATTTGGGGGGAAAGATACTATTTTAGGCTTTAGAAGGATGGGTTTGAGGTGCCTTGAGAACGTAGAAAACTATCCTCCCAAATCTACCAAGTACTCCCTGTTGACCTTGGGTAACCCATTTTATCCTCTGAGCCTCAGTGGACTCATCTTTTAGAGGGACAAAATAATATCTAGTTTTCAGGGAAAGATCAATTTGCCCAATGAACTCAAGGGGTTGCTTTAATCAAACTCTTTTCATTAGTATTATTTTTACATTAATTTATAAAGAAACAAACAAGCAAACTTCTCTTTCTAAAATTGATCATCTCTCCCTTCTGAGGCAAAGATGCTCTGTTAGTCACCTTGAGCTTCAGAAATTTTTCTACCTTTTAGGACTGGCCTTTGAGCTTTATATATGTCTATGTGTAATATTCTATCTGTTCAGTCTTCATATCAAGGTAGCAGGTTACAGTGTGAAGGTCCTGGGGTGGATGTATCCTCCTTGAGAATACACATCAACAAATTCAAAAGTCTGGAGAAGTAAAGGTGATTCAGAAAGAATTCTGAAATTTGTGAAAGGTTTTAAAATAATATTTCTATTTATTTATCCCATATCATATTTCCAAAGGTTGTAAAATGAATTTTACTGTTAAATATTTTGTCCTTCTTTTCCAAAATAATGATAAATCATTTTTTCATCTCTGTAAAAGCCATCTATTTTGGACTCAAAGGTTCCTTGGACTCAAAGATTCCTTTTTATTTATTTTTTCAGTGGCAGGACATGAAGGGGACAGAGCAAAAACACTCAGCCCACATTTACTACTAGTAAGCCATGAAATAAACAAGTCCTGACCATCCTTACCACATGTGTTCTTGGAACAAAAGGGATTTGGGTATGACAGATCCAACTTTTGCTATGAACTGTGAACTAGCATATTTTTAACTTGGCTTCTGAGGTTGGCAAAGGAAACTTGTCCTTCCCAAATAAAATGCAGATGGTTCTTCCAAAGTTCCTAAATCCCCAAAGTCTGAATCTCATCTTCTTCAAGGATAAGAATAGATTTGTAATTCAATGAGTCTCAATGGGTATCATCACCATTCTTCCTTCCAGAGAGCTTTTCAAAGTGCTTGACATATAATAAGTATTCACTAAATATGTATCAAATGAGTATATAAGAAGACATTGCTGAGCATGATGGCTCACACCTGTAATCTCAGCATTTAGGAAGCCGAGGTGAGTGGATCATGAGGTCAGGAGTTCAAGATCAGCATGGCCAACATAGTGAAACCCCATCTCTACTAAAACTGCAAAAAATTAGCCGGGCATAGTGGCAGGTGCCTGTAATCTCAGATACTCAGAAGGCTGAGGCATGAGAATCGATTGAACCCAGGAGGCAGAAGTGCCACTGCACTCCAACCTGGGTGTCAGTGCGAGACTCTGTCTCCAAAAAAATGATATTATCACTAAGCTTAGAGTATGAAGATCTTGGTGTAAATCCTGGCATTGCAGCCCATTATCGAGAATGGGAGAAATTACTGGGTATTATATTAGAAGAAAGACCTTTAAGTCAGCTAGGTGAGGATTAGGATCATGGTTTTACCTGTCCTAGGCACATGTGCGGAGGAGTTGGGTTAAATTACATAGCTGCTCTGAGCTTCAACATGGTGCAGTGGTTAAGCATCACAGCTTTTAATTTGAATGCTGGTTCTGTCAGTTATCTGGATGACCTTGGGCCATTTACTTGAATGTCTTTGTTTCTTGACCTGTTAAATGGAGAGAATAATAGTACCTATTGTTATAATTTTGCTGTGAGGATGTATGAGTTAGTATACACAAAGTGCTTTGGTAGAGCATGGAGCACAGTAAGGACTCTGAATGAGTTAACTATTATTTTGTTATTTTTATTCTACTACCTCTTACTACTATAGAGTGCTGCTCTGTAAGAACGTATACTTCTTTTCCTATGGACAGGTTCCATAGGACAGTTTTCAACATCATGATAGCAGTGTTGAGACGGTCATTTAACCTCAGCCACTGCGGGTTTTAGTTTTCATACATGCCAATGAGACAATGTTTCCTATCCCTGCTGGATAGATAAAACATAGGCTTTTTGTGAGGCGCAAATAAGATCACAAATGTGAAAACACTTAGCTAACTCTCAAATGCTCTATAAATGTGAGTTTATTAGTTGGAAATCTTTCTACTGCAAGTGACAAAAATCCAACTCAAATCAGCTTATGCCAAAACGAGAATCTATTGGCTCTTGCAGCTTGATTCCAGAGTAGCTTGCAGACTTGAAGGAAGAACTTTAAGAACTAGGACACTGGGAACTCAAATTAATGGCCTTTGTAACTGGAACACATAGTTTATACCTGTCTGTTATCTCTGATGGCTGCATTCTCCTCCACATAGCCCTTTTTTAATGTGGTGAGGAAGATGGCACCAGAAACCCTGCTTCATATTACTTTAAGATTCCCAGCCAGCAAATTTACATATATATGTATATACATATATATGTACGTATATATGTACATATATACACATGCATATTCCAAGCCAGAAAAAAAATATATATTCATATTCCAAGCCAGCAGATGTGTATAAATATATATATATATATATGTATTTAATCTCCTTTCTAACTTTGGATTGATTGTTGGGTACATATTAAGTGGAAAGGGTTGTGACCCAACTTATTTAGGCCTTGGTCACAACCCCTTCCATTTAATATGCAACAGAGGAATACATTAACAGAAGAAGAAATAAAGAAAAAAAAGGTACTGGGAAGACTTTTTAAAAAAATTATTCTCAGATGATCACTACTAACATTGTCTTTTTTTTAACTTCTGTACAGATGACTGCAATGAACCTCTATGTGTAACTGAAAGCCTAGATTAATTATACTCCAAACCCTTGAGTGTTTTCCAATTTCTGGCAGAGACAGGTTATCAAAATATTGATCCCATTGGAAGTTGTCTTTGTAAAAGAGAAATCCTGCCTGTACAGTGGTCTTAACCTTTGAATTATTGAAATTTTGGGCTGGAAAATTCTTTGTTGTGGAGGACTGTCCTGAACCTCATAGGGTGTTTACAGCATTCCTGGCATCTACCCACTAGATGCCAGTAGCAACTCCCTCCTCTTTGTGACAATCCAAAATGTTTTTAAACATTGCCAATGTTCCCTAAAGGATGAGCCTTCCTACCCCTGCCTTTGAGAATAATTGTTACTAGTGGAACACAGCTGAGCAGTAATTCAAAATTCTCTGTTCTCCACTCTTATTCCACAAGGATAGATGTAATACTGGCCAGCTAGGCTGGTTTTATAACTTTGCAACCTTCCTTTGTTCCCTCTCTACACATTTCATTACATTGAACTACCCCACCAATGAACATTTGAAAGGTCATATTGTTGAAAAAGACTTCAAGGTACATGATTCAGGATATTTTGGATACTAGTCCTTCCTCTACCACTGACTTGGAGTGTGCAGCTGGGCATCTCTTTCCTCTCTGGGCCTTGGTTTTCCATATTGGCAAAACTGAAAGATATCCTGTAAATTTCGTGTTACTCTGGCATTTTATGATACAAATGGATGAGATTTGAACTACACAATGGGGAATCACCCTATAGAATTTGTTACTTTAATAGTTTGTGATTAAGAGCTTAAGTTTCCCATAAGCATCTCTTGTTTCTTGGAAGTTAAGATCACACCTAGTTGCTCAGGATGTACAGGGAGTCTGGGCAAAAGCAAGGATGGGTGTATTGGTTCGTTATCATGCTGCTAATAAAGACATACCTGAGACTGGGTAATTTATAAAGGAAAGGAGGTTTAATTGACTTACAGTTCAGCATGGGTAGGGAGGCCACAGGAAACTTACAATCATGGCTGAAGGGGAAGCAAACATGTCCTTCTTCACATGGTGGCAGGAAGAGAGGTTAGTAAAAGAGGAAAAAAACCCTTAAAAAACCCATCAGATCCTGTGAGAACTCACTCACTGTCATGAGAATGCATGGAGGGTAACCATCCCCATGATAAAATTACCTTCCACCAATTCCTTCCACGATATGTGGAGATTATGGGAACTACGATTCAAGATGAGATTTGGGTGGGGACACAGCCAAACCATATCAATGGGCCTATAGCAAGGTCTTTGCTGTTACTTGATGTTTTGTCTCTGAAGATTCCATCTCTGGCTAGAAAAACAGTATTAAGTGGAAAACCATTCACTGATGCTGAAACATAATGTGTGAGGGGCTGAAATAGTAAGAAATAAAGTAGGAGATTGTACAGGGCCTTGGATGCCAGAGTCATGGACACAACACTGTTACCCAAGGAGGGGGATATGGTAGAATACATAACAGAACAAATATCCATGAAACTGGGTGAATTACTTCTCATCTTTATGTTTAAAGTTCAGAAAGATGGTAGAGTAGAATTAGCCAGATGCATTTTGGAGTAGATAATAGTTTGCTCTCTCTGTATTTTTCCCATCAAAATTACATGGCTTCCAATACTCATATTATTGAGAAAACTGAGGCTCAAAAAGGAGGAGTTAACAACTCCACAGCGATCACATTGTGAGTTAGCCACAGAGTGGAGGCAGCCAGCCAGGGTTCAAAACACCCTCCTCTTGCCTTATGTAATTCAGTGAAAGGAGACATGTTGATGCTGGTTTTTCCCTCTTGCTTTCCTATACCTCCCCATTCTTGGGAGGGTTTTTCACTAAGATTTCAATATTATTCTTGCCATTTACTCCTAGATAGAGGCATCAGAACTAATAAGGTCCAGGACAGAGTTCATAGAGCAAATGCCCCCTCTCTACCTGGCTGAAAAACAAATAGCATAAGGAAAAGAGTGAAGACGTCAGTTGTGTTTTCAGAATGAACTTTCCAGAAGAAGGAGATGGGAACTTATATATATTTTTCTAATACTATATTCTAATTTCTAGTTTCTGTCTTGGTTTCCAGTGGCCACCATAACAAATTTCTACAAATTTCATGCCTTAAAACAAGAGAAATTTATTATCTCAAGTCCTGGAGGCCAGAAGTGTGAAATCAAGGTGTTGGCAGGACCACACTCCCTCTAGAAGCTGTAGAAGAGATTCTGTTCCTTGTCTCTTCTGGCTTCCAGTGGCTTCCAGGTGTTCCTTGGCTTTTGCCAGCTCATTCCAATCTATACCTCTGTGGTCATCTTTCCCCCTTTTTTTAATCTGTGTGTCTTTTATAAAGACATTTGCTACTGTATTGAGGGCCCACTCAGATAATCTAGAATAATCTCTTCATCTTGACAGCTTTAATTTCATTACATCTGCAAAGGCCCTTTCCCAAATTAGGTAAGAATCACAGATTTTGAGTATTAGGACATAGATATATGCTTCTGGACACCATCATTTAATCTACTGCATGTAGGAACTATGCATACAATGTCTCATCAGCTCTTCACAAGTCTGCGAGTTATGGACGAACATTGACTTTTGTTGTTAAATCCATTTTAGGATGAGGACTTGTGGAATAAAAGAACTTTTTTTTTTCCTAAGACAGAGTTTTCCTCTGTCACCCAGGCTGGAGTGCAATGGCTTAATTTCAGCTCACTGCAACCTCCACCTTCCTGGATAAAGTGATTCTCATGACTAAGCCTCTCAAGTAGATGGAATTATAGGTGCCCACCACCACACCCAGCTAATTTTTGTATTTTTAGTACAGATGTCATTTCACCTTGTTGACCAGGCTGGCCTCAAACTCCTGGCCTAGGTGGCCCTATAGAGGACATGTATACAGGTGTACTATGTTGAATAGGGGATTCCCACTGGGGTATTGAGTTTGACCCAATTATTATTCTCTTAATGGTTTAAAGGAAGCTTGGTTCAACTCTGACCCTGTCTCTATTTAGCTGTGAATAATTTTTAATGACTCTGTTTGCCTCTTGCTCCTCAGATTTTCCAATTGTGAAATGAGCAATCTGAACTATGAGCTCTCACTTAGTTTATGAGTCAAACCTTCCATCAAAATCAATCCTCAAGACCAACGTTTTGAAGGAAAATGCCATCTTCACAAGTATAACTTTTGCTAAAAATATTCAAACTCTTCCCACTACAACTCAAGTGGTGATACAAAATCCAAATGCTAGGAAGCTTTAGAATTCACCCTGCTGAGGACTATCTTCCCTGAAATACCCTTTCCTCCTAGGCTATACTTCTTATTTCACTTTCAAAACCCATCTCAAATGTTCCTCCTTTCTGCTCTTTCTAGGCAAAATTCACTAATCTCACCACCCCTTTTCCCCCCTCAATACTTTATGTTGTGCCCACTTGAATAGTGACACTTACCTTTAAGTATAATTATTCTTTTCTCTTATCTCACTCTTCTAGAGTATGAGTACATGCGTAAGGTACTCTTAACCTTTTTGAGAAGGTGGCAAGATGAAGAACCTACATTCTCATTTTTTTTTTCTTGATATTTGATTGGAAGAGTGCCAGAGCTGTTAGAGGGAGAAAGTCTGAGTTCGTGAGACACAGAAGACATTTTTAAAAAGAAGTCTAGCGCTGTTTTTCCTTTGTGAAATAATATATTCCTTTATTTATTTCTCCCTTGCCTTTGCTTTCCCTCATCCTTTTCTTTCTGTTTTTTACCAGTTATTTTTATCCTGTATCAAACATGCACCCTGATCTCTAACTAATTTGCAGTTACTCCTAGGCCTAAGGATAAAGAGATAAATAAGTCACTGTCCTGCCATCAAATAGCTCATAGTCTCATGGCCAAGACAGTTCAGGAAATAAAGAATTACAGCACATTGTATTATATCACATCATTTCATATATGACATATACTAGTTAACATAGTACAATCATTGTATTACATATTTTTACATATCATTTTAATCTACACTATGTACCATCTTATATACTACAAGGAAGATGTACCAATGCTTTAGTAGTCATTCTCTGGCTTCAGGAGAAGTCATATAGAAAATGTATTAGAAAATGAATGTCTTCATTGACAAAAGAAAGGAGATTTAGATTGACACATACTCAAAATCTCAGAATTTGTTAGCTTGTAAAGCAAACCCAGGCAGACATATGATAATCAAAGAAAATTTTCTGTGTCTACTTTTTTCATGGAAAAGCTATTTTTTTAGGCTTACCTGGGTGTTCCAGTTCCCACTGTAGAGATTGTACCCCACTAGCTCTGCATGACAGCGAACTGTGCCAACATCATCATCTGCCCACTATTCAGCTCTCCATCCAAATCAGACTGCAAGACACTAGCAAGCAGAGGCTGATTGTGTCACCCTTCTTCCTGGATGCTCAGCCTAGATTGCATTAGTCTCTTTCTCCACTACTTTGACTCCACATAAACCATGTGTCTTTCCATTACAAAATTAATTTGCAAAGCATTCAATAAACTCCTAATTATTTTATTTTCGTGGGATCTGATGTTGCAAATAACAGCAAATTATAAAACAGGGACAATTAGTGAATGGGCTAAGTTATTGATTACTGTGTTATTTTAATATCGCCAATAGCTGTTAATTATCAGGTCATAAAAGTACAAACTATAAGCTAGTTTATTTTAACATCCCTGTATCTCTAACTGTGCTTAGCATAAATTAGGTAACCAGTAAACGAGAATTAAATTCAGTTGAGCAAGGTTGAAGGATTAAATAAAGCAGGCATTATGCATTCTCTTTATATATCAGAAATGGATCAGAATTTAACCATGAAGGGAGCTGACATTCCCCTTGTGGTGTGCTGGTTAGTCCAGGAGCTATTGCTTATGGTATGATACACGCATACACTTCTGTTGGTTTTTTTCTGTGGCTGACTTGATAGAGGTCTGTGTGCATGGCCTATCCTTTTCAGCCCTCCTCTCCTGCGTTCCAGCTTACTTCATGCTACTGCCTATAAGAGTTTTCTGAAATGCAGATTAGATCACCTGTCCAAGATTCTGTTTACCTTCATACATTTTGTGATGGTTAATAGTGAGTGTCAACTTGATTGAAGGATCCAAACTTTTGATTCTGGGTGTCTCTGTGAGGGTGTTGCCAAAGCAGATTAACATTTGAGTCAGTGGGCTGGGAAAGGCAGACCCATGCCTAATCTGGGTGAGTACCATCTAATAAGCTGCCGGCATGGCTAAAATATAAAGCAGGCAGAAAAATGTGAAAAGGCTGGCCTGGCCTAGCCTCCCAGCCTACATCTTTCTCCCGTGCTGTGTGCTTCCTGTCCTTGAACATCGGACTTCAAGTTCTTCAGCTTTGGGGCTCGTACTGGCTTTCTTGCTCCTCAGCTTGCAGATGGGCTCTTTTGGGACCATGTGATCATGTGAGTTAATGCTACTTAATAAACTCTCCTTTATATATGATCCTATTAGTTCTATCCCTCTAGAAAACCCTAATACATGATTTAAGAAAATTGTAGTAAGAACACAACATGAGATCTACCCTTATAAGAAATCTTTAAGTGCACAGTACAGTTTTGTTAATTATAGGCATAATGTTTATAGCAGATAACTAGAATGTTTGTCTTACATAACTGAAGCCCTATACTCACTGAACACAACTCCCCACTTCTCTCTGGTCTCACAGCCACCATTTTGTTCTTTGTTTCTACGAGTTTTACTATTTTAGATATCTCAGAGAAGTGGAATCATGCAGTATTTGTCCACTTGTGACTGGATTATTTAACTTAGCGTAAGTAACTGTATTATTTTACTTAGCTTTACAGAGTTCATCCCTGTTATTGTATGCTGCAGAATTCCTTTTTTTTTTAAGGCTGAATAATATTTCATTGTGTGTGTGTGTGTGTGTGTGTGTATACATATATACATATATATGCAAATATGTATTTTTAAGGCTGAATAATATTTCATTGTGTGTGTGTATACACACACACATACACATGTATATACATTTAGGCTACTTCTTAACTATTGAGTAATGACTTGAATAACATATTGGCTTGAATAAATGCTGCATGGATATGGAAGTGTATATATCTCTTTCAGATCTTGATTTTAATTCTGTTGGCTAAATACCCAGAAGGGAGATTGCTAGGCCACATGGTAATTCCTTGTTTAATTTGTTGATGAAACTTCACACTATTTTCCACAGCAACTACACCATTTTACATTCCTAGCAGTGTACAAGGTTCCAATTTCTCTACATTTGTGCCAACATTTATCTTTTTTTTTCTGATAATAGACATTCTAATAGTTGACATTTTATTGTAGTTCTGATTACATTCTCTGATGATTAATGATAGTGAGCATGTTTTCATATACCTGTTGGCCATTTGTATGTCATCTTTGGAGAAATGTCTACTCAACTCCTTTGCCCATTTAAAAATCATTATTTATTTATTTATTTTTTGCTATTGAGTTGAGTTTCTTATATATTTTGGATATAAACAGCTTATCAGACCTTTGGTTTGCAAATATTTTCTCCCATTTTGTATGTTGCCTTTTTGCTCTGTTGATTGTTTCTTTTGCTGTGCAAAAGATTTTAGTTCAGACTCACTTATTTTATTTTGCCTTTGTTGCTTGTGCTTTTGGTGTCACATCCAAAAAATTATTGCCCAGTTCCGGTGATGAAGCTTTTCCCCTTCGTGTTTTCTTTTAGGCGTTTTATAGCTTCAGGTCTTAGGATTCGACCTTTAATGCACTTTTAGTTGATTTTATGGTCTCACTGCTGCCCAGGACTAAGCCCCTCTCCTCAGACATAAGCACACTCTACACCTGCGTGGCTATGCAGCCCTCAAATATACCTTGGGTTTTCTCAATCCTCCATTGATGCACATGCTGTACCATGTTCCAGGAAGATGTCTGTTCACCACTTCTTTATTTGTTAACATTGTTTTTTCTTTTATAAAGCCCAGCTCAGACCTGACCAGCCCATGGAGGCTTTCTCTGAAAGCCCTTAGCTTGATTAGGGAATCACTCTTCCCTTTTGCATAGCCTGTGTTTTCTCTATTGTATTACTTACCACACTAGAGGGAATTGGTCATGTGCCTGCTATTTTCTTCAGTTCAACTCTGAGTTACATGAGGATAAAGATAATTTCCTTGTTCTTGGCTACATTCTTGTTTCTAATCATAGGTCCTAGCATCTACTAGTTGCTTAACAAATAGGAAGGAAGGAAGAAGAAAGGAAGAAAGGAAAGGAGAAAGAGAGAACATAAAGGGACAGTTATCACCAAATGGCAGCGGAAGACCAATTGGCGATATGACCATCCTAGAGGAAAGAAAATGGGCATAGGGATTGCGACAGTCTGAATTTTTGTTTCCCCCTCAAAATCCTGTGGTGAAACCTAATCCCCAGTGTGATGGTATTTGGAAGTGGGGCTTCTGGGAGGCGATTAGATCATTAAGGTGGAGCCCTCATAAATGAGATTAATGTATTTATTCATGGTCCCAAGTTCAGCGAGAATTATTTTATGCATAAGCTCTTCAGAAAGAATTTGCAACAGCTGCCCACTATCTGACTTTGAGGGATCAAGGATGTGTGGCCACTCAGCTACTCCATAAACATTCTAGGGAGCTAAATAAGAATTGTCTGTTCTCCCTGGAAGCCAGTGGGTTGCTTTTGTTTGTTGCGTCTCTGCTGCCATGACTCCCAGATGACACCCCATCTGCATAAATGCTGCCGCAAACAGAGATAGAGCTGCCAGGTGGATTTTTTCAACCCGAAGAACCTCAGCAAACCAACAGCTGACAATGACTGAGAGTGGGCCCCAAATGCAGGGGAAGGAATGTGGATTTGTCTCAATCTGCCTTGTCTGAAGGGAAATGATAAGGAAGGAGTTATAACAGACTGGCAATAGCTCAAGTATTTGGCACCAAAGGCTGCTTCCAAAGACTCATTTTCAAAGATGGGTCTGTACCCCTGCAGAAGTGCTCATGTTCTCATAAAATGCTATGTTTGTCTTTTCTCTCTTTCTTTCTTTTACTCTTTAAAAAAAAATTCTGGTCTTTCAGTAAAAAGAATTCAGAGAAGGGCCAGGTCTCAGGCATTAGGTAAAGACTGAAAAAGAAAAAAACCAAGGATGTGGAGCAAGCGCCCCTCTGGAGAGATGGCAGGTCTGTCTGGAAGGGGTTCTTCTGCCCTCAGGGACCTTCTCTTTATGCCAGCAATGCCAGGCCCACTGAGTTCTTCATGCTTACCATGGTGTTGACCTGATGCCTGAATTCCTCATCAATTTGTCTAAATGGCTTTCCATCTCTTTTCTTCTCTTGACTATGTCCTGGGGAAGAGATGCTCTTTGGGCTTTTCTTTCTACTTTATAATTACCTGCTGACAAAAGAGTATAACTGTACATTCTTGCCTGGCTCCTTCAAAGTCATGTCTACCTTCCTCTCATGCTCTTAACATTTTATTCATTCATTTCTTCATTTCTTCTGTGTCAGTCTCCACATGTTCCCTGGCCCTTCAGCTTGCATGGGTCCCATTGTTTGTCACCATAAAGGTGCTTAGAATTGGCTTATAGACCTATTCTACAGATGGTGGGATCTCAGTTGTCCTGTGAAGACTCCAGGGATTCAGGCCTGTGAGCTTTGGTTTTACATTGACACCTCTGGCCCTGGTTCAGGTGTCTCTTATTCTCCATCTCCTCACTTCTTCCACCACCATTCATCAATGATTGGCAAACATCTCCTTTTAATTTATTTTCCCCAAACTCACAGATAAGAACTGGGGATAGCAGTCTTTTACTGACAATCCAACATCAGAATATATGCATGTAAAAGTATGTAGCTTTACAGCTGAGCATGGAAATTATTTCAACTCAGCCTGTGTTCTTATCATTCCTCTTCCTCCCTCCCTCTTTTCTAATACTTTAAACTTCCCTCTTCAATATTCTGGCTTATTTCCTGGGTAAAACGGTTTAGCTGTTTTGTCCTAGCCCTGGGCAGTGCCACTTTTAAATAACAAAATAACCCATGCAAGATTTTTGCTACTTAAAAGCCATTCTCTTCCTTAAGTACAATTTAGTCACTAGCTCTTAGGCTAACAGCTTTCTGTATTGTACATTCACTCAGTCAACAAATGGCCCTAGTGACTATGGAGGTGAAAAAGGAAAAAGTCCCACTTTTCTCCTGCAGTTTAATGCTTTACATTACAGCTTCTTTCAAGTCTTGAGAGGAGGTGTCACATTTCACTTGTTTTTATATTGCTGGTGCCTAGTATCATACCTAGTACATATTGACAATATGCAGTAAATGTCTTATGGCAAAATGGTTTCAGGTATTGTCATTAGGCATTTTTTACAGGTGGGAAGATGGGACTCAGAAAACTTATGCTGTGAGGTCTTAATCATAGAGTACATGGCAGATATATGTCTTGAAATACCCAAATGTTCAGACACCAGATACCAAACATTTTCTTCTCTACCATATTGGTTGCATGTTTCCCATGAATAATAATTTATTTTTTCAAGATTTTACACATAAGCAAAATTGTTCCTTTCAGGCTGGTTACCCATACCCACAGGTGTATCCCCCACTGCATTTGTGTGAGGATGGGTGGTGGGCAAGGGTTGAGGGAGGTCACATGCAGAGCCCATTCTTGGCCCTCACTCAGGTACCAGTTGTGCCAGCGCATCTACGGCTGACTGCTGAAGAAGCCACTGTAAAGCAGTTCAGAGAGTTTCTGGGCTCTTTCTTATACAGCCAGCCCGTGAAGGCACAAACTGGGTCATAGCAACAGAAAATGACTATCCTAAAAGAAAAAGAAAAAATGGGCATAAGGGATTGCTAGTCTGAATGTTTGTGTCCTCTTAAAATTTGTATGTTGAACCCTAATCTCTAATGTGATGGTATTTGGAAGTGGGACCTCTGGGAAGGGATTAGATCATTAAGGTGAAGCCCTCATAAAAGGGATTAGTGCTCTTATAAAAGAGGTGCCAAAGAACGTCTCCATCCACACTACTATGTGAGGACTCAGGGAGAAAGTGTCATTTCTAGGAACCAGAAAGTGGGTCTTCACCAGACACCAAGTCTTCTGGTACCTTGATCTTGAATTTACTAGCCTCCAGAACTGTAAGAAATAAATTTCTGTTGTTTATAAGCTATCTTGTTTATGGTATTTTGTTAAGCAACCCAAACTGAGACAAGAATGTTGCCTAGGTTATCATTTTCTATTGTTATGTGACAAATCACCACAAATGTAACAGCTAAGAATATAACACAATTATCTCATAGTTTCTGTGGATGAGAAATCTAGGCAAAGACTTAGCTATTTCTCTGCTCAAGGTCTAGATCTTAAGCCAACAGCTTTTTGTACCATATAGTCACTCAGTAAACAAAGACTGGCTACCCTTGGGTGATATCCTAGGCCCTACTGGCTACAGAGGTGTGAAGGGAAAGATTCCCACTCTGCAATCAAATGTTGGCTGGGCTGTGTTTTCACCTGAAAGTTTGACTGTAGAAGAATCCATGTCCAACCTCACTCAGGTTGTTGGCAGTATTCGTTTATTTGTGGCTGTCTGACTGAGGGTCCTAACATTGTGGTGGCTGTCGGCATATTTAAATTTCTTCTTTCTGGATTATTTTAACCTCCATTTTAATGAAAACAATATAAAAATATTCCTTGAATATAGATAGCAAAAATTACTCAAATATCATATAGGCATCAATTTTGAAGTAGGTATTTTACTATTAAATTCAATCTCAATAAGAATTTTGGGAATATTTCCTGTGGAAATAATGATAACAATAGAATAGAGATGAGTTGATATTTTTATTTTCTTTAGTATGTGAACCCATAAATGGAACTGAATTTAGGAGAACTGCTTGGGCTAAATTAGAAAGCCCCAGGTCTTCAGTAGGTGCCACTTTATGACTTCATGTACTTCCTCAACAATATCCTCCTCTCCTACAATCTTTAAGTCTCCTCTTTCCCCCATTTATGGGGCTTCAACTGATCTGCATCATTCACCAAGTCTCTTGTATGACCTGAATTAATTATTTGAAAAGTCCTGAAGACTTTGTTGGGAACTAGGTCCCAAGCATTCCAACTCTTAAAGGCTCAATTCAGCTCAATGCATGCTTACTTGGAATTGGGTATATCAGAATTCCAGAAACTTAATGCAATGTCTAAGGTGAAAAGGTTGTATTTAAATAGCTATCAATAGTTTGCTCTTTTCTGGAGTAGAGATGTGGGCTTGCTTGAGGAGGAGCAGACTGTGCCTTTGGCTCCTGTTTGCAGAGGGACTTCACTGTAGGCTCTTACAGTCATCTAGGTCATGAGTCAACAAACTTTCTATAAAGGACCAGATAGCAAATATGTTATGTTAGGCTTTGCAGGCCAGGTGGCCTCTGTCATAGCTACTCAGCACTTCATTATATCATGAAGGTAGACCTAGACAATACGTAAATGAATGAGTGTGGCTATTACTATAACAAAACTTTATGGACACTGAAATTTGAATTTTACATGATTTTCATAGGTCATGAAATTTTATTTTCTTTTTTAACCTTTGTTCAATGACTTAAAAATGCTTAAACTGTTCTTGGCTTGTGGACCATAAAAAATTCGGCAGCAGGCTGGATTTAGCCCCTGGGGCATAGTTAGGCAACTTCTGTTACAAATATAAAGCAAGCACCTACTCTTGTTTCTTCAGGGGAAAAAAAATCTCTTCGCCATCCCTTTGAAAGTCATTTGGAGCTGCAGTCAGAGTTGCAGGGATCTCTCGAGAGGTGGGGAGAAGAGAACTGTCTCTGAGGTTGGGCTTTCAAAATAACCACTTGCTGTATTTGGAGGAAGCAGCCAAAAGAAGAGCCTAATAGACTCCCAGTCCATTACAGCCCCACGGAGGACAGCTGGGCCCAGCTAACCTAGGATTGCAGTGATCTCATGGGCAGGTGAGGGGGCCATATTGGAAGATTAGAAAGGGTAACAGCTGCCCCTGTAGTGAAATAATCTCAGTAGAGCAAGGGGTGACCTGTAAAAGAACAGATGGCTGCTTGGAGATATATGCCTGATTTACACAGAAGGAGACAACCAAGAGAGATTTGTGGAACATTTTAAAGTGTTCTGAAGATCCCCAGGGATACTTTGTGAAGTGTGGAAAAATAATGAATTTTTTTTGAGTAGCTTGAGGAATAAAGCACCTATAATTTGGATGCACAAAGAAGTGTAGGGTCTGACTTCTGAGGTCTGAGAAGTTCATTATCATAAACGCTTGTGGTTGCCAAGCAACATCCATATCACTATTCTTCATTCTGTTTTTTATTTTAAACTTTCTACTTTGAAAAAATTTAAACTCTTCAGAAATGTTGTGAAATAATCAAAAAAACTCCCATATTCCCTTCATTCAGATTCCTCAATTGTTAACATTTTTACACTTTTTTCCCCCTAGCATTCTGTTTTACACATATCCAATTGCATAGATACTACTGTTCTGATCAATTTGCAAATAAGTTACATCCATTTGTATTTCTTAAAAACAAGGATATTCTCCTGCATAACACCTGTACTACGGTCAAAATTAGGATGTTAGCATTGACCCAATATTGGTCCCTGATGCATACACCCAACTGCAATTTCTCCTGTCCCCATAATGTCCTTTTTATGTCCTGGATTCGATCCAGTAACATGTATTCATATAATTGCCATGTCTTTTTACTCTCCTTTAATCTGAAACAATTCTTGAACTTTTTCCTTCTCTTTTATGACTGACATCTTTAAACAAAGCAGAAGAGTTACTTAGTGGAATGTTCCTCAGTGTAGGTTTGTATGATGATTCAAGATCTGTGAGTTTTTAATAGTAATATCTGCCAAATATTCTTCTCATGGCATCATATTTTTAAGTACTAAATGCTAGTTTGTACCATTACTGGAGATACTAACATTTATCACTTGGTTAAAAGGTTTCTATAAGGTTTCTCTGCTATGAGGTTAGCTAATAAGTTTTATACTCATCAATTAATGATTAATAAGATTGTATTTTGTGGATAAATTTACTGTAAGCTGGAGCTTTCCTTTCTATCCCATGTATTTATATTGGTATAGTTGAATGGATTTCTTTTTAACTTAATGGGTTATAGCCTGTAAATATCATTCCTCATTTTGATGCTCAAATTGTCCTAGACTTGACCAGTGGTGCCTTTCAAACTGGCTCCAGTGGCCTTTCCACCTGCTATCATCATTTATTCAGAAATTCCTTGGTTTATCAGACAACAAAACATTCCAGGTGCATTGTATTAGTCTGTTCTCACACTTCTATAAAGAAATACCCAAGACTGGGTAATTTATAAAGAAAAGAGGTTTAATTAGCTCCAGTTCTGCAGGCTATACAGGAAGCATGAGGCTGGCATTTGCTCAGCTTCTGGTGAGGCCTCAGGAAATTACGGTAGAAGGCAAAGGGGGAGCCAGCACTTTACATGGCCGGAGCAGGAGGAACAGAAGTGGGGAGGTGCTACACACTTCTGAGCTGAAAGATACTGTGAGAATTCTATCACTATACAGTACCAAGAGGGGATGGTGCTAAACCATTAACGAGAATTCCACCCCATGATCCAATCACCTCCCACTAGGCCCACCTCCAACACTGGGGATACAATTGAACATGAGATTTGGGGGGGGGTCACAGATCCAAACAATATCACTTATCTTAATAAATGACTTTCCTTCAGCTCTGGAGCAATCAATATTCTTAGAGTTCCTAGTCTCTTTAGTAGACAGGCGTATATAGAAACCAAGAAACCAAGAACGAAGACTGCCCATTGGGTGAGGGGGCCGATGTTTCTATGTCCTTTTATTAAGCAGATCTAGAATACCCACACACAGATCACATCCACACACATACACACACACACACAGGGATACGGATACAGATATGCAGTCACATACACAGACATACAGACACACAGCACACATAGACACACGTGCAGACACACATAGGTACAGACTCACACACACAGATACATAGAGCCACAGACGTGCACAGACACATACACACAGATGTGCATATTCACAGACACACAGATACATATACCATACATCTGTATCTATATCCATACCTACTTATTTGTAGAAATTTAATACCATGTCTTTACCTTACCACCTTCAATTTCAATCTATATCCCACCATGGGATTTATTCCAGTTTTAGCCCCCTCTATATTTGTGAGTCCTTTTTCTATCAGTGACAATCTGAACTTGTAAAATTTTCAATGTATTTAATCATTTTAAAAATCCCTCCTGTACATAGCCCATCTCGTGGCTGTGGTGATCTGTCTGTCCCTAAGATACCAGACCCAACCACCACATTGTCAAATTTAGGTCCCCAAGAAGTGAGAAGATGATGGGGTGATGGAAAAAGTGACAAGGTACAGGGAATGGAAGAGATCTTGGCCCTGAACATTCTGTTCTTTCACATATTTCGGGCAAAACCTGAGCCCTGATGAGGAAGAAAGTGACAACAGGAAGAAGAAAAGCCAGCTACGCTTTTCTGCTAGGCAAGTTAGGCAAAATATCAACCCTGATGAAAGGGAACAGAGAGAAGGAGCAGATGAAGGAATGAAGACAAAAGCTCCATGTCTTCCTCCCAATGGTGGCAGAAAATTCGAACACTTCTAACCCCCTTCTTTCTTGCTCTCCACTACTATGGTCAACTTCCTAAACTCCCTTGCCACTGGGGGTGACTGTGGGATCCAGTTGTGGTCACTGTAGCAACATGATCAGACATTTCTGAAAGGTTTTTCCTTTTTGAGAAGTGAGGTTCTATCGGTTCTTTTCCTTTTCTCCCTACCTAAAGGCACAGGAGCCATCTTACACCCATGGTGGAACACGCAATAGAGAAAAAAATGAAGAGAATCTTAAAAATGTAGTTCTAATAACTTCAGGTGACTGAGTTAATGCTAGCAGGCACATACCTCTTGTTAGGTGGAGAAAGTAAACCCCTATTAACGTAACTACTGAAAGTCTAGTAGTTACCGGATTAAACCCCAGTTTGAATGGTAAGCCTGTGTACTGCAGTGGAAGGTGACACATCTCTAGCTCCAGGCATAGATCTGATTAGTCTAAGGGTAGATCCCCTTCACTTTCCGGTAATTGACTTGGGAGGTGGACCAATTCTTGAAATGATATGAGAGAAGTTGGCCATGGGAGGAATAAGCATTTCCTCTGCAGGCTGTTAAGTGTGAGTATAAGGCTCACAATTGCTATGGTCACATAGCTATCTGTCTGAAAAGGAAGAGGACACATAGAGGGGATCCTGAGCCAGATCTGTAGCATTAAATCAGAGGTAGAGCCTGTTCTGTCTTTTGACCCTTGATTATTTGAATCAGTACATTTTCTTTTTAATGAAGCCAATTTGAATCAGGCTTTCTGCTACTTGCTGATGAAAGCAACGCAACTGATAAACACAGGTAACAGTAATGCATCAGACTCAGTTCTTAGGAGCTGGAATACAGAGATAAGTAAGTCGAATGAAATCAAATTAAACATTATCATAAATTATATGATAAGGAAGACACAAGACACAGTATGAGCTCAGAGGAAGTCTGCATGAAGTGTTGCCTTAACTAGCTAGAAGTTTGCTGTACATTGGCATCACAGAAGAAAGAGGAGCCATTACAGACAAAGAATTCAGTACAAAGACATGGAATGCCAAAAGCTCAAGGAGGGTTGTGTTAGACATGTTAATGTTAGAATAAAAAGTATGAGTCATTATTAATTTAATAAAGATACATATGTTGGTCATATATGGATGCTATAAAGATATCTCTGCTGACTGTATGGGGATAAATATGTCTAGAGGTGATGAGGAATTGAAGATAAAAGGCTAAATTCTTCCAGGGCAGAATGATTTCAAAGTTATAAATTCATTCCGCTGAAATGCCTCTTCTTGTGAGAATGAATTGCAGTGTGCACCCTACTTCTCTGAAGAGTATACCGAGTTTGATTCATGAAGCTGAATAATTTTCTTCCTTTTACTGACAACACTGTGTATTAGACATGATAGCAGAGGCCAGGAAGCTGTTCGTCTCAAGACCTGAGGCTGTTTACTCCTCTAATCCAAGATGGCAGATATGCCTACATATGAGTTGTCTTCAACTCAGTTGTTATATACAATCTCCTGAGGCAAAGTTCAATCATTCTCTGAAATAGCAGCATCTCTGCACTGTGAATTCTTTCTGCCACTCCAGAATTTGTCTCTTCCCAGTGACACAAATTGGTGCAGTTTTGATTTGATGTTGTTGGCACTTGCATCTTTTGGGGAGGGGCAATAGGAATCTGTCTCCTTAGTGATCTCTATAAAAACCTAGAGCACCAGTCACATCACTATATTGCTTACCCAATTTTAAAGAAAATTTAGCCTGTATCATTTTAATTAATTAAAATCCAACAAGAGGAGAAGACCTAATAAAAAAAGAAAAGAGGTAAATATTGGAAAGGAAGCCATGAAGTAATCATTATTTTAGATTATAGGATATATCTACAAAATCAGAAAGAATTAACAAAATAATATTGAAATAGAGAAGGCAATTTAGAAAGTGATCTGTGTACAAGATAAGTAGAGTAAGAACAATTATGTATCAGCATTAAGAAGCTATAACATTTAATGATATACTGTACATCAAACGAAACAACCAAAATAAAATTATTGATGAAGAGATCTAGACCATCCAGCAACCTTCCCTTCCTTCAGACAGCCAAATGTCATTGTCAACTGAACTGAATTGGGCATGAAGCCTAACAATTATTTAGCACACAGTATAACTCTTTTTGTTGCCAAGTACTCTTAGAACTTGTATCATGATTCTCCGAGCAATCTTTATGATATATACTACAAGCCCTGCTATGGCTTGAATGTGTCCTCCAAAGTTGGAACTTAATCTCCAAGTTGTTGCAAACTTAATCTCCAATGCAATAGTGTTGGGGGGTAGAGCCTACTGAGAGGTGGTTAGGATATGAGGTCTCTGCCCTCATGAATAGATTGATGTTATTATTGCAGGAGTGGGTTTGTTATGGTGCCTGTAGGTGTGTTGTGAAAGTGAGTCCAGCCCCTTCTTGCTTTCTGGGTCTTTCAAGGAAGCTCTTACCATTTAACCATCTACCATGAGACAGTACACCAAAAAAGTCCTCACCAGATGCTAGACCCTCAATTATGGACATCTCAGCCTCCGGAAACATGAGGAATAAATGGATTTTCTTTATAAAGTATCTAGTCCTTTATTCTGTTATAGCAACAAAAAATGGATTAAGGCAACCCCATTTTTGCAGAGAAAATGAGACACAAGAGAGACTCAAGATCATACAGCTAGTAAATGGCACAGTGAAATTAAAATCCTTTCTGCCTAACTCCAAAATTCATAGCTTTTTTTCCACCATAATATGCTCTAGATTAATATTCTGTTATCAAATTATCTCCTTAAGTGAAAGATGTTCCTTTTTATGAGAAAACTCAAACTGCTATCTTCCACCCTGGCTCTTTCATATTTATAGGGCAACATTTTTAATATTTGGCCTCCATGCAGTTTTTTCTCTTGTCCCATAGGTGAAATCCTCCTATCCAAAGCCAACTGCCTATATCTAGTTTGATTTAGAATAGCTGATACTTATAGGCTGGGTGTGGTGGCTGATACCTGTAATCCCAGCACTTTGGAAGTCCGAAATGCGAGGATCACTTGAGATCAGAGTTTGAGACCAGCCTGGCCAACATGGTAAAACCTCATCTCTACTAAAAATACAAAAAATTACCCAGGTGTGGTAGTGCACACCTGGAATCCCAGCTACTCTAATCGGGAGGCTGAGGCACAAGAATTGCTTGAACCTGGGAGGTGGAGGTTGTAGTGAGCCTAGATCAGGCCACTACACTTCAGCCGGGATGACAGAGCAAGATGCAAGACTCTGTCTCAAAAAAAAAAAAAAAAAAAAAAAAGAAGAAGAAGAAGAAGAATAGCTAATACATATATAGGGAAAATAAAAATGTAGCCATATTACTTTAAAATTAGTTCCTTTGTTTTAAAAGTTAAATGTAGAGAATTTGTGGCATTTTGTCTTGGTTGTTCAAATTAAAACTTGAAAGAGGCAGAGGAGGAATTGTGGAGGTCCTGTTCATTGGATTAAGTGTCCTCACTAAAGTGAAGTTCTCATAGAGCATTCCCCAACTGTGAATTTCCAAATGTTATGGCCTTATTAATCAATGCCATCATTCCACATCAAGAGTCCAAATGCTTCCTTCCTGCTTTGACTCTAATAAAAATTTTCTCCAGGAATAGGATCTTTCCATTATCCTTCCTTTTGAAGAATGTGTCTATGTATAACTGGCAAGAGAACATGGGGGAGTTTTTCTGAAACTTTGTGGCTCCTGCCTAAAATAACTCATTCAAAATGTTTTGGGAAATTATTCTACAGAGATTTTTTTAAATGGAGAAATATTATAAAGTCCAAAAATTGCCTTGGTTTGGGGATACTGGTTTTTAAAATGATCTCATTATTCCTTCTTTTGTTGATTAGTATTTCATGCTTGGTGGGTTAAGAATAAAAGAGCTGGAAATACCATTGTTTTAGTCCATTTTGTGCTGCTATAACAAAATACATGAGTTAGGGTAATTTATAAAGAAAAGGAATTCTTCATGATTCTGGAGACTGGGAAGTCCAAGATTGAGGGGCTGCATCTGATGAGGGCTGTCTTATTGCATTAGAACATGATGGAAGGCATAACACAGTGAGTGAACTCGTGCAAGAACAGGAGGTCTGAACTTATTTTTATAGCAAAACTATTTTGGTGATAATGGACCCATTTTCACAGTAACAACATTACTCCATTCGTGAGGGCAGATTTTCATGAACTAATACCTCTTAGAGGTCTCACCCTGAAACACTGTTACATTTGGGCTACTTTCCAACATACCAATTTTACAGAACATATTCAAACCATAACAACCATTAATGGGTATACATTGGTGAGGTTTCTGATATAAACAGCAAATATGATATGTGTATTAGCCTATTGTTATGTTGCTATAAAGAACTGCCCGAGACTGGGTAATTTATAAAGGTGAGAGGTTTAATTGACTCACAGTTCAGGCTGGTTTAAAGGCCTCAGGAAACTTACAATCATGATGTCCTTCTACACGTAATGGCAGGAAGAAGTGCTAAGCAACAGGGGAAAAATATCCTTATAAAACTATCAAATCTCATAAGTACTCACTCATTATCATGAGAACAGCAGCATGGGGGTAACTACCCCCATGATTCAATTACCTCCGCACCAGGTTCCTCCCACAATGTGTGGAAATTATGGAAACTACAATTTAAGGTGAGATTGGGGTGAGTACACAGACAAACTGTATTAATATGATATAGTAGAAAGAACATGGGCTTTGAATTGTATATAATCTCATTCAGTATCTGGGTCTCTCACTTAAGAAGTGCACAAAACAGTTACATAGATGGTTTGGATTGGAAATGGTATATAGTCAGAAAAAATAATTTTTCCATTAGGTTTGCAATTCAACGCTTCCCATGCTTTTATTTCTGCCTTGAAGATCTTCCCCTTCTTATATATATGCTCAGATAATGTTTACTTAGACTTTTAAAGCTAGTTCCATATTTACTTCCCCTGTGATGACTTCTTTGACCATTTCTTTCCCCTAGGAAGAGTAGGTATTCTCTCTCTGACTTCCAGATTACTTCACACTATTATAAATACCACACTAAACTGGAATAATTTATTTTTCTAGGTGTATCCCTGGTTAGACTCTGCCAAGATCGGTCTTCATATCCACAATGCCCAGCCTAGTGCCTGATATCCTATACATGTTCAAAAGTGTTTGTTTTGATATACTGGGCCTATATAAATTGAGTAATTTTCAGAATAAATTTACTATTGCCTGCATTTTCTGGATAATTTTGCCAATTAGTCATTGGTGATTGAATTACAGAGTCAAATGCTAGAATACCAGACCTGACTCATCCAGCTAATCACTTGTGTTCCATCTTTATAGTTATCATTGTGTCCACCTACCCCCTCTATTAGTATTAATATTTTCTTATGTTGAGAAAATAACATAAAAACTTTAAAACGAGAACAACTGTAAAAACAGAATTACTTTACATTCATTCCCAGCACTTATGTGACATCAAGTGCTTGAGATAATTATCTTCTAGTGCACATTACAATAATTTATAACTGCTAAAATGTTTAGAAGTTTGTCCATGTAGTACCCATAAACATTTTACATGTTGCCAGTGAAACACACAGTGTTTCTCAAAGAAACACTTAGCGTTGGGTCTTTCTTACTTACTAGTGAGGACTTTACGTGTTCAGAGAAGTAAATATCTAACCTGTGGTCTCATAGGTACAGGGCCTGGACAAAAATCTTGGTCTTCTTAGCTGGCCTTCAATGACAGTTTTCTGAATTAAGCCAAATATGTACATTTCCTTGGTGCTCCAGCACTTTGAACAGCCTTTGTTACTGCTTCAGGCTTTTGTGGGTAGGGTGAAAGCAAGACACTACACAGCTCCCTGCCTGTGCCCTAGCAACCAAGCACAACACAGAGGGCCGGCCCGGCAATCTGCCCAGCAGACACTGATTGCATACCTGGTGGTGAGACACAATGGTATTTGCAGTGTGGTTGGCATTTATAGTGATAGGCAATGAAGGCTGCATCCTGTGCCTTCAGGCCAATTTGCTGGTTTTGAGACTAGAGGCAATAACTTTCCACTGGTGTAATGATAACTTGTCTCTTGCAGCTGGATCATGTTAGGAGAGTAGGAATTTTATTTTTGGTTCCTTTTCAATAGTGCCTTGTAATAATATGGTAGTATTTTCTCAAGATATTTCTTGCCAGTTGCACACATGTATGGCCTCCTGAAGTCCTGAGCATTGATTGGCATCAAAGAATGGGAATGGTACCTATTTTTGGAGACCAGTCCCCATTCTATAGGTGAAGGGAATATAACTTACACATATCCAAGAAGCATTTATTACATACCTGTTATTATTTGTTAAATTGAAATGACTATTGTATATAAGCCATTCTACCATGTCTTGGACATACAAAGATATATAACATAAATGAGATTCAAGGGGCACTCAGACCAGTGGAGGTGACAGACATTTAAGCTAATAACCGTAATGCAACAAGATGAGTTGTCTAATGTACCTAGTACTATGGGAACACAAAGGAAGGAGCTGTTAATTCCTCCTAGAGATTAAAATGAAAGCTGAATTTATGCTGGACATTACATCCAGGAAAATGCATTATAGCAAGTTGGTGAGGGCTCTTGTTCTGCTGCCTCATGAATCTGTGGTCAAGTTCCCACTTTGCTAATTACTCCTTTTGTAGTTTTAGGCAAGTCACAAAGCATTCCAGATCTGTTTGCATATAAAATGGAGAGAGAGTTCATGCCATATATATGTATATAAAGTGAGAACAAAATGAAATACTCATTATAAAGTGCTTAGCATTTTTTCTGGCATCTAATATGTGTTTAATAAATATTAGCTCTGGTTGTCATTCTTATCATTATTGTTATTATGTGATGATGATGTAGGTTGCCTTGCAGGCAGACTTATGATGTGGTATTATCATTAGCCTCAGAATATGCTGGCTATGAATCCATTCCTGAGTTTGACTACCTATGTGTTCTTGAGCAGAGTCGTCACTATTCTGAAGTGATTTACATTACATGACCAAGATGGAGAAGTAAGCCACTTACCATCATCTCCTAAGTTGCCTCCTAAAAACAAATCTTTTGAACAAGGTTGGGTATTTCCAGAATTTTGGTTTTAGAATATCTCATTAAGCTTTCAGAGGCATTGCTCATTAGGTTTCAGATGTAACATGTGTTTGGAGAAATAACACCATATGATTGTGGCACATTGCATTTTCTGGTATATGAGCCAAATATGGACTAGTTGCACAATCTCAAGATGCATGTAAGGCTCAGAAATTATGTTCTAATGAAGCAGGAAAAATGGACAGATGTTGAGATAATGTCCAGGAAATGAGAAAAGTTATGTTTGAAGAAAATAGTTCCAGGCAGGGAAATGCTCAGTTAACGGAACTCCAGTGTAATGGATGTTGTACAGGAGGGAGATGTGGAGTGGTGGAAGTGCACTGTGTGTTGCGGGAGCACAAAAGTGAATTCTTCATCCTCTCTGGGGTGGTGGGAAGGTGAGCTTGTCAGAGCCATAAAAGATGAATCAGTCAGCCAGTGGAGCAGATGAGAAAGTATAGTCCAGGCAAAGGGAAGAGAATTGCAGCTACCTAGAAGAACTGGCATATGGTTTGGGAATAGTGACATGTGACTAATTTGGTGTATCTGGGGAGAAGTGTCAGACTAGCCTGGAGAGATTGATTGGAGTCAGATTGCAGAAAGGAAGACACTGAAAAATTACTCTTAGTTGAGTCCCCTTGATGTGCTCTTCTACTCCCACCGTATTACTCTCACTACATAACTGAAGTGGTCAGTAATGAATGCCAAGTGTGTGCTATGCATCATACAAAGTGGTTTACATATTTAATCTCTTCACAAAAATGGAAAAATTGATATTTTAACTAGAAGCAAATTTGATTGACAGTAATATTGGCATTTACTTGCTTCCAAATAACAGAGGCACAAACAAGACATAAATTTGTTTTTCTTTTATGTACAGCTCAGGCATTAAGAATTATCCTGGTGGCTCTGGTCTAAGAGAGTTTTCCAGTACCTAGCTGCTTCTATTTTTTTACCGTTTATCTTAATAGCCCAAATTTGGCTTCTCTGGTTCTAGATATCTTGTCTGTATTCTTGTCAGTGGCAGGGAGGAAGAGATGAAAGAAAGAGAGTCATGGGAGCATACTAGATGTGTTCTAAGAAAGCTTTCTGTAAGCTTCCTCACAGTGTTTTTGCTAGCATCTTGTCCAGAAATTAGTCACATGGCTGCACGTAGTTGCAGAAGATACTGGAACATGCAATATTTATTATGGGTAGCCATGCGCTCAGCTAGTAATGGGAGTTCTTTCACTGTGGAAAAGGGGTGAAAGAATAGCTGTGTCTATGAAAGGTGGATTTTTATGCAATTTTCCAGATAAGGAAACTGAGGATTAGAGAAGGAAGGTAACTTATCCATGGTGACACAGTTGACGAATGCCTAAGATTTCAACTGATGCCAGGTCTAGTGGTTCTAAGCACAGGACTTGCTCTCCAAAACTATTCATATGTCTTAGTTTGGGGTTCCTCCCAAAAGCAGAGCCTAAGACAAGTACTTATGTGAGAATATTTGAAAGGGAATCATAGAATTACCAACAATTTCAGTTTTCTGACAACTGAAGGGGATCCTAGGATGTAGGACTTTCAGTTTTAAAACTGGCGTGTTCTGGAAAACTGTCCTGAGGATGAGATAATCTGGAAGCAGGGGATAAGCACCAGGCAAAAAAATAAATAAATGAAAAGGCATCAAGAGGGTTAATTAGGAAGCAATGGGACTCCATCTCATTGGGGCCTCTGTGAATCATGCAGGATGCCCTTTAGAACCGTTCTTCTGAAATATGGGTGCCTGAAGCATATACCCAGTAGGTCCTTTCATCATGAGCTGCGGATTGGTACTAGAGGCTTTGACTCCAGAAGTAATTCTGGGCTCTGTCTGCCTGCACCATCCAACTTGGGATGAGTCAAGAAAGCTCTGGGGCAAAGCTTAGAAAGATAAATTGCAGCCTTGGATGAGGGGTCTTGGCCTTATCAGGTGAGTGGGAATGGCCTACCATAGGGAGAACTCCAATTACAGGTGAGTTGAGGGAATAAAGTGAGTATCAGAGAAATCTGCTGCATCTTATTTAAGAACTTTAAAATTTCAGATATTATTCGCAGGGTAGTGATTTTTCAACTGTGCTTCTTTAATTCTCTGAATGTTCCAAGAGCTTTTTCTGGACCAAATTTTCATGTTCTCTCTTTCTCTCTCTCTCTCTCTCTCCTCCCCCGCACTCTCTCTCTCTCTGTGTGTATGTGCGTGTTTATATTGCAGGAGTGCTCGTTGTTTTGATTCTTTAACTTAAGACAGAGTGGTTCTAATTTTATCTTTTACATATTATCACTTGAATAAAAGTTTCCACAGTTTAAAAAGTTTGTAAAGCACTGCATTGGTTAATAGGCAGTTACTGCAGTACTTATGCCGAAGAATAAATTATCACATAATGCTCGAGACATCCCATTCTGTCTGTGGCCTGGGAAATGTGTAGGAAGATCATGCCCATTGGCAAAGAAAACAGCCTTGAAGCTGCTTCAATCACTCAGTCAATGAAGGGTATTGGAAAAGCAGGGGAAAGAGAATGGAGAACAAAATACTAACAACAGGACTTAGTCTCCAGCATAACTCATATCTTAGTTTGTGTTGCCTCCCAAAGCAGAGCCGAAGACAAGAACTTGGGTAAGAATATTTGGAAGGGAATTTTAGGGTAACCAACTATTCCTGTTTTCTCACAACTGAAAGAGGAATGCATATGTTAAGAGTTCCTGGACTAGACAACAAATTGGATTTGGATGGTAGAGACTGAGAAGGTTCAGTCTGCTGCAGATTTTTTACTTGTCTACTTTAGGATCAGAATGGTGGTGCTATTTGTTGAAAAATTGATGCACAGTGGAAGAAGCTGATTTGGAGAAATAGTAATCCATCTGTCTACTGAGTATAATGGCCAGCACCTGAGGTCTCTCTTCCTATAATATGGGGAAGCTTTTATTTGGGGAAGATTGTGATAATTTGGAGATGACCCTCCAACCACCTCTTGAGAACCCTCAAACCCAGGGCCCATGTAGAAAGGAAATCAATTCTTCCTTCTATGAACAAACAGATCAAAGTATGTTGGTGATGCCTGGGACTCTTGCATTTCTATTCATTAAAGAATCACTGAACACTGAATTCAGTAATGGTGTTTTGGATATAAAGTCACATAATGTGAAATTGGTCATCATTAGTTCATTTATACATGGGACATTCACAGAGAAAGTTGGTTGACAAAACTCCCTGAAAAAGAATGACAACTTAAGAATGACATGGTTCCAGCTTTGATGAATTCTTTGTGAATTTCTACTCATTTGGCCACTTGAGACTCTACATTCTACTTTACTCATGGCAACACACTGATAAAATTAGTGAAAAAATAAAACAATTACAACAAACACCAATAAAATCTATTTTACTAAAACAAATAGAATAACATCCACAATCATTAAAGCTTACTTGAAAACTATCACACATGAAAGAAAGAAAGAATGGATTTCTCAAAACCTGAACCTTAGCCAGGTGTATATGGTGACCATTTTGACTTCTTAAGGTATAATATGAGACATAAATGACTTGCAATTGTGACAGGCTGCTTTATAAATATCCCTCAGTCCTTTTGTTTGTTTGTTTGTTTAAGAAAGGGTCTCACTCTGTCACTCAGGCTGGAGTGCAGTGGCACAATCATGGCTCACTGCAGGCTCAGGTGATCCTCCCACTTCAGCCTCCCAAGTAGCTAAAACTACAGGTACACACCAACACACCTAGTTAATGTTTTTTGTATTTTTGTAGAGATGGGCTTTTACCATGTTGCTCAGGCTGTCGCTTAATGCTTTAAAGCCATCAGCTGCCCCAGGATTCATCCTTATTATCTTTTTAAAGAAATGGATATTTTCGGTGGAAATTTCAAGAAATACAGAAGTATATGACAGCACTTTTAAATTAGGTGTGTGTTAAAAATAATACTAAATATGAATATTATAAGAATGATGCATTATAATTCACATCAACTGCCTACACTAGCAAGTCCTGCCAACCGAGCAACTTTGGCGTACAAATTGTCCTTTCTTTGATTAGACTTAGGCCTCCCAGATCTTAGCTGCAGGGCTGCTGTTCACAAAGAGAGTGCTGAAACTCACAGATTGTTTAGCACCCAACTAAGCGGGTACAGATTTTCATACATGAGTTTTTCTAAGATCCTCCGATTGAAAAGAATCTCCCTCTTAAATACCAACACAAATAGGGAAATATGTCGTACGAATTATGTGAAAATGAATGTGATGCAAGATATGGTCCTTCCTCATCCCTGCAGGATTGCCACTTTGTCCCAACTGTACCAGAATCCATGGCTCAGTCTTCCATCCCATGAAGCATCCTCTATCCAGACTGAGGGTTACCGAATGCTTATCAGCCCCAAAACTACTTTATTCAAATGAGACATTTTGTTAAAATTTTATATATAAAATGAATCGGAGCAGTTCTGCTGAAATGAGTATGAGGACCCTAGAACCCATCTTCTTCAGGTTATTCCTCACCATGTTTGGAGGCTTTTTTTGCAAATAAATGATGTAGATAATTCGAACTTTTGAGTGCCTATGGGAAAGTTGTTCTGAGTTAGTCCTCCTGGATTTGAATCCTGGCTCACATTCTCACTCTCTCTATGTCTTTAGAAGACATCATTTAATTTCTGTATGCCTCAATCTTCTAAACTTTTGAGAAAATAACAACCAAATAATTTCTCTGAGGATTACATGATGTAATACATGTAAAAGAACCTAGATTCATACCTGTTACAGATTAACTGCCCTAAAATATTACACATTATTTTTTTGATTATTAGTAAGGCTCTAAGTTAAATAATTATAACTTAGTTTGAAAAGTCAATCCATGCCAGTGATCTATGTATTCATCTTTTCTGGAATAAAAGTAATAAATAACAACAACAACAACAAGAATAACATCATCAGTAACAACCATCATGAAACTCACCATTGATCACTGCTTTCTAGTAAATATCTACTCTGTTTATCCACTGTTTTATAATTTTTCTGGACCTTACAGTAGCCCTAAAGGTTAAATGCCTCTTAGACCCATTTTACAGATGAGAATATCAAGGTTCGTAAAAGTTAAGCCACTTTCCCGTAGTCAGACAGGTAATCCATGGCAGAGCCAAAGATGGTTCCAAGGATGAAGGCTTCAGATCCCAATGCCTACATATATGAGTGATAATCAAAAGTAAGTAGCATGTTTTTTGTTTATGTGATATAAACTCTTTTTTGGGGGAAGTATCAATCACATCAATCATTTACCCCTTCTTTGTGTTATAAATGATCTAATTATGCTCAGTTATTTAAAAATGTACAATAAATTATTGTTGAGTGTAGTCACCCTATTGTGTTACTATATACTAGATCTTATTCGATCTAACTGTATTTTTGTGCCCATTAATCATCTCCACTGCCTCTCAAACCAACTACCTTTACCAGGCTCTGGTAACCAGTGTCCTACTCTCTATCTCCATAAGTACAATTGTTTTAATTCTTAACTCCTACAAATAAGTGAGAACATGCAGCTTATCTTTCTGTGCTTGGTTTATTTCACTTAACATAAAGTCCTACAGTTCCATTCAGATTGCTGCAAATGACAGCAGATCATTCTTTCTGATGGTTTAAGAATATTACTCTACTGTGTAAATATACCCTATTTTCTTTATCCATTCATCTGCTAATGAACATGTAGGTTTTTTCCAAATAGTAGCTATTATGAATAATGCTGTAATAAACATGCGAGTGCAGATATCTCTTTAATATACTGAGTTTCTTTCCTTTGGGTATAACCAGCAGTGGGATTGCCGAATCATATGGTAGTTTTAACTTTAGTTTTCTGAGGAACTTTCAAACTGTTCTCTATGGTGGTTGTACAATTTGCATTCCCACCAACAGTGTGTAACGGTTTCTTTTTCTCTACATCCTCACCAGCATAAAATATTTTCTGTCTTTTGGATAAAAGCCATTTTAACTAAGTGGGACGATATCTCATTGTAGTTTTCATTTGCGTTTTTCTGATAATTAATGATGTTGAACATCTTTTCATATACCTGTTTGCCATTTATATGTCTTCTTTTGAGAAATGTCTATTCACATCTGCCCATTTTTAATGGGATTAATAGATTTTTTCCTATTGAGTTGTTTGGGCTCCTTATATATTCTGGTTATTAATTGCTTGTCAGGTGGATAGTTTGCAAATATTTTCTCCTATTCTGTGGGTTGTCTCTTCACTTTGTTGGTTGTTTCCTTTCCTGTGGAGAAGGTTTTTAACTTGACGTGATCCGATGTGTCCATTTTTGCTTTGGTTGTCTGTGCTTGCAGAGTATTACCCAAGAAATGTTTGCCCAGTCCAATGTCCCCAGTGTTTTCTTTTAGTGATTTCATAATTTGAGGTTTTAGATTTAAGTCTTTAATCCATTTAGATTGGATTTTTATATATGGTAAAAAATAAGGACCTACTTACATTCTTCTGCATGTAGATGTGTTTCCCAGCATAATTTATTTATTATTTAATTCATTTATTTATTTACTTTTTTGAGACAGAGTCTTGCTTTGTGACCCAGGCCAGAGTGCAGTGGCACAATCTTGGCTCACTGCAACCTCCTCCTGGGTTCCAGCAATTCTCCTGTCTCAACCTCCCAAGTAGCTGGGACTGCAGGCACGTGCCACCACACTAGGCTAGTTTTTGCATTTTCACTAAAGGCAGAGTTTCACCATATTGGCCAGGCCAGTCTCAAACTCCTGACCTCAAGTAATCCATCTGCCTCCCAAAGTGCTGGAATTTCAGGTGTGAGCAGCCGTGCCCTGCCCCCAGCACCATTTATTGAAGAGATAATACCTGCCCAAATATATGCTCTTGGCACCTTTGTCAAAAATAAGTTCGTTGTAGATATACGGATTAGTTTCTGGCTTCTCTTTTCTGTTACCTTGCTTTACGTGTCTGCTTTTATGCTAGCACCACACTGCTTTGGTTACTATAGCTCTGTAGCATAATTTGAAGTCAGATAATGTGATTCCTCCAGTTTTGTTCTTAGGATAGCTTTGGCTATTCTGGGTCTTTTGTGGTTTCATGTAAATTTTGGAATTGTTTTTTCTATTTCTGTTAAGAATGTCATTGATATTTAAATAGGGATTGCATTTAATCTGTAGATTGGTCTGTGTAATATGAACATTTTAACAATATTGATTCTTCCAATCCATGAACATGAAATATATTTACTTTTCTTGTGTTTGTTCTCTTTAATTTCTTTCATCACTGTTTTATGGTTTCCACTGTAGAGGTCTTTTACTTCTTTGACTAAGTTAATGCCTAGGTATTTTATTTTTTTTGTAGCTATCATAAATGGAATTACTTTCTTGATTTCTTTTTCAGATTGTTGTTGATTACATATAGAAATGCTACTGATTTTTGTATGTTGATTTTGTACCCTGCAACCTTACTGAATTTCTAATAGTTGTAATAGTTTTTCAGTGAAGTCTTTAGGTTTTTTCAAATGTAAGGCACTATCATTTGCAACCAGAGATAATTTGACTTCCTTTTCAATTTGGATGCTCTTTATTTTTTTGTCATATTGCTCTAGCTAAAACTTCCAGTACTATGTCAAATAACAATGATAAAAATAGGCATCCTTGTTATCTTCCAGATCTCAGAGTAAAGGCTTTCAGACTTTTCCTATTCAGTATAAAATGAGCTGTGAGTCTGTAATATATGGCTTTTATTATGTTGGGGTATGTTCCTTCTCTACCCAGTTTTTTGAGGGTTTTTATTATGAAGGGATATTGAATTTTATCAAATTCAAATGCCTTTTCAGCAGCAATTGGAATGACCATATTTTTTTTTACCCCTGATTTCACTGATATGATATACCACATTTATTTGTCAATGTTGAACCACTCTTGCATCCTTGGGATAAATTACACTTAGTCATGATAAATAATATTTTTTAACATGTTGTTGAATTCGGTTTGCTAGTATTTTGTTAAGGATTTTTGCATCAATGTTCATCAGGGATACTGGACTGTGGCTTTTGTAAGGACTTACTTTTACCATTTTATCATTTGTTTTCTGGTTGTTTTGCGTTCTTTTTTCTTTTCTTCTTTCCTGTCTTGCTTTTAGTGAAGTTGATTTTCTCTGGTGGTATGTTTTAATTTCTTCCTTTTTATTTTTTGTGATCTGTTGTATTTTTTAAATTTGAGATTACCATAATACTAGCAAATAATATCTTATAACCCATTATTTTAAACGAATTACAACTTAATACTGATTGAATAAACAAACTAACAAGCAAAGAGACAACTAATAAAACCTCTACACTTTGACTTCGTCCTCTCACTTTTGAAATTTTTGTTGTTTCTTTCAGTGCCTTACTGTAGTACATACTGTACTATGTCTTAAAATGTTGTTTTAGTTATTACTTTTGATAAGTTCATCCGTTAGTCTTTCTACACAAGATATGAGTAGTTTGTACACCTCAATTACTGTGTTATACATTTTGTGTTTTTCTGTGTATCTACTATTACCAGCATGTACTATACCTTCAGATGATTTTTTACTGTTCATTAATAGCTTTTTCTTGGCCAGGCATGGTGGCTCATGCCTTTAATCTCAGCACTTTGGTCAGATCATGAGGTCAGGAGTTCAAGACCAGCCTGGCCAACATGGTGAAACACCATTTCTACTAAAAATACAAAAACTATCTGGGCATGGTGGTGCATTCCCATAATCCAAGCTACTTGGGAGGCTATGGAAGGAGAATTGCTTGAACTGGGACCTGGGAGGTGGAGGCTGAAGTGAATTGAGATCACACCACTGCATTCCAGCCTGGGCTACAGAGAAAGACTCTGTCTCAAAAAACAAACAAAAATAGCTTTTTCTTTCTGCTTGAAAAATTCTCTTTAGTATTTCTTATATAGGACAGGTCTGGTGTTCATAAAATTCCTCAGCTTTTGTTTGTCTCAGAAAGCCTTTATTTTTTCTTTATGTTTGAAGGTATTTTCACTGGATACTATTCTAGAATACAAGTGTGGTGTTTTTGCCCCCCTTTAGCACTTCAAATATGTCATGCCACTCTCCCCGGCCTATACGGTTTCCACTGAAAAGTCTGCTGCCAGACATATTGAAGTTTCATTGTATGTTATTTGCTTCTTTTTCTCTTGCTACTTATGGAATCCTTTCCTTATCCTTGATCTTTGAGTGTGTGATTATTAAATGTCTTGAGGTAGTCTTCTTTGGGTTAAATATGCTTGGTGTTCTATAGCCCTCTTGTATTTGAATACTGATACTGTTCTCTAGGTCTGGGAAGCTCTCTGTTATGATTCCTTTGAATAAACTTTCTACTCCTATCTCTCTCTTTACTGCCTCTTTAAGGCGAATAACTCTTAGATTTATCCTTTCAAGGTTATTTTCTAGATATTGTAGGCATGCTTCATTCTTTTTTATTCTTTTTTCTTTTGTCTCCTCTAACTTTATATTTTCAAATAGCCTGTCTTTAAGCTCACAAATTCTTTCTTCTGATTGATCTATTCTGCTATTAATAGACTCTGATGAATTCTCTAGTATATCAATTTCATTTTTCAACTGCAGAATTTCTATTTGATTCTTTTTAGTTTATTTCAATCTCTTTGTTAAGTGATAGGATTCTGAATTCCTTCTCTGTATTATCTTGAATTTCATTGAGTTTCCTCAACAAACTATTTTGAATTCTCTGTCTGAAATGTTACTTATCTCTATCTCTTCATGATTAGTCCCTGGTGCCGTATTTAACTTGTTTGGTGAGGTCATGTTTTTCTGGATAGTCTTCATGCTTGTGAGTATTAGTAGGAGTCTGAGCATTGAAGAATTAGGTATTTCTTGTAGTCTTTACAGCCTAGGTTTGCTTGTACTTGTTCTTTTTGGGAAGGCTTTCCAGGTATTCTAAGGGATTTAGTTATTATAATCTATGTTTTTGGTCACTGCAGCTCTGTCTGCATTAGGGGGCACCCCAAGCCCAGTAACTCTGTGGCTTTTACAAACTTGTAGAAATAACGTTTTGGTAGTCTTGGTTAAGGTCCAGAAGAATTCCCTGGATTGCCAGGCAGAGACTCTGGCTCTCTTTCTGTGCTTTCTCTCAAACAAATGGAGTCTGTGTCTCTGTGCTGGGCTGCATGAAGCTGGAAGAGGGGTGATACAAGTACTCCTGTGGCTGCTATCACTGGTGTGGTGCTGGATCAGATCTGAAGCCAGCAGAGCACTGTGTCTCATCCATGGTCTGTGGTAACCACTTTTTGACTAAATTTATATTAGCTCAAGGCCCTAGGGCTCTACCATCAGTATATGACATAGCCAGTCAGGCTTGTGTCCTTCCTTTCAGAGCTGCAAGTTTCCCCCACCTCTGAGCTGGTTCAGACATGCCATCTGGGAACCAGAGCCTAGATTCAGAAGCTTTAGGAATCTACCTAGTATTCTATTGTGGCTGAGTTGGCACCCAAGCCACAAGACAAAGTATTTCCCAGTCTTTCCCACACTTCCCTCCCCTTTCTACAAGCAGAGGAGTTGCTCCCAGTGGCCACCACCAACCCAGGTCCATGGCAAGTTCTGCCTGACCACCAGTGATGTTCACTCAAGGCCCAGGGGCTCTTCAGCCAGCTTGTGGTGAGTGCTGGCAGGCATGGGACTCTGCCTTCAGGGAAATGGGCTGTCCTCTGGTCCACAGAAGGTCCAGAAAGGCCATCCATGAGCCAAGGCCTGGAATCGGGAACCCCAAGAGCTCTTTTGGTGCTCTACCCCACTGTGGCCAGTTTGGTACCAAAGGACAAGACTAAGTTTTATTTTTTCCAAAGCAGCAGGAGGTTTTCCTTGTAGCCACCACAGCTAGGAAATATGCTGGGTCACACCTGAAGCCAGCAAGTCTCTGAGTCTCACTGGAGGCCCACAGTGAGTACTGTTTGGCTACTGTGGCTGATTATTCCAGGACCCAGTTCTTCCCTTCAAGCAGCGCATTCCTTTCTGGCCCACGGTGTGTCTAAAAATGATGTCTAGGAGCTATGGGACCTCAGGACTCTGCCTGATGCCCTATCACGCTGGCTGAACCTGTTATCCAAGTTGCAGGACAAAGTCCTTTTTACTCATCCCTCTCTTCTCAAGTGGAAGGCAGGAGCTTCCCCCAGAGCTGTGGGCTGAGTTGCCTGGGGTTAGGAGAGGAGAGGACTGGAGCAAGCTCTCCCTTGGCTGCTCCAGCTAGTGTCTCACTAGGTTGCATCCCACCCCCGACCAAGACCACTGGCTCCAAGCCAAGCACAGCACCAGGACTTGCCCAGGAATTTCAGTTCTTGTGGCTTAGACCGCCTTTCAGGCTTATTTAGGACCCCATAGCCCTTTCACTCACAATAGAAAGGCTTGCTGGAACTCGGGTTTTGATTTCTGGGATGGGTGATTCCTTTCTCAACAGGGCTGGTCTAAATGCTCCCTCCGCGGGTGCTGGTGCTGGAGCTGAGTTCTGTCTGGTGTTGCTTTCTGCTGTGACAGGGCAACACTGAGTTCCAGTGCGAAGTCCCACAATTACTGCACTCTCCCTTTTTTAAGCACATAGGTTTTCTCTCCATGCCACGTGGCCACTGCCAGGGTATGGGGTAGGGATGGTGACAGCAATTCAAGACTGTCTTTCCTGCCCTCTTCAGTGCCTCTTTCAGTGATATGAAGCTAAAACCAGGCACTGTGATCATTCAACTAATTTTTGTTCCTATGAAAGTGCTTTTTTTTGTGTGTGCATAGTTGTTTAATTTGATGTTCTTATGGGGCAGATGATTGGTGGAGGCTTCTATTTGTCCCTTTTGCTCTGCCTTCTCCCTAAAAACTCTTACACATGGGAATGGCAGTAGTTATGTACTCAAGAGCTCAAGTTCCTTCCTTTTCACTAATAAAAGGAAGTGAACTCATGGTTGTCACATGTGGAATCCTAAATCAAGACAGTACTCCTTCACTTTCTCTATCCGGCATACACCGTGGCTTCTAATTAGCCCTGCAGATCTAGAGCTGTCTTTACTCAGACCCTGAAAAGTGAGAGAGAGTAATGTGGACTTTGGTGTTAGACTAGGGTTCAAATAATGCCTTGCCATGTCTTAACTCTGTGATATTTTCAAGATTTTCTTTCTTTCTTTCCTTATATATTTTTTTAAAGACAGGGTTTCACTCTGTGGCCCAGGCTGGAGTGCAGTGGCATGATCTCAGCTTACTGCCACCTCTGCATCCTGGGTTTGGGTGACCCTTCCACCTCAGCCTCCAGAGTAACTGGTACCCAGGCACACACCACCACACCCAGCTAATTTTTCTATTTTTAGTAGAAAAGGGGTTTCTGCATGTTGTCTAGGCTGGTCTAGAACTCCTGAACTCAAGGGATCTGTCTTGGCTCCCCAAAGTGCTGAGATTACAGATGTAATCTATGCCTGACCTTTGCAAGTTTTTCCTATTCTCTGAACTTTGATCCCTTTATAAAGACAGTTACATCTACCCACAGGGTGGCTATGAGGTTACATAAGAGAGAAAGCTTTTAGCCCATTGCCTGAAGTCCTCAAGATATAGAAGCTACTATTATAATTACTAAGTTCATTATTCCCATCAGTTTCAGGAATCTCTGTTTCCAGCGACATTTTACCCAAATGTGAGTCCTTTCCCAGGAGTCTGTGTGTTCTGCATGGCTGAGAAGGCACCAGGCTATTCTCTGCTCCCTTGAAAAAAGCATTTTCACCATCAAATGGCTCTACTGAATCAACCCAACATTTTCCCCTCCCCTACCCCCTCCCTGCTAACTACATTTTGGCACTTCTTCAAGGGGCTTTCTGTAATGAGCAGGTTCCCAGAGAAAGCTGTTTCCTGAAAGGCTTATAGCATTTAAAAGAAAACAAGTTTAGGATCTCAGCATTCTTGCTTTTGAAGAAAGAAAGAAAGAAAGAAAGAAGCTTAATCTGTAGGCCTGGCAGCTGTAGCAGGAGCCTCAGGCTTTCCTGATCACAAACCTAAAGAACCATCATCTCATCATGCATGCTATTTCTCAGCTCCTTTGCAACTTCATTCTGGCTTGCCTATTTGCCTGGGGAGGGTTTGGTGGGAAACCTAACCTCTCCCCTAATTCTTTGTTTCTCTGATTAGAGCTGGGTACTGTTGCCATCCCAATCAAGACAAATAAAACCTTTTCTTACAGTAGCATGAAATATAGTGGCATGAGTGTGGGTGTTGTTTCTCTAACGGGTTTAGAGACTTGTGGTGTAGTGGGGGAGTGTACATCTATAGGGGTCAGACAGACTTGGGTGCCGATCTCCCACACCACGACACAGCTGTGGCACTTTGAACAAATCATTTATTCTCTCTTAGCAAATTACCTTTCTTAGTTCAACTGAAATCACTGTGTCTACTCTGTTTCTGCTATGAATACTACATATGGCAATGAACATTAAGTGCCTAGCATAGTGCCTTGAATAGTCTATGTACTTAATTAATTTTAATCCATTTATGAGCTATGTATTCATTCATTTGATGAAATGTCTTCTGAGCTCTTTATGTGTCACAGAGTATTAGGCATTGAAAATAAAGAAAGTAAGCAAGTTGGATACAGTGTCACTGCTTTTATGGTGGGTACAGCCAGTGAATCTATGTTTTATACATTGGGTAAGGAGAGTTGACGATAAATGACCAGAATGACATAGTCATAAAACTGTTAAATATTAAAGTTGTATGGGACCTTGGTGACTAAATAATCTTGGGCAAATTAGAATAAATTGTATAGTAGAGTGAAATAGTGAAGTGATCTATTTAAAATCATATGGAAAACCACTGAGAAAATGGAGCTTCACTCATAAATATTTTTCTCCATTCTCTGCTCTCAAGTAGCTTATAGTTTCACTGACAGATAAAATAATTTGTGAAGAGAATGCATCCATATGTATTAATTATTTTGAAAAAATAAAAATAAAAAAACAAAAACAAAATAACTTAGAAGGATCTCTACTCTTAGGAAGGTATTGAAGTGTGATTTCTATAAAAAGGGAGGGTGGGGAAGGATACCATGGGGAGAAATGCTGGATATATTATACACCTAAAGTAAAATAAAACATAAAAATTAAAAATGGGAGACCTAGATCTAGGCCTTGATGGATAATGAGTTGGGAGGGAACATTCTGGACAGAGAGAAACATATGAAAAACAATGTCATTTGGGGAATTCTTCCTAAGATGCTAGATTAAAAAAAAAAAAACAGTTTTAGAGCCACAGGTCTTTTCTCCTGGAAGAAGCTCTGCTTAACATAGATATTTGGCTCAATGGATAATAAATTACAAATAAATGGGTACTACATGCATAGATCTGTGTTTCCATGGCTTTCTAGATTATGAAAACATTACCCCACAGGAAGATTATATTGCATCTCTGATCTTTCTCTAGGGAGTATTGAAGATTGAGTTTGCTCCAGCCCCAACATAAATATCTCATTTAAAAGCCATTACATGTTTTTTTCTATCTCTAAAATCTGTAAATTTCAAGAGAGTCACACCTTTTTTCCGATGGGACCTCACACAGACTTTTCATGAGAAGCCTCTTCATGCTTTCAGAAATCATTTGCCAGAAAGAGTATCAGCTACTCAGCCTAAATCTCCAAAAGGGAGGCAAAAGTCAGTATTCAGTATGAATCATAGGAATCAGGCCCATAGGAAAAATTCACAAATATTTGGAAGGTTAACTTAGATAAAACAAATGTAGATTCTTGTTAAGTTTCCCACTGACCCTAAGACTTTCTTGGGGCAAAGAATTCTTTCAAGTGTAATGACATCCCATATGATTTGTAGGATGGCATTTTTCTTACAAACTGGAGTCCAAATTATTTTGAATATAGTAAAAGCACCTCAAGTTTTTTTCCTGCTTGTCAAATGGGGACCATTGCCTCTCTTTTGGAAAGCTCTGTATCCGGGTGGACTGAGCCAAGATGTTTTGGGCATCTCTAATGTTTGCAGCGTAGGTTTGTAAGAGCAACTCAGCAGCCCCAGTTGATTACACCAGCTGCTCTCCACCACATGGTGAAAGTGATATGTTGGAAATGATCTAGGCTGGAGCCCTCACAACTTTCTATTCAGATGCAAAAATAACTTTTGACAGGTTGTTGAGCTAGGTGAGGCTGGCTGGGAGGTCACTTCTTATGATTACGTGGATATAGATTTTCTATAGCCCAGAGTTGAGAAAACAGTTTGCATAGCTTACATTTCTTCTCCCTTCCTGCCAAAGAGACAATCCAGGGAAGAAAGACATCTGGGTACCGTGGATGTCGGATTGTGTGTTGGCTTTGTCTTTTCAACATCAGCTTAGCTCTTAGAAATGTTACTTATCTGTTGGCTTCCTCATCTATAAACAGAGGCACTGATATCTACTTTGTAGGGTTGCTGTAATGCTCAAACAAGAGATGACACATAAAACACCTAGCAAGCAAAAAAAAAAAAAGTCTTAATAATAGCAGTAATTTTTAGAAAATCAAATTTTAAAAGAATATTAGGGGAATTTAAAGAAAGAGCTTCCTAAGGAACGAACACACTGAAATTCAGAAAACAGAGCATTAGAATGAAACAAGAGTTCTGGATCTTATCCCAGCTTTTCTACGCCTGTTTCATTTTGTCAGGGAAACTGGAAGTGACCAACAGAAAGTACTCACACTTAAACAAGTCTGCATGTGTTGAAAATCTAAAGCAGGACAGCACTTGATTCATTGATACCTAGAGAGAACCATGATTACCCCATGGGCTTGAATATGCCTGATGCTGATCATCTGATTCTTTGCACTCTACACAGAAATAATAACAAGGAGAGTTAAATCTCTACTAGGGAGAAAGTGATTAGAAAATATACAGTAAAAAAGGAATTAACTAAGAACTAACGTTATTGGCTAATGCAAAGAACCATGACTTCCTGGTTGGCCTTTTTCATGGTAGGAATAAAATTATAAAAAATCCCCAAAACCCCAAATAAACAAAAAACATGTTATGTTTATGCCAATGAGACAATGTCTATCCTGAAATACTTCCTCTTGCTCCCTTCCTTTCTCCTGGTGTAAGCATATCGAATGAACAGAATAGGTAGGGGTGGGGAGATCAGAAAAAGTCTATTTTTTTTTCCTCAAAGCTGCTCCTATGGATCCCATGTCAACTCCTCTATTCCTGTTCTCTGGGATGAAAATCTCTGGCAGCCCAACAGCACATCTGCTCATTCTTAGAGAAAATGTGTCTTCTATCAATTTCAAACCACAATGCAATTTTATTTCAATACTCAAAATATCCAGTCCCCTTTATTAAGTCGAAATTTTGAACTTCATTACAATTTAAGTTTCCCTCCTTCTAGCTCAGAAATCCTATAGTTGGTAAGGGGTGTGGGTGTGGGTGTTCTTTGATCAGTTGCTCTTATCCTTTTTCTCCAATTTATCCTTTTAATCCTCTTTCTCAGTTGTAGAAAATTCTTTCCAGTCAAGAATGGGGAGGTGAGATGGGCAGAGAAAGGCTTAGAGACTAGCATTCTTGTGAGCAAACATCAGTGCTCGCTGGCCTGGGCAGCTTTTTAAGGTGGTCTCTCTTTTAGAGCTCTCTGTGCACGGGTGGAGACTCCACTTTGCCCTTGTCTTATTTCTGGGGACATTTGTATTAGTTGTTCTCACACTGCTATAAAGAACTACTTGAGATGTGGTAATTTATAAAGAAAAGACGTTTAATTGACTCACAGTTCTTCATGACTGGAGAGGCCTCAGGAAACTCACAATCATAGTGGAAGGTAAAAGGGAAGCAAGACACATTTTACGTGGTGGCAGGAGAGAGAGAGAAAAAAAAAAGAGAGAGAGAGAGGTAGTTGAGGGAACCACCACTTTTAAACTATCAGATCTCATGAGAACTCACTCACTATCATGAGAACAACATGGGGGAACCACCCCCATGACTCAATCACCTCCTACCAGGTCCCTCCCTCAACACATGGGGATGGGGATTACAATTCAAGATGAAATTTGGGTGGGGACACAGAGCCCAACTATACCAGCTCTCTTACATGATGTCAGTGAGACATCTTTTATGGTTGATCACTTAGGAGGCTACACAACCTCTGCTGAGTTTTCATCAGCACTCCTGGTTCCTCTCTTAAATAAAGCCCGCCCAGATGGCTCCTGTGTGGCTAGCATGCTCTGTCACTTGGATCCATTATCAATGGCATGCAGTGACTTCCTAGTCTGTTCTACTCAGCTGCTACAGGTTGCTTCAGTCAACCATCTTCTCTTTAAGTTTTATAGGCATGTCAGTCTTGTCAGTCATGAATCTCCTGAGCATTCTCCAAACTCTAGGAAATACATATAGCCTCTTTTATTCATCTCTTTGTAAGTCACTTAGATCAAAATGACAGGAAAATAAGTCTGTCATAAGATGGAAGTGGAGGTTAAAAGACTTAAATCATGCTTCAGTGACAATCCATCTCTAATGTCCAGCTTAAGTTATTTGTTCTTTTAATGTGTTAGGTTAACACTTGAAAAATCAGTTGTAAGCCACCTCCTTTGTCATTTCTGCATAAATGGACAAGCAGCTTACTTTGATATGTTCAAGGTTTTAATAACCATTGTTTGGGGCACATAGCTGAAAATAAGGCTACATGCCACCAAAACTAACTAACTTTCTCTTTCTTTCTTTCTTTCTTTCTTTCTTTCTTTCTTTCTTTCTTTCTTTCTTTCTTTCTTTCTTTCTTTCTTTCTTT
>NW_022437016.1:607472-695191 GCF_009761245.1 Sapajus apella
TTTCTTTCTTTCTTTCTTTCTTTCTTTCTTTCTTTCTTTCTTTCTTTTTCTTTCTCTCTTTCTTTATTTCTTTTTCTTTTATTTCTTTCTCTCTTTTCTTTCTTTTCCCTTCCTTCCTTTCTTCTTTCCTTCCTTTCTTTCTATCTTCCCTTCTTTCCTTCTTTCCCATTTCACCAGAAAATGTTGCATGCTTTTTAGTTATGTGCCACGCACTCTGTTAGATGCTGGAGCTATAAAAGAAAATACAATGAATATGACAAACAAATAAATGTACTATTATAATATATTGTACTAAATGCCATTATGGAAGAAAGAGAAGGTATCCAGGCCTAGGAAGGAAGAGAGGATAGATATAATTCTAACCTGTAGGGTTGGATAAGCCTTCTATTCTAGTGGGAGGCATTGTCTAAGCTAAGACCTGAAAACTAATATAAGTGTTAAGACCAATGATTTGGTGTGAGGGGAATTATCAAGTAGGATGGAGAATATGTGTGCATAGTCTGGAAGGCAGTAAGAACCTGGTACATTCCAGACAATAAAATAAATTCAATTTGGATGAAATATTTACAAAGAGTGTGGGTGTTGGAGTGTGGGATGAAATTAGAAAGGAAATTGCAGCAAAATAATAGAAGTTTAAGACTTTTATGAGGAGTACAAATGAAAACCTCTATACTTTTGAGGAAGTGAATCTGTTTACAATTTGTGTTATCTTTTAGGTATATTTGGTTACATTCCGTTTCAGAGGATCTATCCTGTTTGTTGTGATTAGAATTGGAAGCCTTTTAAGGCTTTAAGTCTCCTTAACCACTCTTGTCACATACTATCTCATTCTTCCATTAATTTGGCAAGCATACACAGAGTCCCACTCTAGCCAAGTCCTCTACAAGACCCTTTGAATTCATATATGAATAAAACATGTTCTGTCCATCAAGTCTTGTGGGGGAGACAAAGAAGAAAATCCATCATGAAAGTTTTAGATTCTATAATTACAGGGTTGTCTAGTCTAAATTTTGTAATAGATGTTTTCTATGGGATGATAGAGGAAGAAAATGAAAGAACATGGAAGAATCAAAATGAAGCCAATTTGGAGGTAGGTGTGTATGAAATAAAAAATATTTCCAAGAGTAGACGATATATCTGAACCAAGAGCTGAAAAGGTATAGCTTTTAGGCAAGTGAGTGATGGACTGGGAGAATCACCCTGGGCAGAGGAACATCTGTGAAGAGACAGGAAGCACTTGAAGGCATAACATATTCAGGAAAATGTCAGTTGCTCAGATTGGCTGGAAGACAGAATGGGTATATGTGGGAGTTACAAGAGATGTAGTTGGAAAGATAAGTGAGGGTGTGTGAGGGGGCCGATCAGGAATGCCTTGTGTGCCTTATTAAAAAGCATAGGTTTTCTTATCAGGACATAGGCATGGGCAAAGACTTCATGACTAAAATACCAAAAGCAATTGCAACAAAAGCCAAAATTGACAAATGGGATCTAACTAAAGAGCTTCTGCACAACAAAAGAAACTATCATCAGAGTGAACAGGCAACCTACAGAATGGGAGAAAATTTTTGCAGTCTTTCCATCTGACAAAGGGCTAATGTCCAGAATTTATGAAGAACTTAAACAAATTTACAAGAAAAAAAAAACCCGATTGAAAAAATGGGTGATGGATATGAACAGACACTTCTCAAAAGAAGACATTTATGCAGCCAACAGACATGAAAAAATGCTCATCATCACTGGTCATTAGAGAAATGCAAATCAAAATCACAATGAAATATCTTTTCATGCCAGTTAGAATGGTGTTCATTAAAAAATCAGGAAACAACAGATGCCGTAGAGGATGTAGAGAAATAGGAATACTTTTACACTGTTGGTGGGGGTGTAAATTAGTTCAACCATTGTGGAAGACCATATGGTGATTCCTCAAGGATGTAGAACCAGCAATACCATTTGACCCAGCAACCCCATTACTGGGTATATACCCAAAGGATTATAAATCATTCTACTGTAAAGACACATTCACACATATGTTTATTGTGACACTGTTCACAAAAGCAAAGACATGGAACCAACCCAAATGCCCATCAATGACAGACTGGATAAAGAAAATGTGGCACATATACACCATGGGATACTATGCAGCCATAAAAAAGGATGAGTTCGTGTCCTTTGTAGAGACATGGATGAAGCTAGAAACCATCATTCTCAGCAAACTAACACAAGAACAGAAAACCAAACACCACATGTTCTCACTTATAGCTGGAAACTGAACAATGAAAACACATGGACACAGGGGAACATCACATACTGGGGCCTGTTGAGGGGTGGGGGACAGGGGAGGGATAGTATTAGGAGAAATGCCTAATGTAGATGGGTGATGGGTGCAGCAACCCCCCATGGCACATATATACTTGTGTAACAAATCTGCATGTTCTGCACATGTACCCCAAAACTTAAAGTATAATTTAACAAAAAGGGTAAATGATAGCATCTCTCAGTCATAGAGGCATCTTTCTGTATCTTTTCTATGCTGACAACACTTGTTATTGCGATTACTACTTAAATGAAATGTCTAGCTTAGGGAAGGTGGGTAGTGGCTCTGGCAGTCATAGGAGAGCACTAAACTTAAACCATAAGCAGTAAGTTGCTGGGGTTGGTATGTGGAGGAATGTAGCAGGAAACACCTTGCCATCAACATGAGAAGTTCATAGAACTAGCAGTTAAGTGCCCTGGGAAAGTGGGGGACTCATAAAAACAGGCCAAAACCAGTCTATCTAAAATGATGCTCTGTGGCCAATGTTCTTCTCTATGTGAGAATTTGGAAGCCCTTATAAGAGGCTAATATTCTGAGGTGTAAACACAATGGGTTTGTTGTCTTTTGGTTTTGTTTTCAGACAGGATCTCACTCTATCACCCAGGCTACAGTGTAGTGACGCAATCTTAGCTCACTGCAACCTCCATCTGCTGGGCTCAAGTGATCCTCCAACTTCAGTCTTCCAAGTAGCTGGGACCACAGGCATGCACTAACCACCATGCCTGGCTATTGTTTTATGTTTTCAGTCGAGATGGGGTCTCACCATGTTGCCCAAGATGGTTGCAAACTCCTGTGCTCAAGCAATCTGCCCTCCTTGGCCTCCCAAAGTGCTGAGATTACAGGTGTGAGCTGCCATGCTTGGCCAGGCTTATTTTCTAAAGCTCAGTGTTCTCTAAACATTCTAATTTGGCTTATTGTTGCTGCAGTGGAAGTTTTGCCAATGGGTTGTTTCTTTCCCCACTCTTTTTCTTGCCCTCTGCCCCAGAACTCCTTGGATACTGGAGCATTACCTGCTGCCCTTAAAGGGAGGAACCTAGCTGATCTGACTCTAATCCCTTTAGCAGTATGTACTTTAGCATATGTGTGTGTGTACATGTGTGTATACATGTGAATATGTATGTATATATTCATATGCATTTACATAGAGATACATAGCAGAGAGGTAGATGGATGGATAGATAGATACATACATGCATACATATATTTCTATGATACCTACAAGGGGGAAAATAATTACATTTGTTTGCTTTCAAATATATGTAGGAAGTATAGCCCAGTAAGGGAATCACTTGAGTGTCATTTTTGTTTATTTTGTTAACTTTAAATTTTATTCCATCCTTTCAACTACGATTCACAAGTTACTAAAAATATCTAAAGTGAATTAAATTCTGGACATTAGGATCTAAAATTTTCAGAAAACCAGATTTATCCTGGAATGAAATTAAATTCGGCTCTTATTTTAGTGGAGGGATGACAGGGTTCTTGTAATCTTCCTATCCATATTTTAATTTTCTAATTTAGGGTAGATATATATTGCTTTCTTTGTGGCTTTTCTCTCAAGAGGCTTACAGTATGCCTCCATATTAGGAGGTAAGAAAATGAAATTGGGTGGATAGTCATTGTCACCTTTGGTAATGATGACAAGACTATCCATGACAACTGTCCCAGAAAGTATTCTCCTCTTCCATGGAGCCGGCCAAACTTACCTGACCAGCATGTGAAAAATTTGGTTGAAAAGTCTGGTCAATTTTGAAGGCTCAGTCATGTCCTTTAAATGTGTCAGGACCCCTAAGATCCATGGTTGCCAGAACCTGACAATAACCTTTCCCAACCTGATGACCTCTTTTCACCTCTGTCCACCTTACACTTAGCTTCCCAACCTGTGTCTGAATTCCCGGGATTCTTCCTTCTTGTACCAGAGGCCTGTGCCCTAGAGGGCTTACCTGTGTTGTTCTCTGATTTTCTTCTATAGGGAAACTCCACACTGTTCCAAGGAATAAATGAGATAAATCATGTAAATATCTTAGCACAGGCCAAGTGCTCAGTACACAGAAGAATAAAAATATTTAGCCTTATGATGGATTTTAGGAAAATATAAGCCCACCTTAAACCATTTATTACTCCACCTAAGACCATTTATTACTATAAATCCCTATTAATTGGGTTTCTAATTGGCATCTATTTTCTTAACCCCTCCACTCCTGGCTCCTCCATTCTCAGTGGGTCACTGTGTTGCAGAAGCCAGTTCATCTCTTCCCAGAAAGAAGGTTCATTACGATGTCTGAGTTCAAATCCAGGTTTTGCTACTCACTAGCTGTGTGACCTTGGACAATTTATTTCCATATGTCTTAGTTTACACCTCTGCAGAGTGGGGATAATAATAGCGCTTGTCTCATAAGGTAGGGTTAGGATTAATTGGGTTAAAATGTGGAAAGTATTTGCAAACTATCCGTCCCAAGCCATCATATGAAGATGTATCACTACTATCATGAATCTCCCTGCATTTAGTCCATGACTAATCTGAAGCTTCCCAAGAAAGGAAAAACACACACATATAAATGGCTTTCTTAGAAGGAAAGCTGATCTACAGAGCTGCACATCTACCCACAAGGATAACCATGCTTGTGCAGAGAATATATGCTACAATGCAGAGAATAATTTATCTTCTTATAATCTTGAAATAAAATAGAATCTTGGAATTTTGTTTTTCTCTGTTAAACAAAGTTTCATTAAAGTTTTAGAACTTTTGCTCCCCAAAACAAAGGCACAATAAGCCCTGAAAGGTACATTTGAGAACCCACTTCTACAGAAGCTAGGAAAGTAATTTGTTTATCATTAAGACAGGGAGGGGAGCATCACACACTGGGGTCTGTCGAGGGGAAATAGGGGAGGGACAGTGGGGGGTGGGGAGTTGGGGAGAGATAGCATGGGGACAAATGCCAGATATAGGTGATGGGGAGGAAGGCAGCAAATCACACTGCCATGTGTGTACCTATGCAACAATCTTGCATGTTCTTCACATGTACCCCAAAACCTAAAATGAAATTTTAAAAATGATAAAAAATATCTTGCCAAAACTACTGGAGGGCAGTTTCAGCTAGGGTCCCTGATGACATTTTAGGTACGTAAGAGATTCAGTACATTTTCAGTAGCAAGCTCTCAAATAGTATTTGTAATGGTAATAATAACTTGCATTACTCTCACGTAAATGTTAAGGCTTAGAATATGTTACTTTTTTTTAGACAGAATCTCACTCTGTAGCTCAGGCTGGAGTATAGTGGCATGATCTTGGCTCACTGCAACTTCCACCTCCTGGGTTCAAGTGATTCTCATGCCTCCGACTCTCTCAAGCAGCTGGGATTACAGGTACATGCCACCACTTTTTTTTTTTTTTTGTATTTTTAATAGAGATGGGGTTTCCCTATGTTGGCTAGGCTAGTCTCAAACTCCTGGCTTCAAGTGTTCCTCCCACTTCAGCCTCCAAAAGTGCTGGAATTATAGGCATAAGTCACCATGCCCAGCCTACTACTCTTATGATTTGAATTTTTGTGTTGCCTAAAATTCATCTTGCAAAATGCTAACTCCCAGGGTAATGGTGTTTGAAGATGGGGCCTTTGGGAGGTAATTAGGATTAGATTATGTCATGCAGACAGGGCCTTCATAATGGAATTAGTACCCTCATAAAAACAAGGAGTCATGAGATCCATCTCTGTCTTCCATGTGAGGATATGAGAAAAATACAGCGATTTGCAAACTGGGAATAGAGCCCTCACTGGACACCAGATCTGCTGGCACCTTGATGTACTTTCCAGCCTTCAAAATAAACTGTGAGAAATAAATGTTTGTCATTTAAGCCACCCAGTCTATGGTATTCCGTTATATCAGCTCAAATGAAGACAATTACTTTAGGCCTAATACAATAACTATATAGTTTATATTAATATAACTACCTTCATCACTTTGATAGTGAAGGAAGGTCTTCTATGAAATTTTCACCTGGGGATCTCATTTGCATTTAAATGATTCCATAATTAAGTTAGAAGAGCAGCCTTGCCGGCTTTTGCAACAGGATGGATAATGTCCTTTGCTCCTCTCTCATTTCAAGACTCTCTCCTGTTTCGCTTTCCTCGTTTCTATCTAAAATCCATCTGTGCTTTGAAACCTTCTCTGAATAGGATGTAACAGTATCTGGAAAGTGTGAGGTCCGTCTGCATTAAGTTGTTGGTACATTTCAATTTTAGAAAAGTCATAACGTCCTTATAAACTTTTATGATAAAATTATCAAACAAATTTCTACATATTTTATGGCACATTATATCAAAGAAAGAAAAATTACTTTGTGAGAATGTACACAAAATAATCTAATTTTAACTTCTATGACAAAATTAGTGTGAGATGGTTGTTATGTTCTGAGGCTAGCAGTATTGGAGACTATGGTGAGAATCACATTAAATTTGTATTTAAAGAAGAATTATTAAATCTTCTGAACTATGTGCAATTAAAATTATTCACATTATACAATGTATATGATTACAAATCATATGAGAACATGTGGAACCTACATGAATTTATATAATAGAAATGCAATGATTTATGATCATTTTGCTCCATTACAAGATGTAAGATGAAAAAAATCCATAGATCTCATTCATTAATCAGCCCACAGTGATTAATGATACTACCCCATAACAGACCAGGTACCAAGTGCTGGGGCACAGAGATAAATTAGACATGTTCCCTCACATTAGAAAGGACCCTAAAGTTCATCTAATAATCAGTGATGGAACAGAATCAGACAGTAGTCTATTTGCTCAAGGTTCCAGAACTAGTTCATAGCACAGCTGGTAAAAATTAAAGTCTCTTGACTCTTAACTTCATGAAGGTAAATGACAGCTTTAATTACTACAGAGAAGTATGAAGAATGTCATTGTGGAAAATTCAAAGTCCACTAAAGAAAAACTCATTTCAATTAGAGACCGTTTCGTGCAATCTCTCTAATTCTTGGTCTTAGATCTTCCATTACTGACAGCTTGATAATATATTCGGGTCTTTGAAAAAAGCAACAGGACTTGTTTCTTTCTACGAACTAACTGTGGCTAAGCAACAAGACTTACTCTCTACTGGGAACAGAACTGGAACCCTTAACTTCCTGTCAGCCATGGCCCACACTGGATTTCCCTAGAATTTTCTGGAGGCGAATGGCTACCACAGGAAGAAAACCGTAGACTTCAGCTGGAGACCATTCAAATTTCCTCACCCTAAGTTTCATCTCCAACAAGGCTCAGTTAAGGAGACCCAGACCACAAAGCTATGACTTAATTTTTGTTTGCCTGCCAAAATAGAGGAAAAAAAGGATGAGAAAGAAGAGTTTGTATTGCAAAAAGACAGCTTAGGGAATTTTTCTTAACTTAGTGAAATGGAATCCTGAGGCTAAGATTTGTTAGAGCGTAACTTATGTAGGGGTGTTAAACTCAACACAGATAAAGGGAGATAGGCGACTAATAAGAAAAATAAATTAACCCTTGGTGTTTTCTTCAGGCAATGGTGGGGGGGATAATGCCCACCACATTATTATTACATCTTAAGTAAATGCCTGGGGAAAGGTATTGGGCCAGGAGGGAAGCACAGGTGTTGTGCATCAAACCAAGCATAAATATTTGGTATGGGACAGTTGATGACTTAAGAATGGATTGTAACTTCAGAACTTCTGATCACTTTTTTTGTATTGTTAAGGGATTAGATAACTCACTTGCTGAAAGAGGCACAGTCCTTGCTCTGAGAGTCATTCACTGTGCCACGAGCTGCCAGTGCTCCCTTATACCCATGTGCTCCCTGGCACTTCCCAGTCTCCCTTGCACTTGGACTGACCATGTGACTATTTCTGACCAATGGACTGAGAGTGGAAGTCATGTGGTCACTTCCAAGGGAGGTGGTTAAGTATCAAGTGTGCCTCCCCTCTTCAACTCCTTCCTGCACCTCTGCAACTAGAAGGGGAGGCTTGGAGGTGGTAGAAACATAGGATGGAAGGGGTCCAGATAGCTGGATGACTGCTTGAGGAGAGTTATTCAGGACTGCCACTTAGACTATGTCAGACTCTGAGTAAGTAAGAAGTAAACTTTTGTAAGATAAATAAATGTTTCATTGTAGGAAGAAAAGTGACTTTTACCCATGAAAATAAAAGATGCCTAAGATATATGTTTTCAAATTATATTGGGATTTATAGTTTTCTCTTTATATAAACTCAAAATCATCAACATATGCCTTTGTTCACTTGCTTCTCTGAACTTAGAAAGTCTGTAAATAAATGTAATGCCAAAAGCTTAAAACACACAAAGCTACTGTGATTTGTGGATTGTTACAGCAGCTAAGGAGAAATATACATACATTCAATGCATTCTCCTCATTTTCTTGTGTGTCCTGCTCTAGTCTTTTTCAGGTGTAACTGCTTCCTCAGGTGAAGGGGAGAGTGACTCTGTTCCTAACTCTAAGAGAAGGTCCTCATTGGTCTCCTCATTGCTCTCTTGGCCGTTCCCCTTGCCAGTGACTGGTTTAGGGGCAGAGATAGGACTCGATAGTGACATTTTCTGGGGGTTTCTGAAAAAGATTTTCTTGTTCTTAGAGAAAAGCCACAGACTGAAATTGCTCATTTCTGAATAGAAATGGAGATTTGGAGGGAGGTAATGCAGCAAAGGACTCTAAAGTGGTTTCATAAAACGAGGTAATTTTTATTGTGTAGTCAAAATGCCAACATACCAAATATGGTTGATTGGAGCCCTGGAACTGAGGACGAGAAGCAAGGGGAAAGAGAAGGTCCCAGGAACACTGCAGTAAGCAGGGGTGGGCAGAGAAATCTCCCCAAAGAGGGCAATGGCCCACGACCTATCAGAATAATAATACCTACTCTCTAATCTTAAATTGTTTCATGTGACATAATGTCCTTTTGTTATTGCAGATCTTTGTTCACACAACTGCCTTGTGTGGGTGGGGCTTGCAGAGTAAAATCAGCTAGAACAGCCTTGGAGGTAGTGGCAAGGTGGCGAGAGCAATTGAGGGGTTGCTGGGAACAGGAATGAAAAGCAAGAGCTGGTAAGGAACATGCCCAAAGCAGGGAAGCACCCCATCCCTGCAATACTCAAACGTATGCCAGGCAGATCACACATTAAGTTGGAATATAAACAGAAATAAAGGAGTCTGAAGAACAGTATAGCAAGGAGGAAAAAAGCCACACATTTTGTGCCAGACAGGCTTAGTTTGAAATTCTGGTTTGACTGTTTACAGATTTTTGTTTCATTAGGCAATTCATTTCACTCTCCGAACTTCAGAGGAATCTTAGTGATTGCAGTTCAATTCCTTAACAAACTCTTGAACAGTTTTCCACTTACTATGTAACATATATATTTACAAAATCTTTCTAGGACGCAGAAGAGCTGTCTCTTGTATTTCCTCTGCCCCATTCAGATGTTCTTATAGGATTCATGCGTAAAATGAGGACATTGCCATTGTCATCCTCTGGACCAAGTTATTGGAGGAACAAGTGTGACAAGGACCTCGTACACCCTGTTAAGTGCACAGATAAGCTATTAGTAGAGATTACTGCACCAGTTTGATCTGAAAACTCTTCCAGCTTTGCATGATAGATGCGTTGTCATGTCTTGTCTTTTATAAACAGCCACACTTCACCCTTATTTAGATAAAATGTGATGAAGTCAACCTTCGTTTCCAGAAAACCGTGGATGTTTTTTACTTTACCTTATATTTGGACTGGCATTGGGACCTCATTAACTGAGAAGCACCATTGTTGGAAACTCTAAGGATACCCTGTCACTTCCACAGCCTTCCCTTTCTGACTTTTCAGCTGCCCGCCCACCATCCCCATCTGGCTGAGGCTTTGGTCAGTGTGGGAGAAGAGAAGGAATCTACTTGGCTGAGTCACGACCCAGGCCTAGCTCGTGGTATAAAAGCAATTAAAGCCCCTTTATTTGTGGCCTGATCCATGTCACAGTGGTATTGAGGGAGGTGATTCCAGCCTCATTTCCCTTGGCAGCTTCTGTGAAGGGGTGGGGTTCCCGGTGGTCATGGAAGAATAAGGTACGCAGAAAAGGGGGCTGATTGCTTTCACTTCATTCCCACTGCCTCCCCCAGAAATGTTCTCTGGCCAAACCAAATCCCAGGGCTCCCAGAAGACCCAGTATACCCAAAGCCAAGAGCAACTCCTACCTCACTGCCGCTACTTACCGTCCCCAAAGGGCCTATCTAGCAGATCTGGTCAGGAAGCTTAAAAATAGTTGAGTGTGTGGTGACAAGCCTTGTGGATTTCCTTTGTAAAAATATTCCGAGCAGGGAAATAAACCTTTCAGCAGCTTATTTTTCCATTGCTCTGGGGAGCAGCTCCCACTCTGCTGCCGTTAAGTACTTTAGGTACCTTGTGGGCGGTGGTGGTGGTGGGGATGCTGGAGGGGAAGTGGATGGGAGATGTGGCTTGCTCAGAGAACCAGGGTTAGGGGGCCAGCAACTCTTAGGATCTAGAGGCAACCTAACATTTCTGCACATTTCGAATACAGAAGGAAATGTAATTCCAAGCTCCTGAGTTTGGCACACGAGGCCTTTCTAGATCTAGCTCTGTTCACTGCCCCAGCATCATAAAACCCCAGTATTAGCAGTTGCCCTATCACATCACGAAGCTTCATTGCTGCATGCCTTCCTGTCCTCTGTTCCTTCCACTGGGAACCTGGACCCCCACCACCATCCCCAGTCATCATCCAACCTGCCAGTCATTAAAATCCAGTCGAGAAGTTTGCCTTCTCAGTGAAATCTTCTCTGGCCTAAGAGTTATTACTCTATTTTCTGAACAACAATTCTATCGTCATTGCATTTATCATACGATGGGATGTTCCCTCACGGGGTTTGTTTTCTATGCATCTCTGTGTTTTTGCAGCTGCGTACAGGTGGCAATGATAATTACTGCCAAACAGGCGAATTGAGCAAGTTAAAAATGGCAGTCTTTCTGCCAAAGAAGAGAAAAAGACAGAGTGACCAATTTACAGGCAGCTTAGGTAAATTTAGGTTTCCATGAGTTTAAAATTTTGTAGAATGCTCATGTCCACTTCACATTTCTGTCAGTAAATTACTGTGTTCAAAGTTGTCCCAAATAACACTGCAAAGAACTTTGAGAAGTTTTGAATAAACAAAGAACCTTATCTTTTTTTTTTTCCAGCATTCCCTTGAGTTAAGATGTTATGACTCAATTTTTACAAGTGAGAAAACAGTCTCCACAGAGGAGGCAGAAGAGGAGAGATAGAGCTGGGACCCAATTCCGATTGCCTTTATCCAGTTTTTTCTTTCCACAAATGACCAAAAAGAAACAAAAGCAAAGAAACCATGAGCAAAATGCTTTCTAATAGTTGTTTACTATTATGATTAAAACTACTAGAAAATATAAAGCCCATATAAGATTTTGTGTCACCAAATTCAAGAAAATTACCAAAGGGCAAGGCATAGGGTAGCAGACAATGGGCTGCATCCTCACCTGGATCCCTGGAAGAGCTTGGCCATCCGCACTGATGCTATGGCAGCACTGATACCTGCCAACTACTTTCAAGAGAAGGACAGCATTGTGGTTCAGAGATCAGGCTCTAGAGCCAGACTGCCAGGCTTAAATCTCAGCTCCCCACCTATTTCAATGGGGTCTAATACATGTTGCTTAATCTCTCTACACCTTAGTTTCTCCATCTTTAAACTGATGGTAGTAATTAGACCTGACTCAGAGAATTTTGTAAGTTAATACTATACAAAATGTTAAAAGGGTCAGACAAAGTGGCTCACACCTGTAATCTCAACACTTTGGGAGACTAAGGCGAGAGGGCTGCTTGAGTCTAGGAGTTCGAGACCAGCCTGACCAACATGGAGAAACCCGTCTCTACTAAAGAATACAAAATTAGCCTAGCGTGGTAGAACATGTCTGTAATCCCAGCTACTCAGGAGGCTGATGTAGGAGAATCACTTGAACCCAGGAGGTGGAGGCTGAGGTGAGCTGAGAAGCTGAGAGTGTGCCACTGCACTCCAGCCTGGGCAACAAGAGTGAGACTCCATATGAAAAAAAAAATATATATATATATATATATATATATATAATCTCCAAGTGTGGTGGCACATGCCTGTAGTGGGTAGGAGGTAGGAGGGTCACTTTAGACCAGGAGGTTGAGACTGCAGTGAGCCATGATGGAGATATTGCATTGCAGCTTGAGTGAGAGAGAGAGAGAGAGAGAGAGGGAGAGAGAGAGACCCTGTCTCAAAAAAGAAAAAAAAATCATTGAGCATTATCTACTATGTGCCAGGTATTTACCTTGACACCCCATCAGATTCTTTCTTTTATTTTCATAAGAACTAATTTAGGTATTATGATCTCTGTTTTACCTGCAAAATACCTGAGCTCCAAGGTTAGATATTTTTCCCAGTGGGAGTTCTGGGTTTTGGATCACAATCATTCTGAATTAAAAATTCTGTATACGTCATCTCTTATGATAACAAAATACTCAATTTTCTTTTCATGGATCCTGGAAATAGTGCTCCTTTGGAGTTTACCAAAGGGAGTTACATGGCTTAGATACTCTGTGTAGGTCCAAGTGGCAAGCTTGATAAACTAGGAATTCCTGAGCTCTTGTCAGCTTCTCAAGTCAGAGTTAATGCTGAAAGTTCTGCGTGGGGCATGGGTGTAGCTTAGATAAATACCCAGAGGCTTGGGAGGTAGAGTGAAAATATTTTGAGCTAGCAAGTCTGGTCAATTAATATGTTCTTGGGAAACATTTTCAAAGCTAAAAGATCTTTTGTAAGTGCCAAGTGATATTAATCATTAGTACAAAAGCAGATCCTACCAGTAGAGTAAGAGACACCCAAATTTATGTGTGGTCTGGTGTATCATTGGGTAGTGATGTTCAGGATGCCAGTGCTTCCAGCTGTGAGGGTAAAATTTAGCGAATGAGTGCACCCTGGGAATGAAGGAAGAAGAGTCTGAACATCTTTGTGTGGTGCAGAAATCTGGTCTTGTAGGAAAGAGTTGCCCTCCGTCTTGCCAGAGTCCTGCTCAGAGGGTAAAAGTCTAGCAGGTGCCCAAAGGGAAGATGTGCAATATATAGCCTAATAGCCAGGGTTGAATCAGGAAAAACAAGAGAAATGTAGCTAATGTTTTGCTAAAGGATAAGACAGGGCCATAAATGAGAGAAAAATGAACCCTGAGCTCAGAGACGGAAACATACAACCTGTCAGGAAGTCAAGTCCAGTGTAGGTCTGCAAAGTACCTCAGAAGGGAGTGACGAATGGTGTGAAGTCCTGGCAGCTCTGAGAGTGCAGGCTGCCTGCTGCTTGGTGAAGGATGACCTGGTGTCTTACAGGCTTTTCAGAGAGTCAGGTGGTTCCCCTCCTCCCTGTGAACCTAACAGCTTCTGTGCCTTCTCCAGGTGAATTTCACTTTACATATTCAGGCATGTTTCTGACTGTTTGTGGGGGACAGAGGAGAGCAGGTAGAGAAGAATTTACTCTTAGAGGTAGATGATCCATTCACCAGTAAACTCTCTGTGACTGTGGGTGAGGTATTTCTTTTCTTTTGTAACGAATACCTGATCTGAAAAATAAGGAATGGGCTCAGAATGTTCCCTGTTTTCTTCCAGTGCCAGCTTGCCATAATTTATAAAACTGGCAACTCATTTCTTTTGGTAATTCTGCAAAATCCAAGGGTCTTTCTGAGATGTCCTATGGACTAGGTCAGTAAATCTGAGGATACCTGGCGATTAGGGCTGTGTTACAAAGAAAATTTTTGTTTTTATTTGTTTTAGGCTTCATTAAAGTTTAATAAGCTATCATTAAGGGGAAATAATGCATACAATTTCAATTATTTGTATGTGTGGTTTATCCCTTTGGTGGAATATGGTTTTGAGTGAGATTATTAAAAAGAAATTCATGACAGGTCATAAAGATAAGTTTTGCAATGTAAACAACTCCCACTCATTGTTTTGGAATTGTTGAATTTTATTTATTTATTTATTGTGCTTTAGATTCTGGGGTATATGTGCAGATCATGCAGGATTGTTGCATAGGTACATACATGGCAAGGTGGTTTGCTGCCTTCCTCCCCCCATCACCTATATCTGGTATTTCTCCCCACATTATTCCTCCTCACCCTCCCCACAACCCACTGTCCCTCCCCTAGTCCCCACAAACTGACTGCAGTGTGTGATGCTCCCCTCCCTGTGTCCACGTGTTCTAATTGGTCAACACCCGCCTATGAGTGATACCATGCGGTATTTGATTTTCTGTTCTTGTGTCAGTTTGCTGAGAATGATGGTTTCCAGATTCATCCATGTCCCTATGAAGGACACGAACTCATTGTTTTTATGGCTGCATAGTATTCCATGGTGTATATGTGCCACATTTTCTTTATCCAGTCTATTGTTGATGGACATTTGGGTTGGTTCCAGGTCTTTGCTATTTTTAATAGTGCTGCAATGAACATACGTGTGCATGTGTCTTTATAATAGAACAATTTATAATTCTTTGGGTATATACTCAGTAATGGGATTGCTGGGTGAAATGGAATTTCTATTTCTAGGTCCCTGAGGAATTGCCACACTGTCTTCCACAATGGTTGCACTAATTTTCACTCCCACCAACAGTATAAAAGTGTTTCTATTTCTCCACATTCTCTCCAGCATCTGTTGTCTCCAGATTTTTTAATGATCACCATTCTAACTGGTATGAGATGGTATCTCAGTGTGGTTTTGATTTGCATTTCTCTAATGACCAGTGATGATGAGCATTTTTTCATATGTTTGTTGACCTCGTAGATGTCTTCTTTTGTAAAGTGTCTGTTCATATCCTTCACCCACTTTGAATGGGCTTGTTTGTTTTTTTCTTGTAAATCTGTTTTAGTTATTTGTAGATTCTGGGTATTAGCCCTTTGTCAGATGGGTAGATTGCAAAAATTGTTTCCCATTTTGTTGGTTGCCAGTTCGCTCTAATAATTGTTTCCTTTGCTGTACAGACGCTCTGGAGTTTAATTAGATCCTGTTTGTCTATTTTGGCTTTTGTTGCCATTGCTTTTGGTGTTTTAGTCATGAAGTCCTTGCCTATGCCTATGTCCTGAATGGTTTTGCCTAGATTTTCTTCTAGGGTTTTTATGATGTTAGGTTTTATGTTTAAGCCTTTAATCCATCTGGAGTTAACTTTAGTGTAAGGTGTCAGGAAGGCGTCCAGTTTCTGCTTTCTGCACATTGCTAGCCAGTTTTTCCAACATCATTTATTAAACAGGGAATCCTTTCCCTATTGCTTGTTTTTGTCAGGTTTGTCAAAGATCAGATGATTGTAGATGTGTGGTATCACGTCTGAGGCCTCTGTCATTGGTCTATGTCTTTGTTTTGGTACCAGTACTATGCTGTTTTGATTACTGTAGCCTTGTAGTATAGTTTGAAGTCAGGTAGGGTGATGCCTCCAGGTTTATTCTTTATGCTTAGGGTTGTCTTGGCTATACGGGCTCTCTTTTGGTACCATATGAAGTTTGAAGTGTTTTTTTCCAGTTCTGTGAAGAAGGTCATTGGAAGCTTGATGGGGATAGCATTGAATCTATAAATTACTTTGGGAAGTATGGCCATTTTCACGATGTTGATTCTTCCCAACCATGAGCATGGAATGTTTTTCCATCTGTTTGTGTCCTCTCTTATTTCATTGGGCAGTGGTTTGTAGTTCTCCTTGAAGAGGTCCTTTACATCCTTTGTTAGTTGTATTCCTAGGTGTTTTATTCTCTTTGTAGCAATTGTGAATGAGAGTTCACTTTTGATTTGGCTCTCTGTTTGTCTGTTATTGGTGTATTGAAATGCTTGTGATTTCTGCACATTGATTTTGTATCCTAAGACTTTGCTGAAGTTGCTTTTCAGTTTCAGGAGATTTAGGGGCTGAGATGATGGGGTCTTCTAAATATACAATCATGTCATCTGCAAATAGATACAATTTGGCTTCCCCTTTTCATAACTGGATATGATTTATTTCTTTTTCTTGCCTGATTGCTCTAGCCAGAACTTCCAATACTATATTGAATAGGAGGGGTGAGAGAGGGCATCCTTGTTTTGTGCCAGATTTCAAAGTGAATGTTTCCAGTTTTTGCCCATTCAGTATGATATTGGCTGTGGGTTTGTCATAAATAGCTTTTATTATTTTGTGATATGTTCCATTGATACCTAATTTATTGAGGGTTTTTAGCATAAATGGCTGTTTAATTTTGTCGAAGGCCTTCTCTGCATCTATTGAGATAATCATGTGGTTTTTGTCTTTGATTCTGTTATGCGGTTAATTACGTTTACAGACTTGCGTATGTTGAACCAGCCTTGCATCCCTGGGATGAAATGAAGCCTACTTGATCATGACGAATAAGCTTTTTGATTTGCTGTTGCATTCTGTTTGCCAGTATTTTATTGAAGATTTTTGCATTAATGTTCATCATAGATATTGGCCTGAAGTTTTCTTTTTTAGTTGTCTCTGCCCAGGTTTGATATTAGGATGATGTTGGTCTCGTAAAATGAGTTGGGGACGATTCCCTCTTTTTGGATTGTTTGGGATAGTTTCAGAAGAAATAGTACCAGCTCCTCCATGTACATCTGGTAGAATTTGGCTGTAAATCCTTCTGGACCTGGACTTTTTTTAGTTGATAGGCTGTTAATTGCTGCCTCAACTTCAGCCCTTGTTATTGGCCTATTCAGGGTTCCAATTTCTTCCTGGTTTAGTCTTGGGAGAGTGCAAGTGTCCAGGAATTTATCCATTTCTTCCAGATTTACTGGTTTGTGTGTGTAGAGTTGTTTGTAGTAGTCTCTGATGGGAGTTTGTATTTCTGTGGAATTGGTGGTTAAGTCTCCTTTATTGTTTTTTATTGCATCTATTTGATTCTTCTCTCTTTTCTTCATTATTAGTCTGACAAGCAGTCTATCTATTTTGTTGAGCTTTTCAGAAAACCAGCTCCTGGATTTGTTGATCTTTTGAAGGGTTTTTTGTGTCTCTATCTCCTTCAGTTCTGCTCTGATCTTAGTTATTTCTTGTCTCCTGCCAGCTTTTGAGTTTTTTGTATCTTGCTCCCCTAATCTTTCAAGTTTGATGATAGGGTGTCGATTTTAGACTTTTCCTTACTCTTCATGTGGGCATTTATTGCTATGTATTTCCCTCTAGACACTGCTTTAAATGTGTCCCAGAGATTCTGGTATGTTGTGTCTTCATTCTCGTTTATTTCAAAGAACATCTTTATTTCTGCCTTCATTTCATTGTTTATCCAGTTGACATTCAGGAGCAAGTTGTTCATTTTCCATGAAGTTGTGCGGTTTTGAGTTTGTGTCTTAATCCTGAGTTCTATATTTGATTGCACTGTGGTCTGAGAGATTGTTTGTTATGATTTCCGTTCTTTTGCATTTGCTGAAGAGTGATTTACTTCCAATTACGTGGTTGATTTTAGAATAAGTGCAATGTGGTGCTGAGAAGATGTATATTCTGTGGATTTGGGGTTCAGAGTTCTGTAAATGTCTATTAAGTTCACTTGGTCCAGATCTGTGTTCAAGTCCTGGATTACCTTGTTGATTTCCTGTCTTGTTGATCTGTCTAATATTGACAGTGGAGTGTTAAAATCTCCCAATATTATTGTGCAGGAGTCTAAATTTCTTTGTAGATCATTAAGGACTTGCTTTATGTATCTGGTTGCTCCTGTATTGGGTGCATATATATATTTAGGAGAGTTAGCTCTTCTTGTTTTATTGATCCTTTTACCATTATGTAATGCCCTTATTTGTTTCTTTTGATTTTTGTTGGTTTAAACTCCATTTTATCAGAGACTAGAATTGCCACCCCTGCTTTTTTTTTGCTTTACATTTGCTTGGTAAATCTTCTTCCATCCCTTTATTTTGAGTCTATGCATGTCTTTGCACATGAGATGGGTCTCCTGAATACAGCACACTGATGGTTCTTGGGTTTTTATCCAATTTGCCAGTCTGTGTCTTTTGATTGGGGCATTTAGTCCATTTACATTTAATGTTAATATTGCTATGTGTGAATTTGATTCTGCCATTTTATTACTGATTGGTTGTTTTGCTCTTTGATTGGCATAACTTCTTAATTGTGTCATAGGTCTTTACCATTTGGTTCTTTTTTGCAGTGGCTGGTACTGGTTTTTCCTTTCTGTGTTTAGTGCTTCCCTAAGGAGTTCTTGTAGGGCAGGTCTGGTAGTGTCAAAATCTCTCAGCAATTACTTGTCCATAAAGGATTTTATTTCTCCATCACTTATGAAGCTTAGTTTGGCTGGATGTGAAATTCTGGGTTGAAAGTTCTTTTTCTTTAAGGATGTTGAATATTGGCCCCTACTCTCTTCTGGCTTGTAGGGTTTCTGCTGAGAGATCTGCTGTGAGTCTGATGTGCTTCCCTTTGTGGGTGACCTGACCTTTCTCTCTGGCTGCTCTTGGTATTTTTTCCTTCATTTCAACCCTGCTGAATCTGAACATTATGTGACTTGGGGTTGCTCTTCTAGAGGAGTATCCTTGTGGTGTTCTCTGTATTTTCTGGACTTGGATATTGGCATGCCTTGCAAGGTTGGGGAAGTTCTCCTGGATAATATCCTGAAGTGTGTTTTCCAGCTTGGATTCATTCTCCCTGTCACCTTCCAGTACACCGATCAAGCATAGATTAGTTGTTTTTACATAATCCCATATTCCTTGAAGGCTTTGTTCATTTCTTTTCACTCTTTGTTCTCTTTTCTTGCCTTCTCATTTTGTTTCATTGAGTTGATCTTCAATCTCCAATATCCTTTATTCTGTTTGATCTATTCGGCTATTGAAACTTGTGTATGCTTCATGAAGTTCTTTTGCTGTGTTTTTCAGCTCCATCAAGTCATTTATGTTCTTCTCTAAGCTGGTTATTCTAGTTAGCATTTTGTCTAACTTTTTTCAAGGTTTATAGTTTCTTTGCATTGGGTTAGAACATGTTGCTTTAACTCAGAGAAGTTTGTTGTTACCTTCTGAAGCCTGCTTCTGTCAATACGTCAAATTCGTTCTCCATCCAGCTTTGTTCCCTTGCTGGCGAGGAGTTGTGATCTCTTGGTAGGGGAGAGGCGTTCTGGTTTTTGATGGCTTCATTCTTCTTGTGCTGTTTTCTTTTCCTATCTCATTGGATTTTTATAGTTTTATCTCAGGTAGCCACCTGGGGAAGCTGCCTTTCCTTTGTCTGCCTGCAGAGGCGCTGCTGGGCTGCCACAGGTTCAGTGGAGCTGCTGTGTGTTTTATTCACTCAGGAAAATTAGGCTGGCTTCTGCAATGGTGGCTGCCCCTCCCCACGCCGAGCTGGATTGTTCCTTGTCACTCTCTAGGTGTGAAATTCTGGCATGAGAGTTTTTCAATCTGCTGGGCTGTGTGTGTGTGTGTGTGTGTGTGTGTGTGTGTGTCAGGGGGTGGGCAGGGGGGATGACATCCTTCCTGCCTATGGGCTGTTTCACTGTTTTCAGTTCCCCTTCCCTCTGGGGGGAGGGTCCAGCTTTCTGGCTTTCACGTCAGCCAGTGCTTCCACCTAGATCTATGCTGACAGCCCCAGCTCTGGCCAAAGTTGCTGTTCTGCCCTGTTTAGGCAGCTCACTGAGGCTTTTCAGTCTGGTGATGATCTCCTATTCTGTGGGTTGTAGAGGGCTTGGGTGGAGCACTGTATCTGAACCAAAGTCCCAGAGTGGGAGATCCCGCGGTCCTCCAGTCAGTTACAGGCACCTTCTGGGTGGGGCAGTGCCCCGCCTTGCCTCAACTTGCCTTATTTGGGTTATACCCACTGTCCAACCAGACCCACAAAATGAACCTTGTACCTCGTTTGGAATTGTGGAGACCAATCGGTTTCTGCATCTCTCTCACTGGGAGCTGCTTTCTGGAGCTGCCTCTTTTCGGCCATCTTGGGATCTCCCATGGAATTACTGAATTTTATTAACACTAATTATACCTTATATCTATGAAGCACATTAGATTTTATGAAATCTAGTTGTTTGCATACTAACGGGTCCAGAAAACACCTGTAAACTAGGCTTTTTCTTTTTCTTTTGAAACTGCTTTGGTTTTTTTCAGTCACAAAATGAATACATATATAGCAGGGTACTATATTAAATATTTACTTTTTTTCTTTTAATGAAGAGAGAGCCAGGCGCTACACTGCCATGGTCATTCTTGGGAGAATGATTCACTTTTGAGGCAAGAAAGTGGCTTCCTTTCCCAAAATGGATGTAGAGGTCTGTAACCAGAGGCACTTAGTTCTCCTTCTCAGGGAAATAAGCTTCACAAATCTTATGTCTCTGCTGTAGTAATCTGGATTATCTCAAAGAGTTCAGGGAAGGAGGGAAAAGAGTTCAGGGAGAGAGTCCAGGGTGGAGGAGAAGACTGCATTACTGGCAGGCAGATGATTGAGCCACTACCTCTGGCATAGCACTCCTTGGTGGGGTTGCCTTTTGGCTCTGGATGGAGCTGAGCAAGCTAAGCTTGTAGGTCTCTGGCCTGAAAACCTAGGAACATTGCAGCCACAAGCTTGGCATTGAAGGAGTGGAAGCCCTATCCTTTGAGAAAGCACATGGATGGCCCATGCAAGGGACCTGAATCAGTAGCAGTCTCGTGACATTTCCATAACTCTTTGTCATGGATCAGCAAACTTTGTGAAAAGATGCAGGTAATAAATATTTTGGGCTTTGTGAGCCACCTAATCTCTATGGTAACTACACAGCTTTGCCCCTGCCATATACATTGAGCCATAGGTGATTTGCAATGGCATGGATGTTACTATGTTCCAAAAAAAATTTTACAAAAATAGTTAGTGGGCTGCATTCAGTCTGTGGATCATGGTTTGCTGATACCTGACTTGGGATATTCCCAGAAGTAGAATTGCTATGTCAATGTGTACACACTTTTCTGCATGTTATCAAGTCACTCTCCAGAAGCATAACTGAATTGAATCCTTACCATCTGCAGAAATGTACTTGTTTCCCTCCATCATCCTCAATACTAGGTATTTTAATTTTTTTAAAACAAGGCTGGGTTTGGTGGCTCATGACTGTAATCCCAGCACTCTGGGAGGCTGAAGCAGGTGGATTACCTGAGGTCAGGAGTTTGAGACCAGCCTGACCAACATGATGAAACCCCATCTCTACTAAAAATACAAAAATTAGCTGGAAATCGCTTGAACCTGGGAGATGGAGGTTGCAGTGAGTAGCGATCATGCCACTGCACTTCACCCTGGATATCAGAGTGAGACTTCATCTCAAAAAAAAAAAAAAAAAAAAAGGAAAGCATTTGTACTTTAATTTTGCAAAAGAAAAATGCAAAACATAAACCAAAATGTTCATTTTTTTCTCACTGAAGTCCACAAAGCAAGAAATGGACAAATTTGTGGTTACTACCTGGAACTTATGAATTCAAATCATGTTACCATATTTGGTGTGAAGAGTCTCTGCAACATGAGGATGGGCTGTGTGTGGGGACGGAGAGGACAGAAAGTGTCACAAGGATTGTGGTGGAAAAGAACCTTTGGCTTTTTTATGATTGAGTGGGCATGTGTGGCTGATCAAGGTACTCCCAGCAGATGAGCTACTTGGGATCCTCAATACCAAGGGTCCACCTAAGGTGAATCCTCTAGGATGTTATATGACCCATGTAGGATAATGTTTGCAAGAGAAATATGTTGGCTTAAATTTAGGTGTCCCTTCCCTCTACTGTATATCTTCCCAATAGGACCCAGACATCAGAAAGAAGAAAACTCATTTGGAGTTGTTAGGCTGAACTCTTTGGAATCTTCTGTGATTTAGCTCATAGAGCACTGGGCCGTGAGGGCATTCAAAATGTCTGGATTGCACTGACTAATTCAGGTGGCCAAGGATTGGTTGGATTACTGGGGCCTCTCATATCACATTTCATAGGGAACAATCCCATGGGGAGTGAGTAGGAATTAGGTTCACCAACCTATTTTGAGAGGAGTTAGTTTGGTCCAGCCAACATTTTGAAGTACTCACAATGCCCGGTTCTGTGCTTCATTCTTGGAATATAAATATGAACCAGAAATTAATCCTGGTGCCAAAGAACTTCACACTGTAGAGACAGATATGGGCAATTACCAAAACATATTCTAAATATTGTCCGATAAAGTTTTTAATGGAGGAGATCACAGGATTCCACCAAGGCAAAGAGAAAAAAATCCCTAACCTAGATGGTTGGGATTAAGGAAGGTTTCTCCTAGGGGACACAAGAGCTTAAGTTTTCTTGATGAAGGTGTGATATATATTTCAATGTAAAGGCATAAAATTAAATGATACATATAAGAGAACAGAAGAAGTTTTGTGTTGCAAGAGAAGTCAGGTGAAAGTTGGGGGTTAGCAAGAGATGTCAGTTATGAAAGGCTGGTTAAAGTCTTCATTCTTTGGAAGCCATTGAAGGGTTTTCTACAGCGGAGTGACAAGATGAGATTCATGTTTCACAAAGATGTTTTTGGCTTTATGATGGAGGATGAATAGGTGGTGAAACCAGAGGTGGAGATACTAGTTGGGAGGCTAGTTCAGTAGTTCACATGAGACGTAGTGGTGGCTGAATTCAGTAAATAGCAGTGGAGAATGGAAAGGGATCTATAGAATCAATATTCATCGGTGAAGTTGGCAAGATTGGGCATGTGTTGCATATGGAAAGTGAAATAGAGAATAATTCCCAAGAGTCTGATCTGAGTACTGGGTAGTTGGGCTGGGGATTGGGGGTGAGGACATTTCTTGATACTGGAACAATGGAGGAGGTAGAGATGATGAGTTTAGAAAGCAGAAGAGAGACTTCAACCAGGAACTTCTGGGCTTGAAATCAGGTTCCTGGATTCTTACAAACTGTGCTAACAATGGGCAAATCACTCTCCCTCTTTAGCTTTAGTTTCTCATTTTACCATGAAAGCATCAGACTGAAGAGAGATTCCCAAACATGTGTCTGTGGTCACACATGTAGACTCTGATTTACTAAGTCTGGTGTGCAGTCCAAGAATCAGTATTTTCAAAAGTTTCCCAGGTGATGCTTCTGTCCAACAGGTTTCAAGCCCTGTGGAGCAGGAGATCCTTGAGGTTCTTACAGCTCAAGCATCTCTGAATGCACTTTTCTCCTAGCTCTTGCTCCTTCCTGCTGACACTACAGATATGAGCTGGCATCTAATATCCAGTGCAGCCTTCACAGACACTACCATGCGTGCCAGTATCCACAGTATGTCTCACTTTCTCTGTCCCTCCACCCCTTCTTCCACTCATCACACAAATTGGGAAGGCAGAAAAAGCCAAGAGTATTACCCTTCACATAATTGGCACCAAGGCAACTCCCTGCCATGTTTTTCCTTCCCAAAGACATATGGTTAATTTCCCACCAGGATATTGTATAATACATCACTTCTGTAGCTCATTGGGATGGAGAGTTAGTGATTTTATTCCAAGTGTGGCGGTAAATGCATTTTTTTAAAAGGCCTTCCCTAAACTTAAAGTCTTAGTAGACAGAACACATCCAAGAATTGATCATCTATCTTCCACATGTGTCGGGAGGACACGTTGCTTATCTTCTCTCTTGGTGCTTCCACTGATCCCACTTCCTGCTATGGATGAGTTCAGCAGACATGGCATGTAGACACATGGGGAAAAGTCATCAACACATCTGAAAAATTAATAATGGCTTGGCCATCAACAGAGAGGCTTTAGGTGTTACTTCTCACAACCTACAAACAGCATTAATTACACCAAAATCTCCAGGCTGGATCAACAAGAGGATCCCCTTTCACCACACATAAAGGCTTTTGGCTGGAATGAAACAGCACAGGTCTTTCCTTCACTGCGAGGCTGTGATCAGTTCTTGGCCTCCAAACCCAAAAGGGATGTGGAAATCTGGTGGGAGCTGTAAAGACCTAGAATATAAGACTTATGTGCACAGATGAAAGGCAGCAGATTTGTTCTGCTGGAAGGAACTGTAGGATGGCTTAATTATAACCTCGTGGTCTGTAGCGAGTTCTTGATCACTGATGAGGTAAACTCACAAGTTGGGAACTACAGCAGGGACTCAAACTATTTATCTTTTATTTTTTCATGGTCTTTGGAATGCAGCTCTGCATAAAGTGGCGGCTGAGGAAGCTGATTCAGCAACTGCATTTCTAGATGCATTTACAGCAGAAAGAGCTTAACTTTGGAGTCATTCAAGCCTGAGTTTGAATTCCAGTTACACATATTACAAACTGTAACTTTGGATATTTCAACTGCGTACATTGTAATTTTCTTAACTATAAAATAAGGTTAAAATACTGACCACATTGGGCTATTTTGGGGAATGAGAGAGAGAGAGAGAGAGTGAGAGGGAGGGAGAGAGAGAGAGAGAGTAGTCTCATATACCTATTACAGAGCCTGGTAAGTTCTTTAAGTATTTCAGAGTGAAAGATTAAATAAAGCTATGGAGAACTCTGTAAGACAAGTTAGGGTGATTTGACGTCTAAATTTGCCTCGGATAATGTTACCTTAAGAATTCAGTCGACATGCAAAGGAATCCCAGATTGAAAGAACAAGGTGATTTCCCTGTAGCCTCAGAATAACTTGAGCTATGTGGTTTGCAGAAACTTAGTGATGTGGTTGTACGTGGTGTGTGTGTGTGTGCATGTGTGCATGTATGTATATCTTATACCTGCTACTCTGATGTCTTTTGGGCTTCTTGGAAACTTCAATAATATCTGATTTATCTCTTCATTTCTCTTTGTCTCTAAATAAACACGTATGAGGAGAACCAATGGTGATTAAATGCCTTGTGTACTATAAGAGGAGATGCAAAAATAAGCACACACCAAAACTCACTTTCTCCTGTTGCTTGCCTTTTAGTGGCAGTGTCAGATTTTTCTCCTGGACTCTTTCTTCTAACTATAATGTTAAAAATGTATTCATCATTCAACTTATTTATTTTTAAAATGTAAAGCATTAGAGGTAACATTGAAGCTCTCTTCCCTAATATCATTCCCCCTTCTCTAAAGGCAATCGCCAATATGAATTTTATTGTGTGTCATTGCAGTCCCGTTTTCTATGTTTGTTATGAGATGTATCCACAAATAATACAGATGGTCACTATTTCTTACATATTTATAGAACTATTTCATATTACATTTTAAAACAACCTGTTTCCCCTTTTTTACTCAAGATTGCATTTTTGATATCTATTCATGTCTTTACACATAGATCTAATTAATTCATTTTGATTTTTGTTATTGTAAATTCATGCATGTGCCACAATTTATTTACCCATTCTCCATTGAAGGACATAAAGATTTTTTCCAGTTTTTCTTCATTGTAAACAGACATTGCTGTAATAAACATTCCGGGTAATGTGCAGGCGTTTCTCTGAAGTAGAATGAGAAGTCATTGGGTATGCACATTTTAAAAATTTCACTCTCCACAGTCAAATTGCTCTCCAAAGTGATTGTAGTAATTTAGACTCCCACCAGCAGGGTGTGAAAGTTCAGTTTGCTCATGTCTTTACCAACAGTTGCTATTGACAGATTCTTTAACGCTTGTCAAGCTATTTGGTGTGAAATGCTTCACTGTTGTTTTAATTTGCATTTCCTTTATTTCTTGTGAGGATAATAATCTATTCATATGTTCACTGGCTCTTCTCAATTGCCTGTTCCCATCATTTGTCAGCTTCTGTGTTATATTGTTGGTTCATTTAAACTGATACATAATTTCTCTACCTATTCAAGATTCTAATCTATGTTTGTTTTATACATTAAAAACATATTTTCTAAGCCTGCCATTTTTTTAGTGTGTTTCATGGTATGCTTTATAATGGGGAACATTTTAATTTTGATGCATTTGGTTTTATCAATGCTTTCCTATAAACTGCTAGTGTTTGAGAGTTTTCTAAGAAATTTGGGTTTTTATCTCTTAGCCAAAAATTGTTATCCTGCATTCTCTTCTAATTAAAGTAATCCCATTTGCAGTTTTATTTATTTTTGTGTATTTTGTGTATAAAGTTTCCAAATAGGAAACTATGTCATTTATTGCACTTTTTTTTCCTTCCCACTGATTTATAATGCCACCTCTGTCATATGCCAGGCTCATATGTATTTGAGCTTATTCAAGGGCTCCAAATTTTATTTCATTAACTTGACTTTTTCTCTGCTGCAATGTCATTCTTTTAACTTTATGGTTTTAAAATGTGTTTTCATGGATAGGTAGTCAAGTCCTATCTCATTTTTTTCCCTTCCCTTCAGAATTATCTTTGCTGATCTTTGCTGTTTGCATATTCAGATGGAGTTTAAGTGTGTAGAGTTCTGAAAGAGAAATCTTGTTGAGATTTTATCTGAAAACTCATTTAAATAGATTGTTGATTTGGGTCAAGTTAGTAGCTTTGTGATTTTAAATATCTCCACTCATGGAAAAGACACAACTCTCCATATATTTTGTTTTCTTTTATGTTGCTTGTTTCATAATTTTGTATATAAATTTTCATGTATATAAATATATATTTTAAATTTATTCATAAACACCTGTTTTTTGCTTTTATGCCTGTACTTATGTTGCATTATTACTGATACGCATATATTATTATATATTCTTCCACCCTTTTGAAATCTTACAGTCACTTTGTTAGTTTATTCAGAGTTTTTCTTGGATTTATTATATTGAGAACCTTATATATAATATCTAAATGTATACTGATAATCTTAAATTCTTAGGTATCATTTATTTTTCTTGCTTTATTATGTAATTAGGGCAGCTAGTTGACTAGTAAAGGTGATTATAAAGACTACTATTTTCTTTCCTTGACTTCAATAGAAATGCTTTTGGTGCTTCCTCATTCATTATTGTATGTGTAGTAAGGTTTTGCTAGATGCTTATTAAAGTTTCTTGTTACTGATAAATTGCTAAGAATTTTGTCATGGATATATTTTGACTTTTATTGCTTAATTTTATGTACCTATTGATAAATCTATTTTTCTTTTAGTTTGCTCATATATCGATGAGCCTTCCTTGATAGATTTTCTTTTTTTTTCTAGCTAACCATACCTGCTTTTTTTTTTGGATGAATTTTAATACGCCTTTATATTTGTTAGTTTTAGTGAAGGGTTAGGTTTATTATGCTTGGATTTTACTGAAGATGTTTAAAATTAAGACATTTTTGCCATCTATAACTTTATTTTATTGTACATTTTTTGGAGTGGGGATTTTATGGTTAATACCTTTTCTGACTATTAGGTTGGTGCAAAAGTAATTCCGGTTTTTGCCAGTTTCAATCTAACAGTCTATTGGTCTATGATAATTTCAATCTGTAGTCTATTAGATGACTACTATTGTCTACTAGATGATTCCACCTACTATTTTTCTTATACATGCTAAAGCTTAAAACATGTTTCATCTTAGACTATAATTATATCACCTATGTGCGTTTTTCCCATTGCAAAACAAATTTTTAAAAATATATATATTATCTGGTGCCAATTGTGCTCTCTGAGAAGTAAATGGGATCTTTAAGGAAAAAAAATCTAGATTTTCCTCATTTAACTTACCAATCTTAGCAATGGCTAATGGTGAAATTCCCAGGTGAATCAAGGAAATATCTCACCTTCCATACAATTTATCAATTATAATTAATCAAACTGGTAGCTTATTGTGTGTTAGGCACTGGGCTAAGCACTTTATTTATATACATGATCTTAAATATCTGCAAAAATCATATGGTATAAGTAGTGCTAGTCTCAGCTTAGAGATAATAAAATTTGGATTAATGGGGTTTAAGTAACTTGCTCAAGTGTGCATAGGTGGTAAAGTGCTGATTTTTATCCAGTCCTTCCTGACTCCAAATCACATACCCTTGACCACTTTGCTACACTGTGTCTACACCAATGCTTGGAGACCCTAATGCCATCTGTGTTAACTCCATGCCAACATATAAGGGAGTTTAACCCAACAATGTCTCCTGGCTAGTATATCCCTTATATCTCAGTTCTCTCTACTTAACGTGTAAAGATTTCTTTCCAAGACATGAAAATTCTATTTCTCTTGTTCTGTCTTATTCATGTTTTATTTTTCCTTCTTACACTGCATCCAAGAAACACCTCTTCATGCTTTGGTGTCTTATTTCTTCTTTTTCTTCTTTTCTGTGTTTAGTTTCTCCATTTTCTAGTTATTCCTGTAATTCTTACTGATCCTTCTTTACTTTTACATTAGAAAAAAAGGAGGGTTTAAAAAGAATTTTTTTCATGAAAGAAAATAAATTGTCCTACATAGGACTATCATTCCTCCGAGGTGGGAAACTGATGCTTGATTCTCTGATATCCCAGGGGCCCGGGTGATGTTTTAAGCAGGGAGAAGGTCAGCGCTCTTATGAACTGGCTTAGATGCTTCCTTATCCTAGGCCTCTCTGACAGGCAACATGCCTCAACTTTGTCCACAAGTTGTGGTTTCTTTCACCAGCCAAGCATAAGACAGAGCATGATGACCAAACTGTGGGCCTGGTGCTGCACGTTTCCCGTTTCTGTAAGCTACTTGCTGTCAACTCTTTTCGTTTCCTTTATGATGTTTAATTGAAATCATAGCCTAATGAGGCCTGACTAGTATCTTTCTTTTGGTCACAGATTTAATGCTACTGCCAATGTACCTGAATAAGAAGACAGCTCTTCCTGGAGAAAGGGAAAACTTGAAGGACTTTTGAAGGCCACTAGAAAGGTATTGTTTACATGATGCATTTTCCCTTTACCTTCAACAGATAAATTTGCTACTGAACTGATGCTTTAACACTGATAATTTTTATTTGGTAGTCTTGGAATATCCCTGGGAGCTCAGGTTCAGACAATCAATCTAGATTTTTGCCATTTGAAATTCAGGTTTTGTGACCTCACCTAAATTTGCTCCTGGGAGTATGCTTGGAAAGTTTAAAATTGTGCTTTTTTATTTTCCCCTTCTTTTTTTAGCCCAGTTCAGACGACATGTCCCTCTGAATTTTTCCTTAATTTCCAAATTGCAATAATAGATCCATCCTCTGCACATCTATATTACTTGTATTTAAACTGTTTTCTTACATTGACCATGTTTTACCCTGATACAATGAAACACAATGCAGTTGGAGGAGAGAATGTGAGTTCTGGAGCTGGACAGGAATGGGTGTGAATCCTGCGGCAGTTATTTACTGGGTGATCTTAACATATCAATATTTTCTTCTTCATAAAATCATATTAAAAATAATACTGATGATACTGTGACCTACCTTACCTGGTTTTTGGGATAATTTAAAGAAATTAGACATTGTATTATTCTGTTCTCATAGTGGTAATGAAGACATGCCAAGACTGGGTAATTTATAAAGGAAAGAAGTTTAATTGATTCACAGTTCCACATGGCTAGGGAGGCCTCACAATCATGGTGGATGGCAAAGGAAAAGCAGAGACATTTCTTACATGGTAACAGGCAAGAGAGCTTGTACTGGGGAACAAGGTCTGATTTATAAAACTATCAGATCTTGTGAGACTTATTCACTACCATGAGAACAGTATGGAGGAAACCATCCCCCATGATTCCATTATCTCCACCTGGCCCCACCCTTGACATGTGGAGATTATTGCAATTCAAGTTGAGATTTGGGTGGGGACACAGCCAAACCATATCACACATATAATAGCCTTGGTGCACAGGAGAAGCAATAGAGGACTATGATTTTACCATCCTTTGAGCTAATATCCACTATTACTTGTACATGTAAAGAGCTGTACTTGTAGAAAGTATGACTCTATCTTTCCATAACATTAAACATGAAACCTAAGAGCTTTTCATCAGGGGGATTTTTTCCTCATCATCTGGCATGCTTTTTTGACACTTAGCCAACCTGGTAGGCTTTATTCGAGTTAACCTCATAAAGTATCATGTTGTTTCACACAGGGGTTTATTCTTGAAAGTTATTTAATGGTAGTTTTTAAGAAAATTAAATCTTATTTTATAGGCGCCTGGGAAACTCATTATTAAACTGAGTCATATGGCTAATCGTTTTGTGTAAAGGATCCCTTTGGAAAGTGAATAATCTCTTGTTAGTAACCATGCTTATGTTCAGATACCAGCGTTTCTTAGAGAGGTGCTTAAATCCATGTATATAAAGTACTCCATACATGTACTTTATGAGAAGTACTTATACTTCTGCAAAGAACATTTGTCACTGAATCCAGGGATAGATATACGTGAATAATGTTGTGTTACTTTGTAGAATTTGTCTCTACATTTTTTACAAATTGATACATAAATGGGTTGATATGTATTTGGATTCTCTACAATGTGAACTTCTAAGATTTTTAGTTTTAGGAATCCCCTAAGAGCCAAGGGAAAACTAGAGGGAAAATAATATTTATTAAGCATCTTTTTGCTAAGCATTATGAGAATCATCTTCACCAACATATTCCAGTTATTTCTCATCATAATGCTATAAAAAGTATTGTTCACCTTTTGTTGAAGAAAAAGAAAATGAGGCTCAGATAAGCAAATTACACTACGCAAGGTAATTCAGCTAGAAAATAGTGAAGTACAGTATTTAAAAGCAGATCTTCTGGATGTCAAATCCCTTACTAATTCCAGTAAAGTACTCTTTCTTGAGAAACAGTATACTGAATTTCATCAGGAGGTAAAATTTAAGATTTATGTGTTATTTATCTTACTATTTGGGTACTTTAAAAATATCATGCATTATCTTCAGATCTTATTTTTTACCTGCCTGTGGAACATGGCTCTAAACCTTCGCACTGAGGCTAGCTTCAGTGAAATTTTGAAGGAGTTAATGCCTCCCTCTTTTTGATAGAAGATTAAACATGGATTGCAACTAGAAACCACAAAGCTGAATGTTTATTAAATATACTAATTTTCCTTTCATCTAGTTGGCCAATGTTTTCAATCATAATCTACTTTTCTCTAAAATTTTCCATAAAGCAGGATGATGATTCCAAATCCTAAAATACTGGAAAAAAATCACTTAATGACCACTGGTGAGTTCCTGTAAACTCATCCCAGAGTTGGTAATGAGTGTTTGGAGAAGATTCATGGGTAAGCTCCAATTCTCACCAAAATGGCTCTGCAAGTTGAAATCAAGGATTCTCCGAGGGAATTGGGAAGTTCTAGATGACTTTTAAGGAAGGCTATTTGGTTTAGTTTAATCGCACTTGGTGCTATTAAGGCCAATGGTTGGAGTCCTTTATCCTATTCTAGTGCTCATATATATATGTATACTCCGCACTCTGTTAATCTGTTTAGCAAGTAAATGGTATAGGCTATAAATAGGCAGAAAAAAAGTGGGAATTGCTTAGTGTGAACCATTAACTCTGTATATTCATTCAACATGAATTTGCTAAAAGCCCATTAGATACTAGTCTCTGGAGACACATGGTCAACTTGAACAAGAACTGGCTTTGAGGAAAGAATGGACTAAGGGGGATATATAAACAGATAATTGTGATATGTTATATTATGCATACCATAGTAAAGGTAGGTATAAATCTAACAGAAGAAAAATGTTATTAATAAGTAGAGTTTATTAAATATATGGTAATGAGAATTATTATAATGGTGATTGTAGTTACCATCATTTGTTGATATTTTAATGCTAAACCCCATGCTATGGCCTGTACGTGAATTATTCTATTTAATCTAACAACCTTGCAATATTGGTGATGATTATTGTGATTATGATAAGGAAAATATGTGGAATATAAGGCACATGTAATAAACATTATTTTCAAGATACTGTATTGGGTCTTTCAAGATATTATTTTATTAAATCATGCCAGCAACTCACTGCGGTCAGTATTTTTATTACTGTTTTGAAGAACAGTCTGAATTCACAAATTCCCCAAAAATATAAAATGATTAGGTTTATGATTTAAAACCTGGGCTAGATGACCCCATAGTTCATACCCTAAGTACAGGTCTACCTTGTTTCATTGTGTTTCACTTCACAGATACTGTATTTTTTTCAAAATATTGAAGGTTGTGGCAACCATGCATTGAGGAAGTCTATAAATACCATTTCTCCAAGAGCATGTGCTCACTCTGGGTTTCTGTTTCACATTTTGGTAATTCTCACAATATTCCAAACACTTTTGTTATAATTATGTCCATTTTGATTATATAGGTCCATTATAGTGATTTTTTTTTTTTTTTAACAGAATTAGTGTCTCAGCCTACCAGGTAGCTGGGATTACATGCATGTGCCTCCATGCCTACCTAATTTTTATATTTTTAGTAGAAATGAAGTTTTGCCATATTGGCCAGGCTGGTCTTGTACTCCTGGCCTCAAGTGATCCACTTGCCTCAGCTTCCCAAAATGTTGAGATTACAGGCATGAGCTACCACACCCAGCCTGATTATAAGTTTTGATGTCATTATTGTAATTTTTCTGGGGGCCATAAATCACGCTCATATAAGACTGTAAACTTAATAAATATTGTGGTCAGTTCCAATGACTGGCCATTCTTCTGCCTCTCTCTTTTTTGGCCTCCCTCTTTTCTAGGACACAACAATATTAAAATTAGGCCAATGAATAACCTTACAGTGGCCTGAAAGTACTCAAGTGAAAGGAATAGTTGCACATCTCACTTCAAATCAAAAGCAAGAAATGACTAAACTCAGTGAGGAAGAGCTAGGCCTCTTGTGCCAAAGAATTTGGCAAGTTGTGAATGCAGAGGAAAAGTTCTTGAAGCAAATTAAAAGTACTACTCCAGTGAAAACTCTAATGATAAGAAAGCAAAACAGCCTTATTGTTATGAAGAAAGTTTTAGTGGTCTACATAGAAAATCAAACCAGCCACAATATTCGCTTAAGCCAAAATCTAATCTTGAGTAAGGCCTACCTCTCTTTAATTACAGGAAGGTTGAGAGAGGTGGCAAAGCTGCAGAATAAAAGTTTAAAGCTATCAGAGATTGGTTCATGAGGTTTAAAGAAAGAAGCCATCTTTTTATCATAAAAGTTCAAGGTAAAGTAGCAAATACTAATGTAGAAGCTACAACAAATTATCCAAAGATGTACCTAAGAATCGATGAAGGTGGATATAATAAACAACAGATTTCCAGTGGAGACAAAACAGCTTTATATCGGAAGAAGATGCCATCTAGGACTTTCATAGCTAGAAAGAAGTTAATGCCTGGCTTCAAAGCTTCAAAGGATAGGCTGTCTCTTGTCAAGGGCTAATGCAGCTGATGACTTTTAAGTTAAAGCCAATGTTCATATACCATTCCTAAAAATCCTAAAATTTATCTTAAATTATTCTGCCTGTGGTCTATAAATGAAAGAACAAAGCCTGGATGACCACACGTCTGTTTGTAGAATGCTTTACTGAAGATTTTAAGCCCACTGTTGAGACTTGCTTAGAAATAAAGATTTCTTTCAAAATATTACAGCTTTTTGACCATTCACCTGATCACCCAAGAGTTCTGATGAAGATATACAAGGATATTAACATTACTTTTATCCCCTACTAATGCAATATTTATTTTGCAGCTCATGGTTCAAGAAGTAATTTTTACTTTCACATTTTATTACTGAAAAAATACATTTTGTAAGGCTATAGCTGCAACAGAAAGTAATACTTCTGATGAATCTGAGCAAAGTAAATAAAACCCTGGAGAGAATTCACCATTATAAATGTCATTAGGAACATTTGTGATTCATGGAAGGACATTGAAATGGCGACATTAACAGGACTTTGGAAGAAGTGGATTCCAGTTCTCACACATAAGTAACTTTGTTCAAGACTTCAGTGGTGGAAGTAACTGCAGAGGTGGCTTAAATAGGAAGAACACCAGAATTAGAAGTGGATTCTGAAGGTGTGATTGAATTGCTGCTGTCTCACTATAAAGCTTGAGCAAAGAAGAATTGCTTTTTATAGATGAGTAAAGAGTGGTTGCTTGAGAGGGAATCTACTCTTTGTGAGGATGTTGTGAACATTGTTGAAATGACAAGGGATTTAAAATATTACATAAACTTAGTTTATAAAAGAGCATCAGGGTTTGAAAGAATTGACTCAGTTTTGAAGGAAGTTATACTGTGAGTAATATGCTATCAAACAGCATCACAGGCTACAGAGAACTATTTTGTGAAAGGAAGAGTCAATCAATATAACAAACTTCATTGTTATCTTAAGGAATTTCCACAGTCACCCAACCTTCAGCAATCATTGCCCTCATCAGTCAGCAGCCATCAATATTGGGGCAAGAATCTCTACTGGCAAAAAGATCAGGACTTGCTGAAGACTTAGATGATCTTCAGCATTTTTAACCAAGAAAGCATTTTTTAGTTAAGCTATGTACATTTTTAAATTTGAAAGACATTTCTCAAAAGAAGACATACAAGTGGCAAGCAGGCATATGACAAGATGCTACACATCACTGGTCATCAGATAAATGCAAATCAAAACTACAAGGAGATATTATCGCACACCAGTTAGAATGACTTACATCCAAAAGACAGGCAATAACTAATACTGGCAAGGATGTGGAGAAAAGGGAACAGTCAGTGGGAATGTAAATTAGCACAACTATGGAGTACAGTTTAGAAGTTTCACAAATAACTAAAAATTGAGCTACCATATGATCCAGCAATCCCACTGATAGGTATATACTGAAAAGAAGGGAAGTCAGTATATTGAAAAGATATCTGTACTCCTATGTTTGTTGCAGCCCTGTTTACAGCAGCTAAGATTTGGAAGCAACCTAAGTGTTCATCAACAGATGAACGGTTAAAGAAAATGCAATACATACACACAATGGAGTACTATTCAGGTATTAAAAAAATGAGATCCAGTCATTTGCAACAACATGGATGGAACTAGAGATTATTATGTTATGTGAAATAAGCCAGGCACAGAAAGACGAACATTGCATGTTCTCACTTATTTGTGGGATCTAAACATCAAAACAATTGAACTCATGGTCATAGAGAGTAGGATGGTTACCAGAGGCTGGGAAAGGTAGTGGGAGGGTGGGAAGGGAGGTGAGGATGTCTAATGTGTACAAAAATAATAGCGAGAATGAATAAGACCTACTATTTGATAGTACAGTGGGTGACTATAGTCAATAATAACCTAATTGTATATTTTAAAATGATATAAAGAGTGTAATTCAATTGTTTGTAACTCAAAGGATAAATGTTTGAGTGGATAGATACCCCATTCTCCATGATGTGTTTATTTCACATTTCATGCCTGTACTAAAATATTTTATGTACCCCATTAGTATGTATACCTACTATGTACGCACAAAATTTAAATGTAAAAAAAAAGATATTAAGACACAATGCTATGCACACTTAATAGACTGCAGTATAGTGTATAAGTAACTATTATATTTACTGGGAGAGCAAAAAATATTGTCACTTGCTCTATTGGTATATTTGCTATATTTCAGTGGCGTGTAATCAAACCCATAATATCTCAGAGGTATGCCTGTATGTTAAGCCAGGCTCTCTTCTGAGCAGGGTAAATATTGAAGGGTGTCAGGCAGGTAGAAAAATAAAAGGAACACATTCCAAGAAGAGGAATTTTTTAAAAAAAATAGTTTTGTATAATAGTATGTTAGAGAGATCACTTAATGAGACTGTATAGTACAAGAAGGGCAACAGTAGTAAATAAAGCCCAAAATATAAATTAGTTTCAAATTATAAAGGAATGTGTATTTGCAGTTTATCTTATAGGTTAAGAATCAAAGGACAGTTTTCCAAGCAAGAAAGAGAAAGATTCACATTTGTATTTTTAAAGAAAACACCATATCAAACAAAAAATAAACAAAAACAGTTGACATGAGTAGATAACCCAAAATATACTAAGATTACTCAGAATTTTTGAAAATATGGCTTAAGAGCTGTTGTATATCTGAATATCCTGAACAGTTCATAAATATAAGTGAATATCTTCTGTCACACAGTATTCTCGAGGTTCTTTATCTCTCTGGTTTGGATTAGCTCCCATGTTGGTTAGTATTGAGAGATAACATCCAGAAGTGAAAACATACTTTAATGAGTAGTGTTGACATAAAATTAATAAAAATTTTTGGAGGAAATCAGTCTTTGGTGAATATCTGAGCAGAAAATCTGGGCTTTGAACCCTAGGTAAACCTACCTTCCCACACCCTACTTCCATAGACCAGACTTACTGGAGTAGCCTAAAATCTCTATCTCTAAAATGGTACCTTTGAAACGTTCTAAATTTACTATTTCATTATTTTATCCTAACCCTTAAAATTTTCATTCTTTTCCTTCTTTTCTTGTATACTTCCTTTCTCCCTTCCTTTCTCCTTTATTCTTTCATACATTTTTCTTTGTTTTCTTTCTTTTTGAACTTTAATATTTATTTCTTTTGCTAATTTATATAGCGGGAATTCAAATTTACTCATTACAATTCAGACATGCAATGAAAATGTAGCCTGATTATTTTATCACAATAATCTCCCCTCCAGTTACTTCTCAAAAAAGATTTAAACTAAGCTATTTCTCTCATGGTCTCCATTTGAACGGAAGCTCCTGCTTTGAGAGCATCTTACCTATACCACCCACATAACAACAGGTCTGTTGACTTTCAATTCAGTGTTCATGCCATGTAGAAAGGAGGTGAATTAGGTACTACATAATTTTTTATTCTACAGAGCAAAGACTTTGGGATATACATATGCTAACTCCTCTTTCTTACTCCCTCTCTCTTCTTCTTTTACTACCCTTTGGCCCAAAAGAAGCAGGTTTTGTTTTCCTCTCTGGTCTAAATGAAACATCTCCCTAAATCATTCATACTTCATGTAGACCATCTACCTAAATCATATTCATACTTCGTGAAGTAGCATCTGCATTCTCATTTTCTCCCATTGTCTTTATTTAGAATATAGTGCTAGGAGAAATAAAAATGTCTTACTATCAAGGAACTTAAATTTAAGTTAGAAATACATTAGTACTTATGTCTCTGGCTATTAAAAAGTAGTAATATGCTGAATTACTCCCCTATCATAAATACTAGAAGGCTAGACAAAAGACAGAAAACAAACATTTTAAATAATTGGCTAACATACAATAGGGCTGTGGTTCTTGTAAAAAGGGAAATAAATTAAGCCCTGGAATCACTCAGGCTTTCTACCTGGAGGCAATTTCTAGAATGCTTTATCAGGAGAGACAACTCAAGGATTAAGAGTGGTCCTGCTGGGTAGCTAAGACAGAGATTGGAGTTTAGGGAGGCCACAGTGATAAAATGTATAGGTAAGAGAATATTCTTGACTGTCTAGGCATAGTGAAAACTTCAGGCTTACATAAAGAGCTTCTGGGCAAAGAAGTTCCTGAGAAATTTCAAGCCAGATAATTTCTGAACACATCATTTTAGTTTCCACCAGCCATATTGGAGGGTCTTTATTGAATACTGGAGGCATTCATTAGAGATCCCAGAATTTTCCTGTCTTAGAAATGAGGCTAAATTAGCTCTGAAGAAAATACTGCTCCATAGTCACCCTGAAAGAGCGTAAAAACAACATCTAAGGGACCAAACAAATCTGCAAATAGCTTTTCTGCCACAGGAAAAGGTAGCACTCTTCAAAGAAGTATAAAAGAAAACACTACTTACAAATGTAACATTCTCAATAAATACTATATGTACAAAGAAGTAGAAAATGGGGACTCATAACTGAGTGAAATATCAGTCAATAGAAAGAGATTCAGAGATGAAAAAGACGATAAACTTAACAGACAAAGACATTAAACATACTTTTATAAATAAGCTTCAAAAGTTCATGTTTGAAAATAAAGCATAAATAGAAGGATGAGAGAAATATAAGATAAAAAAGAAAAGCAAATGTAACCTCTAATTGTTAAACATAATATCTGAAATTAAATCCCAGAGGATGAGAACTATAAAACTTCAGAAAAATAGTAGTGAAAACGAAGACATAACAATAGAAATGATCCAAAGTGCAGCAGAGAAAGAAAAGAAGACTGAAAAATATGAACAGAACTTTACTGACCTTTTGGAAAGTATCAAGGAGTTTAAAATTAATTTGACTGTAATCTAAGAAAGGGATCTGAAGAGACGATGGCTGAAAAAATTTTAAGTTTGATAAAAACCATCACCCATCAATCCAAGAAGTTCAGTGAACTCAGAAGAAGATCAACACAAATAAAACCACATAAAGAAATATCATAATTAAATTTTTGAAAGCAAATGTTATAGAAATAGTTTAAAACTGTTGAAAAAATGTACACTGGATATAGCAGAATAAAACTATTCAAGCAAAGGGAACTAGGAAAAACAGTGATATAACATCTTTAAAAAGCTGGAACTACAAACAAACAAACAAACAAAAACTTATTCTATACCCAAATAAACTATCTTTCAAAATTGAAGGTGAAATAAAACCATCTTTAAAGGAAACAAAAAGCTGAGAATATTTGTCATTAGCAAACCTACGCTATAAGTAATGTTACATGCTGGGTATGGTGGCGCATGCCTTTACTTCCAGTACTTTGGGAGGTCAAGGTGAGAAGATTAGTTGAGCCCAGGAGTTTAAGACCAGCCTGGACAACATAGTGAGACCCTGTTTCTATAAAAAATAACAAAAGTAAGAAAGAAAAAAAAAAGAGAGAAAAGAAAGAAATGTTACAGGAAGTTCTTTAGGCCTAAGGAAAATGAGCCCCACCTACTGGTATTCACACCTTTGTGTAGTTTCTTCCCACATTGCTTCATGTTTGGTCTGTCTAACCACAGAAGTATGGCTGATGTGATGGTGTGTCACTGCCGAGATTAGGTTATAAAAGCCCAGTCTTTCTAAGTCTCTGTTTCTGTCTCTCTGTCTCTTCTCATTAATCACTCTGTGAGAGGCCAATTGTAATGTTATGAGAAGATTCAGGCAACCTATGAAAAGGCCCACATGGTAAGAAACAGTGGTTTTAGCCAACAGGCACGTGAATGAGATTGGAAATGAATTCTCCAGCCCCAGATGACCTTATCCCTAGTGGGCTGATACGGTTTGGCTCTGTGTTCTCACCCAAATTCCATCTTGTAGCTTCTATAATTCCCAAATGTTGTGGGAGGGACCTGGTGGGAAATGACCAAATCACAGGGGTGGGTCTTTTCTGTGCTGTTCTCGTGATAGTGAATGGGTCTCATGAGATCTGATGGTTTTAAAAACGGGGATTTCTCTACACAAGCCCTCTTTTTTCCTGCTACCATCCACATAAGATGTAACTTTCTCCTCCTTGCCTTCCGCCTTGATTGTGAGGCCTTCCCAGGCATGTGGAACTGTAAGTTCAATAAATCTATTTCTTTTGTAAATTGCCCAATCTCGGGAATGTCTTTATCAGCAGCATGAAAACAGATTAATATATCAGCAGTTTGACTATAACCTCTTGAGACATCCTGACCAGTACATCCATCTAAGCTCTCTTGGATATCTGACTGACAAAAACTACAAGATAGCATTTGTTGCTATAAGATGCTATGATTTAGGGGCATTTGTTATGCAGCTATAGATAACTAATACGCTTTTAAATTAATTCCACAAGGCAACATTATCCAGAAATAAAAGACACCCAATATTCTTTATGAAAAAGATTCAAAAATATTTAGTAAATATTAGCAAATCAATAGAGCAATATATAAAATGTATTACAGCATGACTAATAGAGATTTACCCTAGAAATGTAATGTTTATCTATTAATCAAAATAGCACAACAAAATTTACTGTATTTACAGAGTAAAAAACAAAAACCAGAACTAAAGGATTATCTCAATAGGTGCAGAATAAGCATTTGAATAAACTCAATATATATTTATGATGTAAACCTCTCAGAGCCCTAGGGGTAGAGGGAGTTTTAACTGATTAAAAGCAAGCAAGCAACAATAACAACAAAAATTTATGTTACCTCATATTTAATTGTGAAGGACTGACTGGATTTTCCATAAAATCAGAAAGAAGGCAAAGTTCTTTACTTTCTGTTTTTTTGTTTTTTTGAGACATAGTTTTGCTCTTGTTGCCCAAGCTGGAGTGCAATGGTGCAATCTCAGCTCACTGCAACTTCCACCTCCCATGTTCAACCAATTCTCCTGCCTCAGCCTCCTGAGTAGCTTGGATTAGAGGCACATGTCACCACACTCTGCTAATTTTTTGTATTTTTAGTAGAAAAGGGGTTTCACCATGTTAGCCAGGCTGGTCTCGGGCTCCTGACCTCAGGTGATCCACCTGCCTCAGCCTCCTAAAGTGCTGGGATTACAGGCATGAGCCACTGTACCTGACCATGGTTCTTTACTTTCATAACTTCTATTCAGCATTATACTGGAAGTCCTATGCAATGAGATAACACAAGATAAACATACAAATCAAACTTATAAAAAAAAGAAAAATTGCCTTTATTTTCAGGCAAGATTTAGAAGAAATCACAGGAGTAAATCTTTGCTATTGGGAATAGTGAAAAAAAGTTCTTAAGACATAAAAAAGTATAAACCATGAAAGTAAATATTAGTAAACATACTTCGTGGAATTTAAGCATTTATGTTCTTCACAATATATTTTTACAAAAATTGAAGGGCAAGCTATGGACCGTAAGAAAATATTTTCAATAGGTATGTCTAAAAAGGATTTGTATCTAGAATATATAAAGAATTTTTACAGCTCAAAAATAAGATAAGTTGCTCAATAAATATTGGCAAAATATTTTAACAGACACTTACAAAAGAAGACACAAATGACCAATAAGCTTATGGAAACATGTCAGACATTATTAAACATCATGAAAATGCAAATTAAAACCACAGTGAGATGCCACCACACAACCGTTACACCAGTTATGATTTTTAAAAAATGATTTTAAGTTTTGGTGGGAAGTACAACAACTAGAAACTCAAATGTTGCTAGTGGGAATGCATAATATTTTGGAAAAGTTTGGCAATTTCTTATAAAGTTCCAGCAAATGCTTCCAATATGATCTGGAAATTCCACTCCTACGTATTACCCTAGAGAAACATAAACATATGTCCACACCAAGACTTCTACTTAAGGCCAGGCGCGGTGGCTCACACCTGCAATCCCAGCACTTTGGGTGGCTTGAGCTGGGTGAATCATGAGGTCAGGAGTTCGAAACCAGCCTGACCAGCATGGTGAAAGCCCGTTTCTACTAAAAATACAAAAAATTGACTTGGCGTAGTGGCAGACACCTGTAATCCCAGCTTCTCAGGAGGCTGAAGCAGGAGAACTGCTTGAAACTGGGAGGTGGAGGTTGCAGTGAGCCAAGATCGAGACCCTGTCTCAAAAAACAAACAAACAAACAAACAAACAAACAAACAAAAAGATTTTTACTTGAATGCCTCTAGCAGCTTTAGTCATAATAACTGATAACATAATATATGTGAAATTACCTAAATATTCATTAGTTGTTGAATGGGTAAGCAAATTGTGGCTTATCAGTACAATAGATTATTCTGCAAATAAAAGTGAACCAAAAAGTGATATGCACAACATAATGCATGAATTATTCTAAGTGAAAGGAGCCAGAGTCAGAGACTACAACACCATGATTAAAATTTTGTGAAATTTTAGAAAGGCAAAACTATAGTGACAGAAACAGGTAAATCACTGCCAAGAGCCCGAGGGAATGGGGAAGGGATTTATTGCAGAGAGCACAAAGGTATTTTTTGCAGTGATAGAAATGCTCTATATTATTACTTTGTAATTGTGGTTACATGCATTTGTCAAAACTCATTGAAATATGCATTTAATATTGGGACATTTTATTGCATGCAGCATATATCAGTGAAGCTGACTTTTGAAAGTTATACACTTGTTGAGTGATATAATTTTGAATGTCACTGTACAACGAATAGAAAACAAAGTTGTGGGCTAAAATAGGCCATTTTTTCAACCAACATAGATTTATCACCTATTATGTGAAAAAGGCTAGTCTAGTTATTCAAGACAAAGTTACGAACCAGACAGTGAGTGAAACAGGTGAGTAAACAGGGAATTTAAAAAACGGTATCACTGATATGATGTTGATAATCACAAGTGCTATGGATTCAGAGAGAAGAGGTACCCAACTCAGCCTTGGGGTCAGGAAATGTAATATCAGAGTGGAAAACAGATGGAGGAATATGTAAAAGGGATGGGGGTGTGGGAAATGATCCAGGAGAGGGTAATGTATGCCTCAAACTTGGAGCAAGAGAGCAGGGGGTGGCCCATGAATAAAACTGAAGTTATATATATGTAGGCTTTTTCAACATGTAGCTGAGAAATAGAATTTATAGAATTTAATAGTTGTTACATGTGAAAGCTGAGGCAAACCAAGAGGACTAGGATGTTATTACTTTTCTAAATTGATTAACTGGGAACTTTCTGGCACTATTCACTGAAATAAGGAGCAAAGAAATGGGTTTAGTGAAAGGTTGGGGGTGAAGGAGGGAGAAGTTATAAATATTGAATATAAAGTACCTTTGAGATATCCCAGTGCAACCTGTAGAAGACCATTGGAATAAAGCCTGTAGCACAGAAAACTGACTTGAAGTAGAGATACAGGTTTGGGTAAATGAACACATTGAAATCATCACAAGAGAGCGTGAAATCAACCAGAGAGATAGGAAAACATGAAACAAGAAGGTCCAAGATGGCCCAAGTTTGTGATAATCAAACAGCATGGTGTAGCCATAAAATAAGTACTTATTAAGGAGTGTTGTTATTACCATTACAATTCTAGTTGTAGGTGATGTTAAAGCCCAGAAAGTATCATTCTACCTCTACATGCTAATGGGATATAGCCACTAGAGAGGGGAGATAGATGGAGTGACATTCTTCTGAAGGCAAAAAAGGATGAGATCCAGGGTATGGGACCCAGTTTTTGGTAAGATAAAGGACATTCCTTTCCATCTATCATGAGCAGGGAAGGAAGTGATGAGGGAAGATGCAAATATGTATGTGAGTTTTATGACATAAAGTTGAGGGAGATTTGACTGATTCTTTTTGTTTTTTATCTGTGGAGTCAGTCATATAGAGACTAAGGGAGAGAGGTGGGAGTCATGGGATTGAGACAGAAGAAGACAGTTTGAAATACGCTGCCTCAGAGAAGGGGAAAACACTGCCCATAGAAACATAATGGATCTCCTGGGCATTATTAAGGACCTAGTTAAGGTTGAGGACCATGAATTAAGAGCATTTTCAATTGAGAGTGATTTTTTTCCCTTCCACTATTACTCATCAACCCAACTGCAAGGTGGAGAAAATAGCAAGTTGGATTTATTTAGGTTTGAAGTTTTACAAAGAACTCTTAATAAGATAACTACAAGTCAAGAAATTAAAGATTTTGAGGAAAGTAATGTGATTATCAATAAAATCTTAGCTGGATAATGAGAGAAGTGGAAACAGGGGAGAAGGTGGAGGAGTCTGTAAACTGGAAGTTCATAGAAGGCCTATAAAATAGTATATTGGGGATCAGTGAATTGGGATAATGTGGCCAAAGTGAAGAGATGGAGATCATGGGGAATGAAGGGGGTGAGGAACCTGAAGAGCTAGGTTGTTGGAAGGATCAAAATAGTATATTGGGGATCAGTGAATTGGGATAATGTGGCCAAAGTGAAGAGATGGAGATCATGGGGAATGAAGGGGGCGAGGAACCTGAAAAGCTAGGTTGTTGGAAGGATCACCCAATGTCGAAGTCACCAGTAACAGCAATGCCTGTGGTGGGGAGAACAATGGAAAGGCAGAGGCCAATATTTAGAGAATTTGGAGGATTGGCCAGATCAGAAAGCCTTTTGATGAAGTGCTAAGGAGGAATACAGCAAGGTGGAACCACAAGGCAAACACCTTCAGTAAGTGGAAACTGTACAGAAGGTGTGAGGAAATTTAACCCAGAGGTGGTGTTAAAAGCCAGGAGAACATGGATTCCCAACCTTCAATGACGTGGGAGATGGAAGGGGAAACATCCTCCCTTTAGGTGGTATATTGTGTGCCTTGACTAAGTGGGTTTATGGAGAGTTTCCTGGATCAATGTTGCTGATATGTATAGCATGAAAAGAGGCCTTTGGGTGATGGGAGACCCTTCAGGATGGATGAGGGAGCAAACAGTCTGGTGGTGAAGGTGATAGGCTCTGCTGAATTCTCCACCAATGTCAGTGGCCATTCTCTCTGAGCAATAGTGAAGCTATTAAAGCTCTAGCATCAGTCAGGCCTGGGTGAAGCCCAGGTTCTGCTCATCACTCACTGCATGTGGAACCTTCTTTGAATTCCTATTCAACTATAAAATGAAGATAATATTATTTATAAAAGAATTGTTTTAAAATGCCAATGAAGTGTTCAAAAAAAGTTTGTGATAATCAAACAGCATTGCATAGTTATAAAATGTTTATTAAGGGATATTGTTTCTACTATTGCAGTTCTGAGTACAGGTGATTTCGGAGCCCAAAAATAAAGTATTATGCTTAATGAGATAAACTTTCACTTAATCCGAGTGAAGGAAAAGGTAAAAGTATACTAGTTTGCCAAGTGAAAAGGATGAAATAGTTCAGATAATGAGACCTTTATTTTTCAAGATAGATTTTTAAACAATGCAAAATGTCAAAGAACCTAATCATCAGAGTTATTTTTCTATGCTTCTTCAATAATGGCTCTGGAAAAACAGAATGATTTAACTTTTCCTTTGTTGACAACAGCAAAGTGTTTGGAAAGGGGAACTCGGGGAGAGAACTGTGAGGCCCTCAACTCTTTACGATGCCCCAGCCCCGGTTATGCAGTCGGCTGAATTTTGGTGAGGCTGTATTCCTGTAACAGACATCATTGCCCAGATGTAGATGCACTACAGTGGTTTCCAGGTGGGAAACAAACACCAGTGGGAAGTGGAAACTTTCCTGAACTTACTGCTCTGATGAGGGACCCTTCTTTTGAAACAAAATGAGTCTTCATGTAGCTGAGAACTCTCTTCTATCGCTTTACAACCTCTATCATCCCCCAAAGGCCTTTCCAAAGGAAGCAGCCAGCTCAGTGGCCATGATGTTTTCCTGGAGGTATGGGAGATAGATTATCCAATTAAAAACACAGTTGTTACTCTGAACCCAACTTAACCTCTGCATATAACTTCCTGGAGCCTGTTCAACGCACTTGACAATTGCCTGTCCCAGGGTCTCCCTCTGTCCTGAAACTGCTCATTTAAATCTTCCCTTTTTTTTTTTTTTAAATCCCTAATAGTTTCTGGTCTACTTTTTGTTGCTTACATTTTGTACATTTTTCAAGACCCCAAAGATTTACTTCAAATTCTATTCATTCATTCATTTTGTAAATAAATGCATTCATTTAATGTTGTGAGTTGGGAGAGAGAAATTTCTGACTGTCCATCTTTCTGCCTTACAATTTTATAGAATTGAATGGTAGACATGATGAATCCAGCCTTCCTGGGATTAAATAACAGGTCTGCCGCTATCTATGTGATCTTGAGTAAGTTGTCTAACCTCCCTGCACCACAGTTCCCATCTGTGAAATGGGGATATAATAATTCCGTGGAGTTGTGAGGGTTAAATTAGTTCATAAATACAAAGTACTTAAATGGTGCCTGGTGCAACTTAACAGCTATAGACAACTTTTCTATTATTTATCTAGTGATCTTAGCATACCCCATTAGAATGGAATTTAATGAGATCCATTCTAGACTCTCATTAGATCTCATTCTAATGAGAATCTAGTAAGATCTTCAAGACATGGATGCTGATAGATGCCAGACTATCATGGATGTGAGTGTCAGCATTCCATGGAATAAGAACATGGTTTATGGTTTTTGCTCCTTAATTTGAATATGTAAGAGATGAGTAATGATATGAAAGAAGGGAAGAAAAGAAGTCTGTAAAATAAAGAGCCTGAGACCTGGCAACATAAAAGGTTTGTGAAGCACCTTGATAGTGGGATGGCTGGAAGAGATTTCTAAACTGGTTCTGTTCTGCTCCATTGATAGTTGTTTTGATGGTGGCTATAGAGATTTTTTCCCCTCTGAAGTCCCTCTCTCCATTATTGTGTAAAGTTCACTCTTCTTACAAATGCGAGTGAGGTTTTTAGAAACTCAAAGCAATAGTTGAATTTTTTCCCCAGCTAAGTCTTTATAGACTAAAACATAGATACCCATTTAGAAACAAATCTTAAGAGGCAAGAGGTGCTGGGTTTTCTGAAAATTTGCCAAAGTACTGGAGAAGGTGTCTACAGGCTGCACAGTTGGGGAGGATATGAAGTTAATTTTGCTGAGATTTCAAAGGTCAGCGAGCTCCTAGATAAAGTCTAAACCAACATTTACTAGAAGCAGCTGTGTGGTAGTCATTTTCCAGGGGTCTGAGAATCAAGACCTATTACTAGCCCTTTTATGTTATGTTAGCACAGTAACCATGTTATGTCCCCAATTTGGGTAGGATGGTATTGATGGTTGGAGAAGTCAGAGAAGGGTCTGCTCCTCTCCTTAATCCATCCACTCACCCTCTTGCTTTGAAATTCTCCAAATGGCTGAGGCTTTAGACTTAATGCTGGTGGAATTTCATATACAATCATGTAATACAAACATAAAATATATTTCACTGAATCCTTCTAATATCCCCATGAGGCAGATCATACTGTCTTCAAAGAAAACAGTAAGGTGATTCAATTCATAGTTACAGGTGTGAACGGGCTTTAGGATCTGATAAGTCAAAACTTGATTTATTGATGGCTTTGCCTGGTCCTATCTGTAGGTCCTTGAGCAAAGTACCTAACTTCTGGGAGCTTATATTTTCTCTGAACAAAGAGATCTTGCAGGATTGTGTAAGAATTACAACAGAGTGCCAGTTGTTGGAAAATACCTACAAAATGGTGGTGTTATTATTTTCTTACTCCTTTGCAGACTTTTTTTTTTTTAACCTGTAGATGCTTAACAATTCATCAAGGAAATTAAGTGAAATTATCTTTCTAAACTAGGCTACTATAATCCTGTTAACTCCTGCATGTAGTTTACAATGAATTTTTGTGTCCCTTGTATGGAAAAATCTGCTTAATTTATCAGCTCTTCCAAGTTCTTAAAAAAAAAAGGTGAAGAAGCAGAAAAATAAAGGGAGATATTCTTTCTGTAGTCTTCTACTGTTGACACAGATTTCCTCTGCAGAAGGGAAAACTGTGGTTTTAAAACTGGGATGATTCATACTCAAAAAGAATCAGAGCTGATCTGGTATGAGTTGGTTATAGACTGAAAGGGTCAGGTTATGTCAAAACTTTTCATGAGGTAGTACAAGCAGTATTCTCTGGTTTATTGTTGTATTTTAAAAGACATTCCAGGTAATAAAGAAACTCCCACAACATGTTCTGGCTTTGGGCCCCTGCCCCGGTCATGTTGGTGGGGCAATGGTGGGTGTCTATCTCCCAGCTGCATACACGCGGAATGGATTGCAACCTGGACTCTTGATTGAGAAACCGTCTGTGCCTCTATAGATGAAGGTCTGTTTCCTTCCTCCTGAGGCTTACATGGGGAGGCATGGAAAGCCTCACACAAGGCTGACCTGGATAAAAGGGTCTTTGTGAAGAGAAGGCCATTTATCAACTGCAGGGCCATTTCAGGGAATGATTTAACTGTGGTCACTGTGCTGATCACAGCAACTTTATATCCACACCTACAGCCCCAACTTCCCCATCAATTTGCAAACACGTAGCTGATACGCACCTATGCTTATCTGTTGTTTTGGGGGGCTTTCTCTAGGGTTATGCAATTAGTGCAGGTCTCTGTTAATATTTAAATATTAAGTTTTTAAGTATTAAACGTATTTAATTTTATTGCATTTGAGGAACTAGGGAGGAGGGAGGAAAACATTTTAAAAAAGAGACGTTTTTAGGGAATTTAGCCAATGTTCCAAAGAGCCATGTTGATGAAATGGAGCAGTTTAAGTGAAAACAAATTGAGTTTGGAAAAAAAATTTCCTCCACCCAGTGGCATTTGGAGCTTCCATTCTGTGTTACTTCTGACTTACTGGAGCCACGTTTACTTTGCTGAGCAGACTAAATCATTTAATTTTTCAGCTTCTCCCTGTCCTTGCCAGACCTCACTCAAGGAATGCTTCCAGGCCATGGGAGCTCACAAAGGCTTCAGTCTGCCTGAGTCACTCTCTGGGGACCACATATCCACAGGGCAAGTTTCTCTGTCCTAATTTAAGGCTTCTCAAAGTCAGGGGAGAGCCTTTCTGTTTCCATCCACAAAATAGGTCAGAATGATATGATAATAGCAATAAGTAGAATTATATTTAGTGTTTCTTGTGTGTAGCAAGTACCATGTTTAGAGCTTTATATTCATTAATTAATACATTCTTCACAACCATCTGATATGGGAAGGTAATAACCTTCTGGTTTTATAGACATTCTTCTTTCTGAGAATCAGAAAAAGCGACTTGATCAAGATTATGCAACAGCATTGGGCTTCAAAACCAGGTGGTCTGTCTTAAACTTAGCTCCTAACACTCATTCCTATTTCTCTGGGGACATTGGATGTTATTGCAGTTCCCCACCATGAGCTCACGCAGCACCAAGGTGTGTGCTGTTTGGGGTTAGGAGTGGGAGAGGAGAAGGGACAGCTATGATGCAATTAGCACAGGTCTCTGCTAATTGCATAGAAGGAGCCTAAATTCTAGAGAGGGGACAAGCATATGAACAAAACCATCAGGACAGAGTGACAGTGTGTCTAGAAGTACTAAAGAGGGTTAGTACAAAGTCTAGATGTGTTAAGGATGAATGAACAATTAGCTCTTTCTCTGAGTAAGGAAGGGGCTTTGTAAAGGAAGACTTGAAGAGAAGATAATACTTGGACAAAAACTTCAGCATAAAAGGAGTTCATCTAAAGCATGATTGACAGTGAAACCAGCAGGGGAAAAAAAAACAACAACACGGAGAGATGTGGACTAGAATGGTGTGCAGATAAATAGAAGGAGCCTAGAATTGCTCTAGTGTAAACTGAAAGATAATAGAAAGCAAATCAATATCTATTTTTTTTGCCTCCTTTCAATTAGGTGAAGCAGTATTGTGATTTCATTTCTGAATGACTGAATAGAATAGGAAATTATATGCCCATCTTCCAGGTCTGAACCATAAACCCTTCAATAAGTGATCCTTATTCTCTCTCCCCGTATTCTGGCAGACAAAGAGAACTCAGAACCCAAAGGACCCACAAGACTAAATAAAACAAGGTATCTGAATTATTGCCCCAGGCAATCACCCCTCCCTCAGTGGACACACTTTTATTGTGTTATGCTGTTAACATTTGGGGATTATTCATTCCGGTGCTTAGTCTACCTTTAGTAATCATGGTGGCTGGGAGAGGAAAATAGTCACTCAGTGCCTTATACATGGAATGAAGATGTTAGAATTTATCTTTAAGGAGATTGAGAGATTTTGGACAGTTTTAAGCAACAGAGTAGCTCATATCTGTGGCTCAGGACATTTACTCTGAATGCTGTCTGTACAATAGGCTGGCGCTAGAAGATGAGAATGGAAGACATGAGTGGCTAATGGTCTACCTGTGCTGCCCTCTAGGGTGTGCCTAACACCTGTCATTTTATTCAGTTTTTATACACTGCAGACGTTGTTGACAGCAAGGCCCTGTGGACAGTCAATGCATACAGTGGCATAAATGGATAAATGATTTCATCACTACCAATGATTATATGTCACTCATGGTGCTTGGCCTTGATGTGCGTCATCTCATTTAAAACTTGCCACAACTCAAAAAATAAATACCATGATTTTTCTCTAACAGGTGACGAAACAGAACCTTGGTCAGTTTGGGCAACTTCCTCAAGACCTGCAGCCATTAAATTCTTGAGCTGAGGCTTTTACTCAGGCTTCTGACTCCGGAGTTTATACTCTTCATTACCCTTGGCTTGTTATGTAATTATTGTTATGCTTTGAGATCTGGGACACATGCAGAATGTGCAGGTTTTTTACATAGATATACACATACCTTGGTGGTTTGCTGCACCCATCAACCTGCCATCTACATTAGGTATTTCTCCTAATGCTATCCCTCCCCTGCCCTCCACCCCCCAACAGGCCCCAGAGTGTGATGTTCCCCACCCTGTTTCCATATGTTCTCATCGTTCAACTCCCACTTATGAGTGAGAACATGCAATATTTGGTTTTCTGTTCTTGTGTCAGTTTGCTGAGAATGATGTTTTCCAGCTTCATCTATGTCCCTACAAAGAACATGAACTCATGCTTTTTTATGTCTGCATCGTATTTTATGGTGTATATGTGCCCCATTTTCTTTATCCAGTCTATCATTGATGGGCATTTGGGTTGATTCCAAGTCTTTGCTTTGTGAAGAATGCTGTGAGAAACATACGTGTGCATGTGTCTTTATAGTAGAATATTTTATAATCCTTTGAGTATATACCCAATAGTGGGATTGCTGGGTCAAATGGTATGGCTGGTTCTAGATCCTTGAGGAACCGCCACACTGTCTTTCACAAAGGTAGAACTAATTTACACTCCCACCAACCATGTAAAAGCATTCCTATTTCTCCACACCTTCTCCTGCATCTGTTGTTTTCTGATTTTTTAATGATCACCATTCTAACTGGTATGAGGTGGTATCTCATTGTGGTTTTGATTTGCATTTCTCTAATGACCAGTGATGAGGAGCTTTTTTTCAATGTTTGTTGGCTGCATAAATGTCTTCTTTTGAGAAGTGTCTGTTCATATCCTTCACCCACTTTTTGATGGGGTTGTTTGCTTTTTTCTTGTAAATTTGTTTAGGCTCTTTGTAGATTCTAGGTATTAGCACTTTGTCAGATGGAAAGACTGCAAAAATTTTCTCCCATTCTGTAGGTTGCCTGTTCACTCTGATAATAGTTTCTTTTGCTGTGAAGAAGCTCTTTAGTTTAATTAGATCCCATTTGTCAGTTTTGGCTTCTGTTGCAATTGCTTTTGATGTTTTAGTCATGAAGTCTTTGCCCATGCCTATGTCCTGAATGGTATTGCCTAGCTTTTCTTCCAGGGATTTATGGTTTTAGGTTTTACATTTAAGTCTTTAATCCATCTTGAGTTAATTCTTGTAAAAGATGTAAGGAACGGGTCCAGTTTCAGATTTCTGCATATGGCTAGCCATATTCTCAATACTATTTATTAAATAGGGAATCCTGTCCCCATTGCTTATTTTTGTCAGTTTTGTCAAAGATCAGATGGCTCTAGATGTGTGGAATTATTTCTGAGGCCTGTGTTCTGTTCCATTGGTCTGTATATCTGTTTTGTTACCAATACCATGTTATTTTTGTTACTGTAGCCTTGAAGTATAGTTTGAAGTCAGGTAGTGTGATGCCTCCAGCTTTGTTCTTTTTGCTTAGGATTGTCTTGGCTATGCAGGCTCTTTTTTTGTTCTATATGAAATTTAAGGTGTTTTTTCCCAGTTCTGTGAAGAAGGTCAATGGTAGCTTGATGGGGATAGCATTGAATCTATAAATTACATTGGGCAGTATGGCCATTTTCATGATATTGATTCCTCCTAACCATGAGCATGGAACGTGTTTCCATCTGTTTGTGTCCCGTCTTATTTCCTTGAGCAGTGGTTTGTAGTTCTCCTTGAAGAGGTCTTTCACATCCCTTGTTAGTTGTATTCCTATGTATTGTATTCTCTTTGTGGCAATTGTGAATGGGAGTTTGCTCCTGATTTGGCTCTCCGTTTGTCTGTTATTGGTGTATGGGAATGCTTGTGATTTCTACACATTGATTTTGTATCCTGAGACTTTGCTGAAGTTGCTTATCAGTTTAAGGAGATTTTGGGCTGAGATGATGGGGTTTTCTAAATTTACAGTCATGTCATCTGCAAACAGAAACAATTTGACTTTCTCTCTTCCTATTTGAATACCCTTTATTTTTTTCTCTTGCCTGATTGCCCTCACCAGGACTTCCAATATTATATTTGAATAGGAGTGGTGAGAGAGGATATCCTTGGCTTGTGCTGGATTGCAAAGGGAATGCTTCCAGTTTTTGCCCATTTAGTATGGTATTGGCTATGGGTTTGTCATAAATAACTTCTATTATTTTGAGATACATTCCATTGATACCTAGTTTATTGATAATTTTTAGCATAAAGGGCTGTTGAATTTTGTCAAAGGCCTTCTCTGCATCTATTGAGATAATCATGTGGTTTTTGTTTTTGGTTTTCCTTTATGTGATGGATTACATTTACAGATTCACGTATGTTGAACCAGCCTTGTAACCCCACGATGAAGCCAACTTGATCATGATGGATAAGCTTTTTGACATGCTATTGGATTCGGTTTGCCAGTATTTTATTGAAGATTTTTGCATCAATGTTTATCACAGCTATTGGCCTGAAATTTCTTTTTTTGTTGTGTCCTACTGGGTTTTGGTATCAGGATGATGCTGGCCCCATAAAATGAGTTAGTGAGGAGTTCTTCTTTTTCTATTGTTTGCAATAGTTTCAGAAGGAATGGTACCAGTTCCTTTTTATACTTCTGGTGGAATTCAGCTGTGACTCTGTCTGATCCTGAGGTTTTTTTTTTTTTTTTTTTTTTTTTTTGGTTGGAAGCCTAGTAATTACTGCCTCAATATCAGAACTCGTTATTGGTCTATTCAGGGGATTGGATTCTTCCTGGTTTAGTCTTTGGAGGGTGTTTGTGTCCAGGAATTTATTCATTTCTTTTAGCTTTTCTCGTAAATTTGTGTAGAGATGTTTATGATATTCTCTGATGGTAGTTTGTATTTCTGTGGGATCAGTGGTCATATCTCCTTTATACTTGTTTATTGTGTATATTTGATTCTTCACTCTTTATTAGTCTGGCTAGTGGTCTATCTATTTTGTTGATCTTTTTTTTTAAAAAAATAGCTTCTGGATTCATTGATTTTTTTGAAGGGATTCTTGTTTCTATCTCCCTCAGTTCTGTTCTGATCTTAGTTATTTCTTGTCTTTTGCTAGCTTTTAAATGTGTTTGCTCTTGCTTCTCTAGTTCTTTTAATTTTGATGTTAGGCTGTCAATTTTAGATCTTTCCCACTTTCTCTTGTGGGCATTTAGTGCTGTAAATTTCCCTCTAAATGCTGCTTTAGCTGTGTCCCAGAGATTCTGGTACATTGTGTCTTTGTTCTCACTGGTTTTGAAGAACATCTTTATTCCTGCCTTCATTTCATTATACAGTAGTCACTGAGGAGCAGGTTGTTCAGGTTTCATGTAGTTGTGTGGTTTTGAGTGAGTTTCTTAATCCTGAGTTCTAATTTAATTGCACTGTGGTCTGAGAGACTGGTTGTTATGGTTTCCATTCTTTTGCATTTGCTGAGGAGTGATTTATTTCCAATTATGTGGTCAAATTTCGAGTAAGTGTGATGTGGTGCTGAGAAGAACTTATATTCTGTGGATTTGGGGTGGAGAGTTCTGTGGATATCTATTAGGTCCACTTGGTCCAGACCTGAGTTCAAGTCCTGGATATCCTTGTTAATTTTCTGTCTCATTGATCTAATATTGATAGCGGAGTGTTAAAGTCTCTTACTATTATTGTGTGGGAGTCTAAGTCTCTTTGAAAGTCATTAAGAACTTGCTTTATGTATCTGGGTGCTCCTGTATTGGGTGCATAAAGATTTTGGATAGTTAACTCTTCTTGTTGCATTGATCCCTTTACCATTGTGTAATGCCCTTCTTTGTCTCTTTTGATCTTTGTTGGCTTAAAGTCCATTTTATCAGAGGCTAGGATTGCAACCTTTGCTTTTTCTTGCTCTCTATTTGTTTGGTAAATCTTTCTCCATCCCATTATTTTGAGTCTATGTGTGTCTTTGCACATGAGATAGGTTTCCTGAATGCAGCACACTGATGGACTTTGACTTTTTATCCAATTTACCAGTCTATGTCTTTTGACTGGGGCAGTTAGCCCATTTACATTTAAGGTTAATATTGTTATGTGTGATATTAATCCTGCCATTTTGATACTAGCTAACTGTTTTGCCCATTAGTTGATGCAGTTTCTTCATTGTGTCTACGGTCTTTACCATTTGGTATGTTTTTGCAGTGGCTGGCACTACTGGTTGTTCCTTTCCATGTTTCGTGCTTCCTTCAGGAGCTCTTGTAAGGCATGCCTGGTGGTGATGAAATCGCTCAGCAATTGCTTGACCATAAAGGATTTTGTTTCTCTTTCACTTATGAAGTGTAGTTTGGCTGGATATGAAATTCTGGGTTGCAAGTTCTTTTTTTTAAGGATGTTGAATATTGGCCCCCACTCTCTTCTGCCTTGTAGGGTTCCTGCAGAGAGATCCACTATTAGTCTGATGGGCTTCTCTTTGTGGGTAACCCAACCTTTCTCTCTGGCTGTCCTTAACATTTTTTCCTTCATTTCAATCTTGGTGAATCTTATGATTATGTGTCTTGGGGTTGCACTTCTCAAGAAATATCTTTGTGGTTTTCTCTGTATTTCCTGAATTTGAATGTTGGCCTGTCTTGCTAGGTAGGGGAAGTTCTCCTGGATAATATCCTGAAGAGTGTTTTCCAACCTGGTTCCATTCTCTCTTTCACCGTCAGGTACATGAATCAAACATAGGTTTGTCCTTTTCACATAGTCTCATATTTTTTGGTGGCTTTGTTTGTTTCTTTTTATTCTTTTTTTCTCTAATCTTGTCTTCATGCTTTATTTCATTAAGTTGACCTTCAATCTTTGATAGCCTTTCTTCCACTTGATCTATTCGACTACTGATACTTGCGTATGCTTCACAAAGTTCTCATGCTGTGTTTTTCAGCTCCATCAAGTCATTTATGTTTTTCTCTAAACTGGTTATTGTAGTTAGCAATTCCTCTAACCTTTTTTCAATGTTCTTAGCTTCCTTGCATTGGGTTAAAACATGCTCCTTTAGCTCAGAGGAGTTTGCTATTACCCACCTTCTGAAGCCTACTTCTGTCAATTGGTCAAACTCATTCTTTGTCCAGTTTTGTTCCCTAGCTGGTGAGGAGTTGTGGTCCTTTAAAGGAGAAAATTCATTCCAGCGTTTGGAATTTTCAGCCTTTTTGTGCTGGTTTTTCCTCATCTTTGTGGATTTATCTATCTTTGGTCTTTGATGTTGGTGAGCTTCAGATGGGGTTTCTGTGTGGACGTCCTTTTTGTTGATCTTGATGCTATTCCTTTCTGACTGTTACTTTTCCTTCTAATAGTGAGGCTCCTCTGCTGCAGGTCTACTAGAGTTTGCTGGAGGTCCACTCCAGACCCTGTTTTCCTGGGTATCAGCAGCCGAGCCTACAGAACAGCAAAGATTGCTGCCTGCTCCTTCCTCTGGAAACTTTGTCTTAGAGGGACACCCACCAGATGCCAGCCAAAGCTCTCCTGTATAAGGTGTCCGTCAACTCCTGCTGGGAGGTGTCTCCCTATCAGGAGGCATGAGGGTCATCAACCCATTTGAGGAGGCAGTCTGTCTTTTAGCAGAGCTTGAGCACTGTACTGGGAGATCTATTGCTCTCTTCAGAGCTGGTGGCAGGAATGTTTAAGTCTGCTGAAAATGGGCCCAGAGCCATCCCCCACTTTTTTTTTTTTTTTTGAGATGGAGTTTCACTCTTGTCACCCAGGTTGGAGTACAATGGTATGATCTCAGCTCACTGCAACCTCTGATTCCAGGGTTCAAGCAATTCTCCTGCCTTGGCCTCTGGGGTAGCTGGGATCCCAGGTGCTTGCCACCATGCCCTGCTAATTTTTGTATTATTAGTAGAAACAGGGTTTCACCATAATGGCCAGGTTGACCTCAAACTCCTGACTTCAGGTGATCTTCCCGTCTTAGCTTTCTGAAGTGTTGGGATTACAGGCATGAACCACCATACCCAGCTTGAGTAACCTTTAAGTAAGAAAGTGCCTTTTAGGTCGAGATCAGCACTTTCCATGGTACAGAATCTCTTCTACTATATGCTATTTACTTGGTTTCTGCCTGGTATATGTAGCAACAGAAAATGGCTTTCCTTGCTGTAGTTCTAATGAGATTTAGAACACTTTGGATCCTCAGATATAGTGAGCAAGGTTTTCACTTCATAGATGAAGGAATTGAAGCCTAAAGAAGTGGGAAGGAAAGAGTTATTCAGGCTTGCAGTACATTCCTTTCTTTCCCTGGGGATTCCCTTGGGAAAGAAGTGTGGCTGATCAAATCTTCTTGTAAACATGTTGTGAAGACTCTGGGGAAAACCACTAAAGACATTTGTTAGTGGCAATCTTTGTCTTTTTGGGACTTTTAGCAGCACGAACCTCCATAATAGAATTATATATGGTAAACAAACCTGGAATCTGAGGATTCATGGGGAATGGCTTCTTGAAAATTGTCACATAAGCTATGTAACTACTTCAGGAGATAAAGCTATTTCAGGGTTAAAAGAGCTGGCTTTAATTTCATGCAAGTAATGTACTTGTGTACATCTTTTAGAGACCTATATGTTAAATCTGAATCAGACCAAGTCCTAATGTGGCAAGAAAAGGGCTGGGAAGTAGCATTGGCAGTCCTGGGCCTCTCCCTATGTTTCCTGTACCTTGTGATTACTTATAGCTTTGAAATTATTAGTAAAGCTTGATATTTGGTAAAATATTTCATTCTTGTGGGTCTAATTTGAAAATCTAGTTCTTGTATTATCTCCAATAACAGCTTGGATGCTGCCTGATCCAAGATCACAAATCCCAGACTTCTCTCCTGTATCCCAAACCAATGCAACAATGAGGTTTCCTCTGTTCCTACATATACCTTATCTTCTACATCTTCTTACATGGTTTAGAAGGCAGATGATAATGATGATGATGACAATGATAAAATCAGCACCTACCTTTAATTTACTTACCATATGTCAGATATAGTGCCTTTTATTATATAAAAGTATAAACAACACATCTCTATGTAAAAACTCACAAGTCATGAAACATATGTATAGATACTTTATCAGGTTAAACATTATGACACTTCCAGTATTTATTTAACCTACAAAACAGCAATTTTCATAAACTCAACCCAATATAATATGCCAGGTAAACTAGGTGGCCAAGAAAGACCTCTGGAGATCTGAGATCTGAACAACAGGGAGTGGGGCCTATAAAAGTTCAGAAGAGAGAAGAACCTATGCAAAGGGAATCTTCGGCTGCAAGAACTCTAAGGAGGGCACCAGTGGCAGTATGAGCACTGAGACTCCTGTTATGGCTGGGGTAGAGTGAATGAGACAGATTGGTACAGGTTGAATTGGGATGGGTAGGCAGAAATAAGACCATTGGCTTTGGAAGCAAAAGTAAAGAGTCTGAGTTTTATTCTAAATGGGTTTTGACTGGGGATGGGGGGGGGAAGTGAGATGTTATTAATTGATTGATTAATGGTTTATTATTTTTATAGATTTAGGGGTACAAGTTCAATCTTGCTACATGGATGTATTGCATTGTGAAGTCTGGGCTTTTAATGTACTCATCACCCAAATAGTGAGCACTGTACTATATATGTAATTTTTCAACCCTCATCCCCCTCTTGCCTTCCCACCTTCTGGAGTCTCCAATGTCTAGTCTTTTACTCTGTATATCCATGTGTACCCATTGTTTACCTCCCACTTGTAAGTGAGAACATATGGTACTTGACTTTTTCTTTCTGAGTCATTTCACTTAGGATAATGACCTCCAGCTCCATAATTTTATTTTTAAAGAGTTTCTCTAGCTGCCAAGTTTGAATAGGCTGTACGGCTATAAAAGTGGCAGCAAGGAGATTATGTGGGCTGTTACTGTAGTGGGCAAGGCAAAAGCCAAGGAAGGCCCAGACTAGAGTGGTAGCAATTGGATGAAGATAACTCTGCAGTTGAGGGGTTTATTCTTGTTGCTTGTAATACCCAAGTTCCCATGCCCCACCCTCCCCAGTGGCCACCTTATGAAAGGTCTTGTTGATGTTTCAGAGAACATTTGCAAACAACCTCTTAGTCAAGGCTGTGGAAATGAACACGGGTTTTCACTCACTTACTTTGATGTATGACTTGTGAATAAAATACTGTAAGCTAATTCTCTCCTTTGTCTCAGAGAAGGGTTTGCTTTGGGTGACTAAGAGCACTTGACAGGAGGCACTTTGAAGCAGCCCTAATACCCAGGGGTTATAGGAAACACTAGAGACCATAGCTGATATGCTCTTCTCCAGAAAATAAAACTGCTTCCAGATCCAGAGATAATTAGACAAAAGTCTCACTGGCGCAGGGAGCAAGAATGAAGGGCTACGATGGGCAGATTCTTGGCATAGCTCTTCAGGATGCACAAGGACTTGCTCAGTGACCAGGAGAGTAGGGGCCACTGAGGAGAACTTGCTGAAAATTAATTGAATGATAGGGAGAAGGATGAGGAAGAGAGGAAAGGGAGATTGGAATCTGGGACTGCGCCCAGGCTGCCTTTGTATGTAAGTTCCCTAACAACACTTTCTGAGGGAAGTCAGGGACTGACTGAAGCTTAATTCAGATTCTCTGAATGTGCCTTAAGAAGACAGACTGAGGAATGATCTGATGAAATGCAGGGGAAGCAAAACTTGGCAAGGGCACAGTGGCAAATGAGCTGAGAATATGGGGGGAGATCCTGCCAAGACCCCCTTCCCCACAGGACCACCCTTGGTGTATCCGGAGAAATCAATCAATTGGACGGGACTGGATGGCTCCCACAGAACAGCAATGGGGGACCCCTGTGTGAGTTGGGGGGTCTTCCATTTACAAACAGGATTCGGGCCTCAACAGAGCATTAAGACGGGTCAGTGAAGGCATAGGGAAGGCCCTGAAAGTCTCGTCATATCCTGTGGATGACTCAATAGTGCCAAAAGCCATTCCCATTCCTGGACTGTGCCCAGGGAATTATAGTCCTGCCTCCCACTTTGTGTGAAGACCCTGGGGCAGAAAACGTGACATGGTTTCAATGTTCCTACACACTGGGGGCATTTGTAAGAGCCTTGTAGAGAGTTCACAAAAATCATTAAGTCTACAAAACATTCTCTGTCCTTGCTCTTGAGCAAGCCACATTTCCTGATGCTACCTCTTTCCTCTCTTGGGTATTTGTAGTATTCTTCTATGAATGTCTAGCTGGATGCATTCATGCCCCCACTCAGGCAGTCTAATCTTCATTCACCCTGTTCTGGAGTCATCTGCCAGAGTTGTTGAAATTAAAAGTTGTAACTAACTTGATATATGTAAACTTCCTCTTGCACCTTCTATCAGTTTTATAGCCAAATATAAGAAAAGCTCTTACAGTATCCAAAGAGCTTTACCCAATATATCTCTGGATCTCACTCAAAGTTTGTGAAGTAGCTATTATTACCCCCAACTGACTAGTGAAAAACAGGCTCAAAGAGGTAGAGGCTTGCCCAACGTCACACCATAAATGTTCTGAAAGAGAGGGGCCTGGAACCCAGGTCTCTTAGTTGCTGTCCAGCCCACTCACCCCTGTACAATGCTGCCTTCATTATATACTTTTTTATTCTCCTATGTCAATGGGTAAAACAGAACAAAATAATATTCCTTTTTTCCCATGTCTACCTAAATGTGGATACAGTCTCTAGTCTGCTTTCCTTGAACTCAGTGGAGACAATCTCTCATCTGGAAAAAATTCCTTTTTTAAGGTTTACAGTCTCATTGACTGCCCTCTCCAACCTCATACTTTCTGATCCAACATCACTACTCATAATGATTTAAATAAACCCTAAACTGTTATTTCACACTACTGCATGTTTCTTTGTTAAAGCTCTTTTCCCTATTCCAATTGCTCTTCTCTTTGAATGGAAAATTTTACCCTTCCTCAAGCCCCAGAAATCTACCCTTGATCTCCAAGTAAGTCAAATGGGTTGTCTGATCCCATATCCCTTCTCTATATGTACCTTATCATAGCACTCACTGGACTCTATTAGAATTGTCTGTTTAAATGCCTGGCCTCTTCCTCTGTCCCAGAAGCCACCTGGGGACAGAGACTTTCTATCTCCATCATCTAATGCAGACTTTGACCAATAATAGCAGGTGCTTGGGAAACATATATTGTCTTGCTCAGAAATCACAAACTGACAAATCATTTCTAGTAATTAAATAATCATTTCTCACTCCCAGAAACAATGCCATTGGAACTTTCTTATAATCAGATTCTAAGTATTCAGTCAGATGAGTTTTGAAATTCGTAAACACCTGGGGAACCACCACCTAAAAGAAGTCATAGACTATTATCACATTTTTTTCCCCTTGCTTCTAGCCCACAAGAGCAGTCTGTTAAACACCTTGGCCACAGCTAAGAGTGTCAGTTTTAAATTAATATCTGAACATGAGCTGCCTCCTACCAGTATAAACTTTGGCCCAAGGGCCCATGAGGACGACAGCCATTTGGCAGAGTCATGGTAAATGATGCAAAGGATGGCATAATTCTTTTCAGGAGAAATAGCATGGTTGGTGATGTATCATTAACTGAATGACATTTTGTATCTCTCTCATTCATGGTCATGGTCAGTGCAAAACCCCTCTTCCCTTGCCCTAAGTCGAGAAGCCCCAAAGAATCTAAATCAGCCAGGGACAGGTAAGTGAGCCTAGGGTCTTAAATCATCGATGGGTTTGTGTCCAGGTTTGCATTTGGTCCTGAAGGATGTATTTTCCTTTCATGGGTTATGAGCCAATGTTTCTTTTCCTGCTGATTTATAGCCTCCTATAAATTAACAGGGGCCTTTCAACTGGGAACACCACATCCCAAAGGCATGAATCTTCCATAGGCAATTCCTCCCTGAGGAAGACAGAGTTAGCTCTCAATTACATACAGTGATGGGGGTGCATGGTGGCTGAAATCATACAAATGCCACTTATATTCAAGTTGGAGCCTTTTCACAAAGTCACAGAAAGAACACAGTCAGATTTGAGTCCCAGAAGTATAAAAGTCCCAGAGAAAGGGGCCTTACCATATCTTTACTTGCATTAAATACAGATTTGTTTAGTACCCCCCATGAGAGGAGAGATACCAAAACATGGGAAAACTCTGTCTCCTCTCATAACATTCTCAGCTCATGGTGAAGACACACATCTATAATTATACTACCAGTTAATATTTCCCACTCATTTGGAAATGATTTTCACCAAGATTTAGTGACTCAGGCATTCAGGGTCATAATAAAAGGAGAAAATGCACTAACTCACAATTTTTACTGTGTCTGATATTCAGTTTCTTTGATTCATTTCTTTTTTATTTAATCAAATATTTTCCAAGTATTACTAGGTATGAGACATCGTGCTGGGGGCTAGAAATAATGTGAAAAAGAAAAGATGTTCTCTGCTCTCACAGGGTCCACAGCTGTGGTGGCTGAAAACTGTGTTCTCTGCCCCCCACCAATTGTACATCAGCTGGACATATGTGTGGAGTAAAATACAAATTTAAATTTTAAGGTAGAAAATTTAATTATGAGTCTCTCTTAAATATATATATTTTTCCTATTGAGGGAGGAGAAAGTGGATTACAGTTGAAAAGGTATACTGGAATCCAATCCAAAGAATAAACATATTCTTTGAGAAGAGTCAGGAAGCCTGGCGTCGACTCCCAAATCATTTCCTCATTAGCTGGTGATTTATAAAAGTCATTTAAACTCAGTCCCAGTTCTGTCATATGTACAATGGGTTAAGGCTTGCCCCAGAAGTTGTAAATTGTTTGTGTTTTTGATAGGAATCCTTTACTGTACAATTTATTTGTTCTCTTATACATTCACCATTTATTCATTCATTCTGCTGAATAAACATTCATTTGTCCCATGTGTTAATTTTCATGGCTGCTATAACAAATTGTCACAAATTTGGTGGCCTAAAACATCAGAAATGTATGCCTTCACAGTTCTTGAAGGACAAGAGTCCAAAATCAGTATTACTGGGCTGAAGTCAAGTTGTCAGTAGGATGTGTTACTTTAGGGTGCTCCAGAGGATAGTATGTTCCTTGCCTCTTTGATTTTTTTTTTTTTTTGGTTGCTGCCTTTATTCATTGGCTGGTGGCTGCATTACTCCAATCTGTGCCCCTATGATTACATTGCTTCCTCTTCTGAGCGTGAAATCCCTTTGCCTACTTCTTATAAAAATATGTGTGATTACATTTAGTGTCTACTTAGATAATCCAGGACAACCTTTTCACTTGAAAGAGTTTAATTAATCATTCCTGCAAAATCCCATTTTTGCAACATGAGATAATGAATAGTCACAGAATCCAAGCATGAGGATGTCTTTTGCAGGGACATTATTCAGCCTACCACTTCCTTTATTTATGTGTATACCTGGCACTTTGAGAATCAGTAAAGTATGTAGTTTAAGAATATAGACTTTGGAATCAAAAGGGCTTGGTCCTGAGTACTCTCTTTGCCACTTCCTATTTGTGATCTTGGGCCAAATACTTGCATTATAATAATATGTGTGACATTAAATTACATACATAAGTTATTTGGCATAGTTAGTTCATAATACTAAGTAATCAGTAGATGTCAGAAAATATCAATATTAGGTCTGTATATGCTCTAGAGTTGGATGAACTTATCCATGCCAGTGGCAAATTCAAGGTATGGTTAAGAAATTGTGAAATAAGCAGTTCCAATGAAGTTCAGTAACTGTTTTTTTAAGAGATGGAATCTTGCTCTTTTACCCAGGCTGAAGTGCAGTGGCTTTATCATATGTGGCTAATTGCAGCTTCGAACCTGCAGATTCAAGCAATCCTCCCACTTCAGTCTCTGGAGTAGCTGAGACCATAGGCATCCAATACCACATCTGGCTAATTTTTTTTTATTTTATTTTTATTTTTGTAGAGCCAGGGTCTTGTTATGTTACCTAGGCAAGTTTTGAACACCTGGCCTCAAGCAAACCTCCTCCACTTGGCCTCTCAAAGTGCTGGAGTTATAGTGGTGAGCCACCATGCCCACCCCAAGCTCAGTATCTTCTATTAGCAAGGGAACGTCAGGGCTTTTCTTTTTCCTTTTCTTTTCTTTTTTTCTTTTCTTTTCTTTTCTTTTCTTTTCTTTTCTTTTCTTTTCTTTTTTCTTTTTCTTTTCTTTTTCTTTTTCTTTTTCTTCTTTTGGAGTGGAGGTTTAAGAAGCAGAAGAAAGAGGAAGAAGAACAGTTCTCTGTTGAGAGAGAAGGGAATTCTGAGAGGAAAGACGGCTGGTGGCAGATGAGCCAGATTTTACAGTCAGGTTTGAGGAGGAGGTGTCTGATTTACACAGGGCTCACAGACTTCCCTGAGCTATAAAACTTCCCACACATTGCATACACAGAGAGGATAGGAGATATAGGGGTCACAGACAGGAAAGGAGGAAATTAGTATAGAAAAGTTGGAGACCCTGTTGCTGACACCCCATCGGGTGGTCAGAGGTTGGGGTCAGTCCAGGAGCCTTTGGATAGCATCCCAGGGGGTAGCCTCAGCCAGAAATCCTCATTTGCTCCAGGAACTCTTCCAGCCATAGGCAGTGGCCAAGTCCTCTGTGAAAGGAAGCTGGTTCAAACATGGCCAACATGCCCAGCAATCTGGGTACTGGGGGATTCTCCATGTTCTCCTCAGCAAGCCTGTTACCCAGATTTGAAGATTTTGTGGTTAGAAACAGTGCTAATTGGATGCTGAATGTGAAGAAGAAAGAGAACTTCTGGATCATCCCCATTATTTTGCTCAAATGGTGGAGTGAAATGAGATCACTGATTAGAGAACCCAGGCAGAATGGCAATAAATTCCATAAAGAATAATTATATTTCCTCTTTCCTTTTAAAGAAATGCAAAAGTCCTCTTCCTCTTCCCCTTCCTTATTTCCCTTCTCCTTTCCTTCTTCTTCTCTCCCTCCTCCTTCTCTTTCTTTTATTCTGTGGAGCTGGGAGCATTGGTATAAGCCAAGAGGAAAAAGTGAGACAAATTTCAGACTTGACACAAAGTGTCTTTTCCTGTCTCTTCCCCAAACAGCTTTCTAGGAGCCAAACTCTTTCCTACCTGGTGGTCATCTTGCTGCCAATTTGATCTCTATTTCTGAAAGGCTTGTGTTTAACCCCCACCCATCGACACCCTATGCACACACAACACACAGACATTTAAGATATCCTACTAATTATTTAGGCTGTGTTTAATTGACATATTCTAAGGAAAGTCTTCACTATTTTTAAGCATCGATTTCTCACCTCACTGCTAAGAAAACACACACACACACACACACACACACAGTTTATTCTCTGTTGTATACTGCTCTGATTTTCTGTATTTTTCATTTTTTTTGCACTATCACAACTATAATAAAATATTTGAATAATTATCCATATAAAGCCCTTCTCTCCCCTTAATTTATAAGCACCAAGAGATGAAAATCCATTTCTGCTTTCCTCACTGTGGTATCTTTTGAACTTATCACAGACCCAGAAAAGACCAAGTTATAAACATAGTCTGAATGAAATAATACAAATGAATGAATGAATGAATGATGGATAAGCGCAGTGTACTATAATAATGATGTGAGGAACAACTTCTAAGCACACAGAAAGCATAAGGCAAATGTTTGGGAGGCATATGTACCTGCAAATTGAGTCTCTGTCACAATAGCTGCTCCAATTATGGAATATTAGGCACTTGGTCTCACTGAGAATTACTCATTGGTAAGCACTGTGCAGTTTATGAGCGTCTCTTCCTTGCATTATCTCACATAATCCACCCAGCAGTATTGAATTGGAAGAATTATCATTTCCAATTGCAAATAAAAAATAAGGCTCGTGGATATATTCTAACAGCCCAAGGTGTCATAGAGAATGAGTGGCAGGGTTAGCATTTAAATCCATGTTTTTGATTCTGAAGACATTTTTCTCCATACCTTGATGTCCTTCAAACATGCCTTTACTAAGCACCAAGTCTGCTATGTGCCAGGGATATATAGATAAAACTGATGCTCTGTATGGAGGCAAATAGATAAGTAGACAGAATGGGCACATACCTAGTGTGGAAGGAGTTGCAAGGAGCAGGCAATTGAGTCGGTTCTAGGGCTGACTCAAAGTCTGGGACCAGAGGACACAGAGCCAGGCAGGGGCAGCACCTCCCTTAGAGACTGGACTAATCTCTGGCGAGTCAGGCTGGCGGAGTGCTTGGGAAATGACCTCAGAGACAGACAAAGAGGGCCCTGGCCTTGCCTGCTTCGCTGCCGACAGTCCCAGCTCCTCGGGCGGCCCAGTAACAGCAGGGGACAGCAGGATCTTCTCTCAGTCCTCAGTTCTTTCATGGTCTTGCGTTCCTTCCAAGCCCCTCTACTGTCTTGGCACCATTTCTTCCTGGGCATCTAACTCGGACCTCATCCTCTGTCCTCTTCGGTTTTTATTAAAAAGACAGCTGAGGAGGATTTAGAGTGCTACTCCTGCAGAGGAGCAGAGAAGGGACATGTGTGTTGAGAAGAGGTTTGGTCAATGTGGGATTTTTCTTGCAATCTCCATTTATTAACCTGAGGTAAGGGCACTTTGGGTGCTTTGGGTTGAGAAGATAATTTGGGATATGTTGGATGAATGACTTGAAATGAAGCAGTAGGACCATTTAAGAACACAGGCTTTGGAGTCAGCGATGTGGGTTCAAATATGAGTTTCACTGCTTCACTTCCTGATTGTGCCACCTCAGGCAGGTTACTTGACATTGGTGTGTCTCACTTTTACTATTTGCATCTGCAAAATAATTGTCCTAAAAACCAACTCACAGAGTTGTCTCAAGGATACAGCTGGTGCCAAGTGAATGATGATCATACATGTAATGTGTGTGTACATGTCTGTCTGTATGAGAGAGAGAAAGAGAGCGAGAGAGAAAGAGGAAGGGAGAGAATGTGTATTTGTGCATATGACAGCATTTATTGAGTACTTCTTTGGTAGAAACTATGCTAATCGTCATGTGTACATGATTATCTGATACAGATAATATTAAGCCCATTTTACAGATGAGAAAAATGGAAGGTCAGACAACTTAAGTAATTTATCTCAAGTACAATGGCTAGAAAGTGGAGAGCCAGGATTTGAGATTTCAGTCAGGTTTCTTGATGCCCAAGCACCTGTGTATTGGTAGTTTTTCTAATACACAGCAAAGTACAAGCTGTCTCTCTTGACCTTGAGCCACTCCTTGTGGCAAAGTTTCTGGTTAACATGAAACCCAATCAGAATCCCCAAAATAGCAGCCTGTTCCTCTAGGGGGAACGAGAGCCCCACCCGAAGCTTGCTCCAGAGTCTTAGAGGAAAGAAAAAGGAGGGAGCAGAGAGGCTTGCTCAAAAAGGTGACACATACTTTCCAGGAGCTGCCTCCAGGGCTGGGATGGAGATTATGAGCGTCATGATTTTAAACTTTTTACTTAACTTTTCATTCTTGCTTCAGGCCTGGGCAAAGCTGGACTCTTGAGTCTTGGACAAAAATGGAAAAATCAGGGCTATAGTTAAAGGAAATCATTTCACTATGTCTATTTCACATGATGCTGGCTGCAGAAATATAGCAAACCAGATTCCTCTGTTCAGTGTATCCCCAGAAAGAGGGAACCTGTATGGAGAAACTGTAAGGAGCGAGGGAAAGATTCTGGAGAAAGGTGAGCTTTAGCTTTGCAAAGATGAGATTTGTTTTGCACAGTAAATTTCTGGAAGTGTTTCATTTGATTTCCCATTGTGTGAGTATACTGTGTGATACACCTTGGTTTGACACGGGAGGAGCTCTTAGAGGATTTAAAGAGTCATACTCTCTAAGTGCTATGATAACAAAGTTGGCTCAGAGATCAGAACTAGCAAAGAGAAGGGCATAATCAAGTAAGTATAGGTCAGTTTTCTCCTCTTTCCAGTCCTAGTTTAAACACAGAATAAAAATATGTCTTCCAAAATGATTATCTTTCACTAAAGGAGGCTGAGTAAATGTAGCCCTTCTCTCCTTACAGGTGCAGTCTCTAGACTTGCCTCACATGCTTTTATCTAGCTGGAAGCAGAGCAATGCAAATTACATGGACACTGTGATCAATCCTTAATCTGGGGACTGTTGAACACTCATAAGAGAATTGATTGGCTTAAAGATTGAGAAATCCTTTCTTTGAATTTTCTGAAAATGATTAAAGAAAAAAATAAAAGGAGAAATAAAATCTACTCTCTCTTCCTTGAAGGTGGAAATGGCTATAACCCTGAACCACAGACTTTGATATATTCCTACTTAACCCCATGAAATCTTGTTATGGACCTGAAACTGGGTGCAGATTTTCCTAGAGTGCCACAAGACTCAAAAGACTATTCAGTGATCCTTTGATTAAAGTAGAAAAATGTAAAATTGTCAGAAGCCATGGAAGAAGAGAGATCATGCTGTAGAAAACCAGCATCTGCAGATAGATGGACGCTGTATCATGACATATATAATTGCTTGTGATTTAGCTCACCTAGTCTGGTCACTACATCTCTGGGGAAAATAAAAGTGAAGGATGAAATGATAATAGTGTTCACTGAATGACAAGCCAGAAGCCTTTTGTATACAGAGATAGCATGGAAGCCACACTCATCTTCCAAATACCTAAACCAGAAAGAATACACACATGCCTGCAGGAATGGAAGGGTTAAATTTGATGAAAGTGTTCTGGAAAACAAAAGCGATAAAGATGAATACTGCCTTTAAAGAACCTCCCTCCATCGTTGACTTCTGCACTCCTCACCCTGCACAATATTATTCAGTAATTATTTCATCATGTTAAAAAGAATTATCAGCAAGAAATAAGCACAGAAGTCTGTGCATAGACACTGAATAAGCAAAGGAATGAAAAGCAAACAAAAGAACATACATCACTGGAGGAAAAGTTCTAGCAAATAGTTTTCCAAATCCTGACAGCTTCAATAACGTTAGGTCACCCTGATGTCTCTCTTGCATAAAAAAGGGAGCTCTAAGCTAAAAAGCAAGAGTTCTAGTGGAAAAAAAAAATAACAGAAGGTGAGAAGAGCTCAAGAAATAATCACAGAAAAAATTTAAGTAATATTGAAGTGGAAGACACATGAAAATTCCAAAAGTAGAATGAACTAACTGAAAACATAGTCAAGGACAAAGATGTGTTGAAAATAATCACATTAAAAAATGTTTTATAAAATGAAAATAATTTAACAGAAAGAAATATCATCATATTACATGCCAAGAAATTTTTATATAGAATCAACAGCACAGATCCCAGTAAATTTAATAAATTTCAGGTGTGATAACAATAATGTAATAATATCATAATAAAGTAATTTAGAAGGAAAAAATTCAGGCTTGCCTTATACCTCTCCATAACAACATGTAATACAGGAAGACAGTAGTATAGTATCCAGAAAGTTTAAAGGGAAGGAAACTAGATTCATTATACCCAACATAGCTTGTCTTTAGAAGATGAAGACAAAGGATCTGCAACCTCAAACATGCAGATATTCATCCTACAGCATGCAAAACCCTTCCTTAGAATTAAAAAAACAGACACCAAAGAAATGCACCCAATAAAGAAATGAAAAAAAAAAAACACTTAGAAATAGAGAAGTCTAGTAAAAAGGATTAATTGGTGATGAACATTAAATCCATTTAAGTAAATAACTAAGATTAATAGCTCTGAGTATAATTGTTACCTAGTAGAATATAAAACTTGACAATAAAAATAATATTGTAAATAAGAAAACAGAGAAATCAAACTATGTGCATGGAGGTATATAATTATTAAAACACAAACAATCTAATTTTTAAAATAATATTTTCTGCCTTGAACTTTAGAGGAGATTTTCGTAAGTGAAATCTATTTGTATAAGGAAACATATAAATTTCAGTTACTCCTTTAGTTTCATGTTAGGTTCTACTTTATAATAAATTCAAGACAAATGAAAATAATCCTTTATATTTTAAGTGGCCTGCATTGGATGACTCTGCTTTCATTGAGGGGATACATATAGGCAATGATTAGTTTAAAAATGTACATATCTCTGATTTTTTTTCTTAATCGAATTTGTATCTGTTTTAAGAAGTGGAGATGATGGAACCAATTGGGCAATCTCTCAGAAGCCATAGGAGGTATACTAATAAAATAGTAAAATAGTGATCAAATAGAATTAGATTGAAATTAAAATTTATGAAGATGAAGAAAAAAGAACAGTAAAGAAAACAATAAGGAAATTAGGAAATGTACTGTGCCTTAGGACTGCCAAATATCATAATAAGCCATGTTCAATAGTAAGAGTGAATGTCATAGGAATGTCGTAGGAAGTGTGTATTACAGCTATGAGCCCTGCACAGCTCAACACTTATACTTTGTAGGCCTCTTATAACATCTGGTACTAATATATCCTTTGCATTCAAAATACAAGTTTCTTATACATTTAACCTTCTAAGTCATCAGGACTGATATTTAACCAAATCTGCTTCTACCTTCTGAAATTAAGATCAGCTATATTATTCTCTCAAGAGTTTTATCGTTAGACTCTGGACTCGGATGTCTATCCTGCTGATGGTTATAGACTCTGAAGAACATATATTGTGTAATTTTTGCATGTTCATTTACTATCCTTCAGAATCTGGCATAATACTTAGCATATAGTAGTACTTAATAAGTATTTGTGAATTGAGTTAATAAGTACTTGTGAATGATATGTGTATGAAGATTAAGTCCTTTCCCCAAGGTTCACCTAGAAAGGGAGTGATAGAGCTGGAATTTGAGCCTCACCACAGACCCTATAAGTTAAGCCAGATAGGCATGACTTTCCTACTTCTCAGATGAGGAAAACGAAGCTCAGAAAGTAAAGTGACTTTGAAATTGAAGAAACTTTTTAATGGAAAAGTCTTTCTGCTCTCTGCTATACCAGAATCCCTTTCTTAAGCTCTAGAGAAAGGAACAGTAGAATTCTGATTATGAAACCCTTTGTCAAGTACCAAATGACACTTTGTCAGCCCACACAGGGCTTTGAGCCTGCCATAGGTGATTACCTTCTGATATGTTATGAGTTTGAGAGAAAAAGGAAAAAAATTAGAAGAGATTAAATACGCAGATACCAAAAGAAGACTATAATTTGAGATCCTTAATCACTCACATCACTTTGGTATCGGGCTCACAGGTTGGAAAGAGCTCCCCATGCCTTCTCTATTCAGCTTTCCCTTAGTCTCTTAAAGGGTGAGGATGCTGGGGTTGTAACTGCATAACATTGCTGCCTTCTTGCATAGCTTCAGAGAGCAAGATAAGACTTTAGTGCAATGGTTACCTTGGTTTTTGAAAGATCACCTTCTGTAATAAGATATTAAAATGGGACCTTTCATAAGCTCATTTAAAAATATATAGTGCCAACTACTGTTATATTCTAGAGTGAGGTGTCAAAGACCTATGCAGAACATGCAGAGGACGAGCTCAAAGGCTATGTGACCATTAGCCCAATATTCACCTGGAGGATATAAAATTAATGAAAAGATGATTTAAAAGTAAGAAACTTTTTCATTGAAAAAAGTTGTTAGGGATGTGGCTTTTTGCACATCGGAGGAGACAAGGGCTCATTTTACCTAACCTCAGGGTGAGTGAGTAAAGTTTTAAGGGCACTAGAAACTGTAGGCAGTGGCTGATGCTGGCTTCATCTCTGTTAACGTGAAGCACAATAAGAAATATTTGTGCCTAGTATTTGCTCTGGTGATAGATGATGAGGGAGAGGTCTATTGAGAAGGATCTGCTCTTCCAGAGTACATTGGAGAGCTGGCCAGGAGTCATCCAAAAGAGGTGGTAATTTTTCCAAAGAGAGATTTCTGGATGGGTGTTGGGACCCCAGCAGAAAGCGTATCAGTGAGGTCACCAGGTCAAAGGGAAATTATAGGCAGTCTACCAAAGGATACTGGAAGTGAACCCTGAGGTGATGGAAGAGTGTTCATGAAGGATTCATAAACACATCTTAAAAAAGCACCAGATTTGAACATCCATGGAACCCAGGGTCAGATTGTAGATCCCATTATGCCCACAGGAAACCAATACTAGATTATATTAACATTGAAAAAGGGAAACTGTGATGGTTAATATTGAATGTCAACTTGATTGGATTGAAGGAAGCACAGTATTGTTCCTAGGTGTGTCTGTGAGGGTGCTGCCAAAGGAGATTAACATTTGAATCAGTGTACTGGGAGAGGCAGACCCACTCTCAATCTAGGTGGGTATCATCTAATCAACTGCCAGCATGACTAGAATAAAGCAGGCAGAAGAATGTGGAAGGATTTGACTTGCTGAGTCTTTGGCCTTCATCTTTCTCCTGTGCTGGATGCTTCCTGCCCTTGAACATTGGGCTCCACATTCTTCAGCTTTTGGACTCTTGGACTTACACCAGTGGTTTGCCAGGGGCTCTTAGGCCTTTGGCCACAGACTGAAGGGTGCTCTGTTGGCTTTCCTACTTAAAGGTTTTGGGACTCGGACTGGCTCCCTTGATCTTCCCCCTATTGTGGGACCTCACCTTGTGATTGTGTAGGTCAATACTCCTTAATAAACTCCCCTTCATTTATATATCTATCCCATTACTTCTTTCCCTCTAGAGAATCCTGACTAATAGAGACTTTTTCTGTCCTTTACTTCTCCTCAGTGTTCCACTGTAATCCTGAGGAGCCAGAGGCAGCTTCCTGAGTGGGTGAAGGGGTAGCAGCTCTCATAAGGAAAAAGAGAGAAAGGCAGCCATGGCCCTGTGTTTCTTCCATTTTTAAAGCCATCAGATCTCATGAGACTCACTCACTAGCATGAGAGCGGACAGGAAAGAACTGCCCCCATGATTTAATCATCTTTCACTGGGTCCCTCCCACAACACGAGAGAATTATGGGAGCTACAAGATGAGATTTGTGTGGGGACACAGAGCCAAACCATATCATTCTGCCCCTTGCACCTCCACATATTATGTCTTCGCATTTCAAAACCAATTATGCCTTCCTAACAGTCCCCCGAAGTCTTAACTCATTTCAGCATTAATTCAAAAGTCCACAGTTCAAAGTCTTATCTACAACAAGACAAGCCTCTTTCACATATAAGCCTGTAAAATCAAAAGCAAGTTAGTTACTTCCTAGATGCAATGGGAGTACAGGCATTGGGTGACCATTCCAAGCAGAAAAAATTGGCCAAAACAAAGGGGCTACTGACCCCATGCGAGTTTGAAAACCAGTAGGGCAATCAAACCTTAAAGCTCCCAAATGATTTAACTCCTTTAACACCATGTCTCACATCCAGGTCACGCTGATGCAAGAGGCCCCCATGGTCTTGGGCAGCTCTTCCCCTGTGGCTTTGCATGGTACAGCCTCGCTCCCCGCTGCTTTCATGGGCTGGCATTGAGTGTCTGTGGCTTTTCCAGGAAAACAGTGCAAGCTGTCGGTGGATCTACCATTCTGAGGTCTGGAGGACTGTGGCTTTCTCCTCAAAGCACTAGGTAGAGCCCCAGAAGGGACTCTGTATGGGGGTTCCAACCCCATACTTCCCTTCTGCACTGCCCTAGCAGAGGTTCTCCATGAGCTCCCTGCTTCTGCAGCAAATTTCTGTCTAGATATCCAGGCATTCCCATACATCCTCTGAAATCTAGGTGGAGGTTCCCAAACCTCAGTTCTTGACTTCTGTTCACTGGCAGGTTCAACACCATGTGGAAGCTGCCAAAGCTTGAGGTTTGCACCCTCTGAAGCCACAGCCCAAGCTCTACATTGGTCCCTTTCAGCCATGGCTGGAGTGGCTGGGACACAGGGCATCAAGTCCCAAGGTTGTACACAGCATGGGTATCCTGTGACCAGCCCATGAAACTACTTTTTTCTCCTAGGCTTCTGGGTCTGTGATGGGCTGGGCTGCCATGAAGACCTCTGACATGCCCTGGATACATTTCCCTGTGGTCTTGGGAATTAACATCCAGCTCCTCATTACTTATGCAAATTTCTGCAGCCAGCTTGAATTTCTCCTTAGAAAATGGGATTTTCTTTTTCTATCACATTGTGTGGCTGCAAATTTTCCAAACTTTTATGCTCTGTTTTCCTTGCAAAACTGAAGGCCTTTAACAGTACCCAAGTGACCTCTTGAATGCTTTGCTGCTTAGAAATTTTTTCTGCCGGGCACTCTAAATCATCTCTCTCAAGATCAAAGTTCCACAAATCTCTAGGGTAGGGGCAAAATGCCACCAGTCTCTTTGCTAAAACATAACGAGAGTCATATTCACTCCACTTCCCAACAAGTTCCTCATTTCCACCTGAGACCACCTCAGCATAGCCTTTATTGTTTATATCACTATCCGCATTTTTGTCAAAGCCATTCAACAAGCCTCTAGGTTGTCCCAAACTTTCCCACATTTTCCTGTTTTCTGAGCTCTCCAAACTATTTCAGTCTCTGCCTGGTACCCATTTCCAAAGTTGCTTCCACATTTCAGGTCTCTTTTCAGCAGCACCCTACTTTACTGGTCCCAATTTACTGTATTAGTCAGTTTTCATGCTGCCGATAAAGACATATCTGAGACTGGGCAATTTACATAAGAAAGAGGTTTAATTGAACTTACAGTTTCAAGTGGCTGGGGAAGTCTCTGAATCATGACAGAGAAGGCAAGAAAGAGCAAGTCACAACTTATGTGGATGGCAGCAGGCAAAAAGAGAACCTGTGCAGGGAAACTCATTTTAAAACCATCAGATCTCATGAGACCTACTCACTATCATGAGAACAGCATGAGAAAGACCCACCTCCATGATTTAATCATGTTCTCCAAGACCCTCCCACAACATGTGGGAATTATGGGAGCTACAGGATAAGATTTGGGTGGGGACACAGAACCAAACCACATCACCTTCTTTAATGAGACATTAAAAAGTTGTTTATGATAAAGGCTCTTATAAAATGCCCATGCTTAGAGATGAAGTAGCCTTAAAAAATCATTGCAACTTAATTTGCTCACTAGCACAACAGTGTCCTTTGTAAAACTGAGCAGAAATCAGCTCCTAGAAATTATGAATGTTTATCAGTTTATTGGATTGATGATTTCTTATCAGATCCTCCTCTGGTTGGATTCTTCACTCTAGACACTCCATTGTTTGTTACCGTATTGCTAAATTTGCTATGATCATATTAAACCCAAAGTTTATTCCACAAGGGATTTTATATCTGTTTTGTTTGTCTAAGAATTGTAACCTCATTTGAGTCAATTAAACAATTCCTATTTCTGCCTTTCCTTTAGTAATCTTTCCCTTAGTCATCCCTGATAAATTTGGGCTTGTTTGCTTTTTGGCATTCTGCTTTTGATGCATCCCATGACACTCAAGCAGAGCAGTTTTCTAGACATTTAGAACACAGGGCTAGAGTTCATGGGCAATGTTAATGATACAGCAACTTTCTGCATGTTGTTAATTTAGAGATGAATATATTTTAAGAGAATAAGTGAAAAGAACAGGAAAAAGGAGCAGGGAAGGAAGACTAAACTTGAAAAAGAGGAATGAGGCAGCTAAACGAATGATTAATAACAGTGATTCCAGTTAATAACAAGTTTCATTTATTAAGTAATTACTAGGTTCCAGGCCCTGCAAAGTGCTTTATCCACATTATATTAAATAATTCTCAATACAACAGTAAGATATATTTTTTTCCTCATGTTACCAAGGAAACTGAGGCTTGGAGATGTTAAATCACTTGCTACAGGTCATACAGCATTTGAATTGCAAAGGAGATTCAAACTTAGTTTCTTTTCAACTTCAAAGTCTATTACATCTTTAACCACTGCACCTGTTAAGTATGACAATAAGCCAGTCGTTCTTCACTTGGAGTGATTTTACCTCCGGAAGATATTTGGCAATGTCTGAAAACAGTTTGGTTGTCACATCTTCTGGGTGGGAGGAAAAAGGGGTGCTACTGGCATCTACCGGGTAAAGGCTAGGGATGCTATGAAACATCCTACAGTGCACAAGACAGCCACCACAACAAAGACATATTTGCCTCTAAATGTCAATAATGCTGAAATCAAGAATGAAATGAAGTTCCAGCTACTCAAGGAGGCTGAGGCAGGAGAATTGTTTGAACCAAGGAGGTGGAGGTTGCAGTGAGCCAAGATTGCACCACTGCACCCCAGCCTGGATGACAGAGGGAGACTCTGTCTCAAAAAAAAGAAAACATAAAAAAAAGAAACCAAATAGACACAATAAAAAAATGATAAGATTGATATTACCACTGAACCCACACATTAAAATATTGGTGAGGATGTGTTCAAAGAGGCATGCTCATATCTTGCTGGGAAGAATATAAATTAGGGTAAGATTATAGAAAACAATTGGGTTGTACCTAACAAAATTCTTTCTGGGAAGAATATAAATTAGTTTAAGATTATAGAAGCAATTTGGTTGTATCTATCAAAATTCCGTGTGTGAGTTTATACACACACACACAAACACACACACACACACACTCCCTTTGACCCAGAGAAAAACAATTCTAGAATTTTTTTCTCACATTTATAGTAAAAAAAAAAAGAATGGAATGAAGTTATTGATCTTTATAAAAATTATATTTTTATCTCATTAATATTAAGATACACTATCATGTCTAGAATAACTGAAAGTACACAAGGAAATGGGTTTGCTGTGCAGAAAGAAGGGGAAAAGGAATATACTTTGGAGTGGGACTTAGAGCCTTGGGAGGAATTTGCTGACCACAAGCACATCATTGTTAAGAATAAATTCTGAGTTACCAATGCATGCCAGCCATCCTTTGCATGGGTGGTTTGGGCCTAGATAGAAAGAATTGGCCTTTGAATCAATACTCAATGATTGTAACAGATTGGCCTCTTTCCTGTGTTTTTGCTATTCTTTCTTCACAAAAAAATAATGTCCGTTTTTGAAAGGAGGATCTGTTACCTGCTATATTTAGCGTCATGAAGGAGAACTGCAATATTTGCTTTCCATAAATTTGCAAAAAGAAAGATATTTTCCACCCACCCCATCCATGCCATGGTTTTCCACTGACAGCTGCATATATGGGTATCCTGCCATATATCTCTGGAGAGAAGAAGACCTGGGAGGCGTGGGCAGGCTGATGAATGGAGCCATTGACTCAGATGTTCCTCGATGGGCAGGCGTGATTATTTCAGAGGGCCAGTTCTTCCACTGTGACCACACAGCTGAGGGCACAGCCAATGAATAGGTTTCACCCAGTAATTTCTGGTTGATTCATATTTGGGTCAGTGATGTGGTGGGCAATGCCAGCTGCCGCCCCAGGCTCCAAGGGTAACTTTCCGAGCTGGGACTCCTTACAATTCTGCCCTGTTAATGGAGGTTGGGGGAAAATCTAGGGTGTATCCCTCCAGGCATGAGTGGGTGAGGAGAGGAAACAGAAGGGAATGGTTTTCATGAAATATTGCTAGAGTTTTTACAGAAATAAAAGCATGGCTTTGAGGAGGAGGTGGAGGAATATCAGCATCATGCCATTCCTATTTCTCTTCGGATAAAGTTCAAATTGCCTCATGTGGCCTACTAGGCATGACATCAGTGGGTTGCCATGCCATCTGTCTTTCTAGCCTCCTCCTAGGCTGCCCTTATCTTCAATATCTGCCCTCCAGTCAGGCTGACCACCTTTTAGTGCCTCTGACAGGGAATTGCTCTCTCCTCAAAGTCTTCGCAAATGCTATTACCTTATCCTGGGAGGGCTTGCTCTCCAACCCCTATCCTGATTAAATCCTTCTCATCCTTAGGATATAGTTGGGATGTAACTTTCCTGACCTCCCAGACTAGATCAGATTGCTGTTCCATGTTTCTATAGTATCCTGATCTTCTCAATTGCAGTTGCCCCAACAGCTATGATTCTCTGTCTTCCTCATGAGTCTGTGAGCTACAGGAGGGCTAGAAAATATCTACCTTAGTCTCTTTTGCATTCCTAATACCTAGTCCAGCACCTGGTCCATAGTAGGTTTTACTGAATGTGGTAATTAATAGAAAACGATAAAGGGAAGAAAGAAGGAGAGAAGAAAAGAAGGGAAGGAAGGAAAAAGGAAGGAGGAAGGAAGGAGGCATGGAGAAAAGGAAGAGGGGAAAGGAGAGGAAAGAAAGAAGAAAGGGGAGAATTTAATTTGTGAAAAAAAATTTCAATCATCAGTTTCAATCTCTGGACTTACCTGTAAGTTGATGGCAGAATGGATTGAAGTCTAAAATCTAGGTCTCCTGAATCTCAGTTCAATAGAACAAACACGTAAGTACAATACATCCAGAGATAATTCAGAGAGAGGTCAACTATCCTCATAAATATATCCTCATATATTTCCTTGGAGGAAATATATGAGTTTGCTGTGTCTCAGTGAAAGCCAGTTTCCTGTCATGGCCTATTGAGCAGGTACATATTCTGTCTTCTGCTATTATTTGGAGAATGATTAGAGGCACCAGGAAAATGATTAGAAACATCAAGAGAAAGATTAGGTGCACCAGAAGAATGAGTAGGGGCATTACTATTGATCAAGCAGGAACTCTATGCCAAGGACTGTGCAGGGCACATCAGACATGTTTTCTCATGCTATCCTCACAAACCACACATTGAGGTGAGGATTATTCCTCCAGTGAGGCTAATGGTGAAATCAAGATTCAGAGAGCCTCAGGGTATATTAGGAGAAAGAATCATGCCCTGGAGATCTGGAGGCCTTGGTCATTTATGCTCTTTCCCCACCCCAGGCCTACCTGATGACTTTTACTTATACTTCACATTCCTATTCAAATGTCACTTTCTCAGGAGGATTTTCTTGCTCCCTCACTAGGTCAACTCCTCTCTTATAGACCTCCATCTCCTCTTTGTACTTGTTACTTCTAATTAGGCATTTTTGAGTGATTAGTTGACTAGTATCTGAAAGCCAGGTACATGCCTGGACTGGTTTGCCCTTGTTTTCCCAGCTCCTGAATAGTCCCTGGTACATAATAGGTTGCCTATAACCACTTATAAGCAAATGAGTTAGATCATTTTGTTGAGCGCATATTGTGTTCTGGGCCCTGTGCTGATTGATCTTGCTGTGTACAGTGGAAAGTCACACATGGCCACTGCTTTCAAGAAGCTCATAGTCCCATGGGGAGGATTGTCTTATTTTTTTTTAAGATACTACTATGTTATTTTTTTAAGATACTACTTAAAAAAATAAGAGAATTAAAATGTTATTGGTAACAGGGAGCCCAGGGAAGTCCCTGGGTGGAGAGAAGGTAGAGATAGTTCCTTTTACCTGGGAATAGGTTTCAGGAAATGTTTTCTAGAGGAGAGGGAGCTTAGTGAGGGCCCACAAAAGTGAAAAGGTGTTTGTCAGGTGGACAAGGATGATATGTAGTTAGGGGGAAGGAAATACAGAGAGGAGAGAAATATGAGCAGTGGGAAAAGAAAGGGAGGTATGAAACCACATCTCCAGCAAATGATTTGGTGTGCCTGGAGCACCTGCTTGGTTCAGAGGCATACACAAAATTGCAGTGGAAGAGGTATCTGTGGGTTAGATCCCGAAGTGGTTTTTATGCTTGCCTTGGGAGATTGAACTCTTAATAGTAAACACACGTTGATGGCTAAACACAGTTAAAAGGATATTGAACCATTCATCCATTATTGGACTAAACATTTTTTGGGTAGTTATGTGCAAGCACACTGAAAAAGGTGGGTAGAAATAATACAAATTCCCTCCTCCAAGAAGCCTGCATTCTATCAAATACATAACAGAAGTCAGGCCCTGACCTCTACTTTAACTTGTGAGATTCAAAAAAAAAAAAAAAAAAAAAGCAAACTGAAAGCAATCAGTCATCTTCTCCTCAGCATACCCAGAGCGGCCTGATAGTGGCAGAGTAGGCAATGGTGAGGGATGCGAGGAAAGAAGCATTATTGTGAAGGGAAGATGCGTAACTCCAGGAGCTCTTCCTGGAGAAAGTGGCTCAGAGGATAAATTCTGCAATGCAAAGAGAAGAATGTGTTTTCAATGCACATATTTTTATATTCTTAAATATCTGTTGCATTTTTTCCCCATGACACAGGTCTAAGAAAGCTTCCCATCTCTGACATTAAGTGACTACTCCAAATTTATAGTCTGTCCACATCCTCCACTTAACTAACCTTTCTTGAACACCTACGTTTTGCTGGGCACTTTAATAAGCATTTATTTATACTATTCCATTTACCCACTAACATGTAAGATCTGTTTCATAAACACAATCTTGCAGATGAGACAACTGAAACTAGAACGTGTTGGCTTGGTGCAAAAGTAATTGTGGTTTTGCATTATTGGAATTTGCCATTTGATACTGAAACACATTCTTAAATAAAGGTGGTTTATGTTGTACATCATTTTAATGGGCATTTCATAGTAGTTTTGCTAATGACATTATTTGCTGTTTATTTTATGTTTATTTTAGACTGTAGAAATAATGTTAGATGAAAAACAAATTTAAGCAATTTTCTTATACAAGTTTAAAATGGGTCATAAAGCAGCAGACACAATTCACAAGATCAACAACACATTTGACCCAGGAACTGCTAACGAATGAAAAGTGCAATGGTAGTTCAAGAAGTTTTGCAAAGAAGACAAGAGCCTTGATGATGAAGAGCATAGTGTGGCTGGCCATTGGAAGTTGACAATGACCAACTGAGGGCAATCATTGAAGCTGATCTTTATACAACTGCACAAGAAGTTGCTGAAGAATTCAGCGTCGACCATTCTACATTCATTCCACATTTGAAGCAAATTGGAAAGCTGAAAAAACTCTGTAAGTGGGTGCCTCATGAGCTCAGAAAAAAAAAATCGTCGTTTTCGAAGTGCCATCTTCTCTTATTCTACCCAACACACCATTTCTGAATTAGATTGTGACATGCGATGAAAAGTGGATTTTATATCACAACCAGTGGTGACCAGCTCAGTGGTTGGACCGAGATGTTACAAAGCACTTCCCAAAGCCAAACTTGCACCAAAAGTCTGTCATGGTCACCAGTTAGGGGTCTGCTGCCGGTCTGATCCACTATAGCTTTCTTAATCTGGGTGAAACCATCACATTTGAGAAGTTTGCTTAGCAAATCAATGAGATGCACCAAAAACTGCAACACCTGCAGCCAGCATTGGTCAATAGAAAGGGTCCGATTTTCTACAGCACCTGACTGCGTGTCACACAACCAGTGCTTCAAAATTTGGACAAATTGGGCCATGAAGTTTTGCCTCATCCACCATATTCACCTGACTTCTCACCAACCGATTACCACTTCTTCAAGCAGCTCAACAACTTTTTGCAGGGAAAATGCTTCCACAACCGGCAAGATGCTGAAAATGCTTTCCAAGAGCTCATCGAATCCCAAAGCATAAATTTTTTATTCTACAGGAATAAACAAACTTATTCTTCATTGGCAAAAATGTGTTTATTGTTATGGTTTCTATTTTGATTAATAAAGATGTGTTTGAGCCTAGCTAGAATGATTTAAAATTCATGGTCCAAAACCAAAATTCTTTTTGCACCAACCAGTCCAGCAAGAATATGTTTCCATAAATGGTCTACAATGAAATCTAAGAAATTTCCCGTATATTGTACAGTATAACACATGTTCTATTCAGATGCCTGCGTACTAAAAAAAAATGCGATGAACAAAACCATTGAATGCTAGCAAAGGGATTATCCAATAATTATCATCTTACAGTTATTCATTATTGCCAGGAAGTCCTCAGACTTTCTGCAAACCTTACCTCCTCACCTTTCACATTAGGAAACTGAGGCCCAGGGAAATTTAGCCCTGGCTCAGTGTGATAGAAAGTATTTGCAGCCAGGCCAGAGGTGAGACCCAGGTTTATAGATCTTATGATCTTCTTACTAAAATTTATAGTTCTAATGCTAGATTCTGATTCTTATTTCTCATTTTATGTTCTCCTTGCAGTAAGCAAAGTGTGTTGGGCAGAGCATAGGTTTTGAAGCCAGTTAAATCTTTTTTTTTTTTTTTTTTTTTTTTTTTTTCTTTTTTTTGAGACGGAGTTTCGCTCTTGTTACCCAGGCTGGAGTGCAATGGCGCGATCTCGGCTCACCGCAACCTCCGCCTCCTGGGTTCAGGCAATTCTCCTGCCTCAGCTTCCTGAGTAGCTGGGATTACAGGCACGCACCACCATGCCCAGCTAATTTTTTGTATTTTTAGTAGAGACGGGGTTTCACCGTGTTGACCAGGATGGTCTCGATCTCTTGACCTCGTGATCCACCCGCCTCGGCCTCCCAAAGTGCTGGGATTACAGGCGTGAGCCACCGCGCCCGGCCCCGAAGCCAGTTAAATCTTGGTCCAGGTTAGAGCTCTACCATTGATTTACTCTGTGCCCAAGAACAAGATTCCTCCTGGGTTTCTATGTTCTGTCAAATGGGGTAAAACAATCTCTCTCTAGTAGGTTTGTGATGACTGTTTTAAAAAATGGCACCTATAGAGTAAATAGCACAGAGTTCAACATATAATCTGACCTAATACATATTAGTTTTTCAACTTCCCTTGCTGGAAGATGGAAGGAAAGTGAATCTGACATGATCGCTACTTTCAAAGAATGTGAACTCTCTTTGCTCCCTGTACCCCAGCAAAGATTTATCTCTTATCACTGTGACTCTGCTGTCAGAAGGGGAGAACATAGTGGTTGGAAACACTTCCTCGGACTGGAGCGACTGGCTGGGATTTGAAGAATGTCTCCCCAGGGTCTCTGAGTCAGCAGGACTTTATGTTCACCAGTGGAGCACACCAGTTACTTTCTGGATAGATAAAACAATTCCATCATTTACTTGTGCATAATGATTTCCTTCCTTGTCAGAGCTGAGGTGCTAGTGTTATGTTATTAGGGAGGACTCTGAGACTGCTCTTTAGTCTCTTATTTCAAAGACAGTTTTTTTCTTAGAAATGGCAAGATTGGACTGCGCCTTTTCATGGAAGTTCTCTTCTCTGAAATAGTGGAACTTTGTAAGATCCCTTCAGAGTGAAGTGGCTTAATTTCCAGATTTGAATTTCATTGAAGATGTTTCTGACAGACATATCCCTTTAAAGGTAATCTTGCCTTCACTACATATTTGAGAGCAGAATGAAGCATGTTTTGCATCTTGAAAATAGAAACCATGGCACCCCATCTGTGTGTGTGTGTGTGTTTGTGTGTGTGTGTGTGTTTTGCCTTGCTTACATATCCCTTTTTATTTTTAGTAAAACTTTATAATTGCTATAAGTGCCCAAAATTTATATACCTTCATTTTTTATTTCCAGTGGAAAATGGCAAGATTCAGACAATTTCCCACATTGTCTCCAAACCTACTTGTTCTAGAATCATAGAACTGCATGTAATGCAGTATATATGGACACAAATAGTATATTTTCTTTTCATTTACCTCCAAGAGTTCACTTTTAAGTGCTCCCATGAGGCTTTTTTCTGTTTGCTTTATTTTTCTTTTAAGTAAAATCTTAAACTGCCCACTCTAATGATGAGGTACTGCATAGTCCCAATGAGTGATTGCAGTGGGATAGAATGTGATAGAAACAAAGACCATGAATCAGTAAGTACTTCCTAATTATTCAAAGAAGGCATATACAGTGCCTGCCATGTGGCAGACATAGTGCTGGGAGTTGAATTTAGAGCAGGGCAAAAATAAAAAAGAAAAGACATAGTGCTTGCCCATATAGTGCTAGCTTCTTAGAAATTTTTGGCTGAATTTATGAATGAGAGTATTTTTTCATTTATAAAATGGAAATGAAAGCAACCATGTACTAGGGTAGTTGTGAGAGTTAAATTACATGTATGCATGAACATGAGGGAATATGGCAAACTGGTTAGGAGGTCAGGCTCTGAAGTCAGAATGTCTGAGTTTGAATCCCCGATCTAAGCACTGACCCCCTTTTGCCTCAAGTTTCTCTTCAGTAAAGTGAGAGATATGTTTTGGCTCTGTGCCCTCAGCCAAATCTCATCTTGAATTCTAATCCCCATGTGTTGAGGGAGGGAACTGTAATCCCCATGTGTTGAGGGAGGGAGCTGTAATCCCCATGTGTTGAGGGAGGGAACTGTAACCGCCATGTGTTGAGGGAGGGAACTGTAATCCCCATGTGTTGAGGGAGGGAACTGTAACAGCCATGTGTTGAGGGAGGGAACTGTAATCCCCATGTGTTGAGGGAGGGAACTGTAATCCCCATGTGTTGAGGGAGGGAACTGTAATCCCCATGTGTTGAGGGAGGGAACTGTAACCACCATGTGTTGAGGGAGGGAACTGTAACCGCCATGTGTTGAGGGAGGGAACTGTAATCCCCATGTGTTGAGGGAGGGAACTGTAATCCCCATGTGTTGAGGGAGGGAGCTGTAATCCCCATGAGATCTGATGATTTTATACGTGTTTGACATTTCCTCCTACACACACTATCTCTTTCACCTGCCACCATGTAAGACGTGCCTCCTTCTGCTTCCATCGTGATTGTAAGTTTCCTGAGTCCTCCCCATGTGGAACTGTGAGTCAATTTAACCTTTTTCCTTTATAAATTAACCAGTTTCTGGTAGTATTTTTATAGTAGGTGAGAACAAACTAATACAGTGAGAAAAATACTAGTAGTTGCTGTAAAGAGAAAAAGAGATAATTTACAAAAAGCACTTAGTGCTTAGCACAGAGTAAATGCTCAGTGCTGCTAGTTCTCATCTATATAGTAGATGCTCAATTAAATTTTGTTAATCATTCACTGAAGCCAGAAGAAGTAGATGTAAGTAGAACTGAATGTGTTTTTATATGTGTAACTTTTCTAAGATAATTATGTTTTAGAGTTGTTGTTTCCAGTAAAGCTCTTTAAATATTATTACACAGATCTTGGGAATTTGGAAAAGCTTTACTCATTATTCCAATACATCTCCCTGAAGACTGATTTCCACTCCCCACAAGTTTCCATGTTCTTCATGGGTCTGGAATTTGGTCAGAGAGACAGGTTACTTTTCTCTAACCCAAGCCTTCTTCTTGGGTTTAAGTGATTAAGCACGTAGTTTCATAGGAAGTTTAAGGTTAGAACACACAGACACAAGGAGGGGAGCATCACACACTGGGGTTTGTTGGGGGAGCCAAGGGAGGGACAGTGGGGGAGGTGGGGATGTCGGGGAGGGATAACATGGGGAGAAATGCCAGATACAGGTGATGGGGCGGGGGGATGGAGGCAGCAAACCACAGTGCCGTGTGTGTGCCTATGCAACAATCCTGCATGATCTGCACATGTATCCCAGAACCTAAAGTACAATAAAAAATTAATTAATTAATTGATTAAAAAAAAGAATTATGGCATTTGTCAAGTCAGACACTCAAGAGTCAGGGATTTGTCTTAAGTAAATTGATTGCTGGAAACCCTTGAAACTTGTTATTTTTAAGTTGCTTATAGCCCCTGTGACCAGAAATACATGGCAACTCCCAATAACATCCGCCTTTCTTACAACCCCACCCATACCAGTTCAAAGATCACATAGCTGATTAATTTATTAATCAAATAGGTATTGAGCTTACTCAGTACCCTAAGCACTCAGCTAAGTGCTCAGGATTTAGACATGAATAAAGTGGTATCTCTGCTATGTGACTGTTGTCTTCCAGTGGAAGATTAGATAAGGAGGCAGAAAATTTCAGTAGATGATAGCAAACGGGATGGTGGCACAGGAACATGTCTGGGATACATAAGCAGGTTCCTGCCTCCTTTTTGGGGCTAGATTACAATTTAGTGATGACTGTCAGAAAAATGCATCTGCTGAACTGAGGCCTGAAGGGAGGGTAAACGTATGCCAGGCAAAGTGGACATGGGGTTTTAGGGTGCATTTCAACCAGAGATAACAGCATATAAAAGCCTAAGAATTAGCAAAAGCATAGCACATATAGGAAACTGTAAAGAATGAACAAAGTCTTGTATATAAAGCTGGACATAACGAGAGTTGAGGGTGGAAAAGCAAACCAAAGGCAAATATTTTCTAAGGAATTTGAACTAGCTCAGTGCTTAGAACATTGGTACATCTTTGCTGAAAGACTAAATGGATCAATATACTGTATTCTGAGGGAAATGAAGAGCATTAAATCATTTAAATTACCCTCTGGCTTGTGTTATATGAGCATAGAATCTAGGTTAACAAATAATTCACCTGCTGCCTCATGTGAGAGCTTGATATAGCAGCAACAATCTTCCTATGCGTTGCAATCACTATAGCATGTAACAAAATGGGAATATGGGATACCAGGAGAAGGAGACAGTAGAAGAGGATTCATCCCAGGTAGCAGACTGAATAAGGAAGGCCTATGCCCAGCCCAAAGAAATGCAGAGATGGGCAAGTCATCTCACGTGGATAGGCAAATGAATGGAATGTATATATTTAAGCCCCAGAGAGTAGCATTCCAATGCTACGTTTGTCCCTACCACTTATGAACTTTAATCTTTTTGAGACTAAGTTTCTTCATAGGAAAGATGGGATTTATAACATTCCTGCTTGGAGTTGCTGTGAATATATGATAGCTTTATGTATAATGCCCTTATATACAAAATTCACAGCATAAGGCCTATATGTCTACTGGAATACTCAGAAAAGAATATTTAAGATAAAAAGCCATCCTAAACGTGGATGTTTTCTAATATACCACTAAGAATAACTATATTTATTGAATGCTTATATTGTGTTACAGCTGTTCTAAGATATATAGTGACCGTGGATTTAATCCTGCCAAAGACCCTATGAGATAGTGAATTCTGTTATTCTCACTTTGCAAAGGAGAAAACAGAAGCCCACTGGGAATAACTATGAATTTGCATGGAGACACATGGCCAGAGGTGATAGAGTTGGGACTCAAACCCAGGCTGTCTGGGATTGAAATGCTTTCCTATATTGTTTTTTAAAAAATAGCTGTACAGTAAATAAAATATCACAGTGTTATGTCTGAAGTCAGTTCTGGCAACCCTGATCTAATGCTGCATTCGGTCATAAACTGAACTCAGGGAATTTGGAAGCTGAGTTTTGAAACAACTTTAAATCATCTTAGTTAGCGTCTTAATACTCATATCAGAAATAATCTTATTTTGTGTATGTTGTTAGACAATTACCAATAACCTAACTATGATTTTGTCTAAGACACTGATTAGACTTAGTTGTCTAGAAGATTTAGTCATCTGGAAATATGTTATGATATTGCATAAACTTCAAAAAAAATCTAGGTAAGTATTGCCTTTTGCACACACAAAAAAACAGTTTTGTTTAACGTGAAGAGACTTGCTGAAATGTTTGGAATCAGTCCATGAAACTGATTTCCTAACAAAGAAGATAGCTGGAGCCATGGAGTTTAAAAAGCAGGGAAGAATATTCAGGTATGATGCAGTCTTCATCACTGGATTCATTGTACTCTTTGGTTACATGTAACAGAAATAAATCAAACTTGTTTAGATAATGAAGGGGAATTTGTTTGTGGTTGTATCCAAAAGTTCAGAGGAAGGAAGGGCTTTCTGTAAAGCTTACATCAAGGGCTCAGGATTATTACCAAAAGGCTATTTTGTCTTTTTCTTCTTTGTTTTCTATCTTTTTGTTAACATATTAGAGTATAAGATGGCTATGCTAGCCAGATGCTTAAGCATGCATACCTGGAGAGAGTCTCACTGGGGATCAGAAAACTACCTGAAATGGGTAGCCAAGAAAGGTAGCAGGTCAGTTCTCCAAAGGAAATTTGTGGAGCTATTATCCTTAGGAAAGGGAAATGCATGGTTTACACTGAAATCTCTTTCTAGGGGAAAAGAGTCCACATTCAAAAGCCCCAAGCATTGTCTGAAGCAGTTTTATGTGGCTTCAATCAACATTTGCAACTTCGTATTTATTGGATTCATCTGTGGTCACATAGCATAACTGCCTGATCCGTCCATAAATATCTGAAGATCATTATTAGATCTTAGAAGAATATTAAAGTGTGAATGTTTTATTTCTAAGATTGGGAAAGTGATGCTCTGGGAGAGAAAGTGCCTTGCCTAAATTCTCCAGGCTGGTAAACACAAATCCGGCATGAGAACTCATTCTTGCCTGTGTCTCTCTTGAGTACACAGAGATAAACAAAAGAAATTTCAACTAATCATGACAAGTATCAAATTATTCAAGTACCAGACAACTTAGCTAATTCTCGTTGTTTAAAACACTGAATCACAAATGAGGCAAGACAAGAGAATGTCAGAGGTGCACGCATAACATGATAGGCATGCATGGGAGCAGTAGCATGTTTGCGCTATTATTTGTTTATGTGGCTTAGTATCCAAGGGACATGATGTATTGTCATTTATCAGAGACTGGGGCTCGAGTATGACTCTGGCTTAAGGCTACATTTCTTCCTTTAAGCAGCTCTTCCACAATGGTAAAAGCATCAGGTGACAACTTCCATCTGGCAGGTCCCAAGTTGCTTTTCATGTAATTCATAATTTTAAGAAGCTGTCTTCTGAAATATTGGGCCCAGTTTGACAAGCCATTGTGTGTGTGTGTGTGTGTGTGTGTGTGTGTGTGTGTGTGTGTGTG